>NC_079147.1:99268972-99629846 GCF_945859685.1 Eupeodes corollae
GTCCATATATGACTCCTTATCCATTCCCAAAAATATGAAATTTTGAACTCTTTGCTTTTTTTTCAAGTGTGAACACAAGGATATCGTCTATTTTTTTTTGCGGAAAAATTTCTTGCTGCCGGACATAAGAGTCAGGAAGAAATCCTCGAATTGGAGGATGAGCAGAACATATGGAGGTGCCTTAAACCGATGGAAGTGAGTATGATTCGAATGATGGAAAACCATTGTCCTATCTGAGATTAAACGATTACAAAATAAAGTTAAAATGGAAGAACGAGTCTCGTGCACTATTAGTGTGATTATCGCTGCTTAGGCACCAAACAGCTTCCAGATGAAATGTCGTCACTAGAGACCCTAGCTGTTTCTTGTGTCTTTTTTTCACGGGATAACAGTTTGAAATGATTGTCCAGGAATCCAAGAGAAAAGCAGGGCAAGATAACATCAATAAGACAGCCAACATTACCCGAAGTGAATTGGAACAAGTCATCAAGTTGTCTTCTTTTACAGCCTTTTATTTATAAGGCGGTGGGAAAAATAAAAGGTTTGTCTACTTCGCTAAAAACTATAAGTTTGTGAGCTTTGACCAACCTGGACACAACAAGCTTTAAAAATAAATAAATAATTTAAGGGAACGACTTCTCCTCATACCAAAAAATGAACACCTTGAAGTGGACGAACAAAAAATCCCTAACAAGTGTCGACAAAAACATTGTTTTAAGTGCGGAATATTAGAATTCAGGCATGATTTTGAAATATGTATTTGCAGCAAAGCAGAGCAACGTTATTTCAGATTAAGGTGGTAACGGAAATGTTGTGTCCAGATTGGTATTGACGTTGCCCAGAAATATGAACCATAAAATTTACTTTGACAGCTGGTTCAATAGCCCGCAACTTCAAGTGCATCTTTCATTGGGCACGGTGAGGCTTAATAGAGTTTCCAACATTGAAGTCCCAAAAACAAGGAATAGCAAATATTAAAGGCGTTGACGTTTTTCTTGTGTCCTGGTCTGCACAGCAAAAAAGAGGTTATCAAGAAAGGAAAAGAAGTACATAGATGTTGACTGCCCAAAATTAGAACCTATGCAAGAGTAAAAACTTTCTGAAAATATAAAATACTCTTCTTTAAATTCAGGCAATCCAAAAAAGGAAAGAAATGTTTTGATCCTGGAATTTATTTTTTTGATTGCATACTTTTCAAGTTATTTAAATGGGCACCAATGAAATGTTACCAATCAGTTTTGGTTGTATACCAACATTTTTAATTTCCCATAGGATGTTATTCTAATGGGCCCGATTTGTCACATTGAATTTTTTGACATTTCTCGACGTTTCACGGTCCCTAGAGTCGAAATAAAAGATTTTTAGAAAGATGTCTGTGCGTGCGTGTGTACGTACGTTCGTACTTCCGTACGTTCGCGACGTTTCTTCGTCGTCCATAGCTCAAGAACCAGAAGAGATATCGATTTCAAATTAATGTTGTTATACATATAATAAGGCAGAAAGGGTTCTCAAGAAAATTGCGTGGGTGGTTTTTTTACCATAGCAGTTTGAAAAAAAGGTGAACATTTTGGTTAACCCTAGATTGTAACGTGATATCAAAGAAGTAAATTTTTTGAAAAAAATCGATTTAACGTGTTTTTTTATAAATAAAAAAAACTGAAAAAAAATTTCTAACCTCCAAAATTTTACGACTAAAATATGATTTCTTCTCCAGAACAATTTTGTGCAACGAAGAATAATGTTTTTGACATCTGATAACATTTTGAGAAAAATCGAATTGACAGTTTTTTTTATAAAAAATGAAAATTTAAAAAACATTACTCAAAGTTGGTAAAAATTGAATATAGATTCAAATATCTTTTCAAAAACTTAAAATTTAGGCTTCAAACTTATTTTATCTTATACAAAATATTGTTTTCAACGTTCTTAATAATGTTGAGTAAAATCGAATTGACAGTTTTTTACAAAAAATAAAAACCTAAAAAAAATTTAACAAAAGTTGGTAAAAATTGATTTTCGACTCAAATATCTTTTCAAAAATTTGAAATATTGGCTTCAAACTAATTTTGTCTTATAAGAAATATTGTTTTCAACATTCGATAAAATTTTGAAAAAAATCGAATTGACAGTTTTTTTACAAAGAATAAAACTCTAAAAAAACTATACTAAAACTTGGTAAAAATTTACTTTTGATTCAAAATTTAAAAATATTGGCTTCAAACTTATCAGTGTGGGAAGTTATCAGTGTGGGTCGAATCCCGGCCTCTTTTTTTAATATCAAATTGAAACCTGTTATTGGAAACCTTGTATTGATAAGCTTTTCATAATTGCACTGTCACATCTTAGGAAAGGATATCATGTCGACTTGTGGAAATTAAGGTTTTTCAAGTCTCAAAACAGCTTTTTCCTAATTTTAGCCTGATGGACTACACATATACAACAATCATTCTGTTAACAAAGTTTATCCACACTTTAGCAATAAACAAATTTCCATTGAGTGCTATACAACAAGCTTTCTCCTACTAAATAAAATGTTAACGTGTTGAATCCAGTAGTAAGAAGGTATCTTCTAGAAAATTCTATCTCTCCCTCATGGTTTTGAGTGTTTTCGATTGAATTTGAACTGTTTGCTGCTGTTCGAGAGCTTAATCCTAAAGCACCATGATATTTCTCTTCCAAGAAAAGTTTCCACAACTAATTTTCAAAATTTCTCCCTCTCTCTTTGTTCAACATTCAATCTAATAATCCCCAAGATGCATAAATATTTGAACTTCCCCCAGCGCCACAGTAGGTACGAACCTTCCAAAATGATGTTGGATATTTTTATCTTGCGGATTGTTTACGTTGCATATACAAAATATACAAACTTCTAAAACACTTCAAACTTATGTCAGCCAGAATCAAGTGCCCATAAGAAAGATGATGCAGTTAAACAAAAACAAAACAAAAGTTCGAAAGAAGTATATCTCTGGATCAGACCTCCTTCGAATATGCACAACAGCAACGGCATCCAGAACAGAGTGTATCACTTGGCTGAACTACCAGGAATCATTCTCGAAATTGTTTTCTACATCATCATCGTCCGGAAGATTGGTATTTGGTTGGTCCAACTTCAACTTCAATACTCCTCCAAGTCAAAACCCAACCCTCATAACCATTCCATATTTGTACATGTCTGAACTATGATGCTCATCTGCTGCACCAGCACCAGAGTGTGCCTGGTCTGGGACTGGGTCTGGGCACGAATAGTCCACTGAGCATCAGTGTCTGTTGGAATTTCGCTGATAAATTCCTTCACAAACTGAAAATTTAATAAAGCTTCTCGATTAAGTTAATATAAATGCATTTAACTTAATTTTTGTTTGTAATCTCTCCGGCATTTAATTTCATCTTTACTTTTAAAGTCGTGCAGTTTTGACAGCAGCAGCGCAGATACTGTAATAACGAGATACGAGATCCGAGTAGTGAGTGGATAGGGAATATAATTTTAGTTTTTTTTAATTTATTTTGCTTTCCTCTTCAAATCACGAAGCTGAAATTCATCACTGGCACTGTCCTCCTGCTCTCTGTTCATGGCGAGTCAGTTTCCATGGTTTTTAATTTTGATTTGGTTTTGAGATGTGATTGTGATGCGGGCTTTATGAATTATAAATTTTATCAGAGATAAATGAACCACAATATGACATGAACATCATTGTAGCTTGGCCAGACAAGATGTACTCAACAGATATCAGTAATGTGTTTTGCATTTTCTCCTATGGAAAATATAAACTGACCAGAAAACATTGTACATAAATGTAAATATGGACTTTTCGTTGTATTTATTTGTATGTTTATTTAGTTTATTAAACAAATACAAAAATATTTACCTTCATCTGTACATTTTCGAGTATGCAATAAATGAGAAATTTCATAAATATGTAGTTTTGAAAAATAATATTAATCACATTCAGTTAACATTTTTTTGTTTTCAATTGTTTTTGTTGTAAACAAATTTAAGAAGACAAAATTAATATATGATTATTAAAATTGAGTGTCTGCCACAGATATTTTTGTTTTATATTTATTTATTTATGAAGCAAGTTAAACTTTTAAATATTTGTAGAACAGGATTTATTACATCAAATTTATTAATTATAAATAAGAATATGAAATGTAAATATGTACATAGCTTAAATTAAAGAAGATTGAAAAATTAATTAAAAAAATAAATTCAAATGGTGGTAAAATAAAATAAAATGAGGATATTAAAAGTATATTTCAGTTCAAGTTCGAGAAATGTTCAAAACAAATATCTTGGAACTTTCCGTTTTCTTTTCTAGACCTCGTATGACTGAGAATATTATTCCACAATCTGACAGCATGAACAAAATATTGCCGATGTCAAACATATATGGTTAGACGGGCGCAATAAAATAAAACGATAGTTAGATAGATAAGTAGATACCTTGGAGTCTTTTTAACAATTAAAAAGTATGATACAACACTGAAAAAGGTTACAGCTTCAAAGTTGATGAGCCTCAAACTTACTTACCTTAGGTGGCGCCACAGTCCTGTGTGAACTAGGGCCTCACCCAAAAAACTTCTCCATCTAACTCGGTCCATAGCTAAATGTTTCCAGTTTCACGTTGGGCGAGGTCACATTCCACTTGTGCGCGCCACCTGATCCGCGGTCTTCCTCTACTTCCCTGTCCTGTGGGTGTAGATTCGAAGACTTTCCGGGCCGGAGCATTGGTTTCCATGCGCTCTACTTGACCCTGCCATCTTAGTCGTTGGACTTTTACCCTTCAGCTTGTCATTCCATCTTCTCCTCCAATTCCCTTCGATGCATACTGGACCGTAGATCACACGAACAACTTTTCTCTCGATATGTCCCAAGGATCTTTACTTCATGCTTCTGCATCTGCACCGGAAAGCAGGACGGGGATGATAAGGGTCCTATATAGCGACACTTTGGTCCCTCGAGAGAGGACTTTACCACTCAATTGCTTTCTTATCCCAAAGAAACAGCGGTTAGCAAGAGTTATTCTGCGTTTGATCTCAGTGCTGGAGTTGTTTTCTGTGTCTACAGCGGAGCCTAGGTATACTAAGTCCTTGAGTACCTCAAAGTTACGTCTGTCGATGGTAACGTTATGACCAAGACATCGGTGTTGTAAGGTGCTTTCTTGGCGACAGCATGTATTTGGTTTTGCCCTTGTTAACCGCTAAACCCATTTTTACCGCCTCTGCCTCAATACTCACAAAAGCCCCATTGACATTATGCTGAGTTCTTCCAATTATGTCAATGTATCAGCATATGCTAGTAATTGGACAGACTTTTGAAAGATAGTGCCTCTATTGTTGACGTGTGAGCTCTGCACTATTCTTTCAAGCACGATTTAAAAAAAATCGCATGACGCATGACAGCGCATCACCTTGTCTAAAACCTTTGTTGACATCGAAAGGTTCTGTTTAGTTGTTTCCAACCTTTATGAAGCATCGTGAATTCTCCATGATCATCCTGCACAAACGGACGAGTTTGGCAGGAATGCCAAAACTAGACATGGCTCTATACAGCTAGTCCCTGTAGATGCTGTCATATGCGGCCTTGAAATCGATTAAAAGATGGTGGGTGTTGTTCTTGTTTTTTTTCCACGATGTGAATATTTGATCGACTGTGGACTTTCCTTGTCTTAAGCCACACTGATAAGGACCTATCAGGTTGTTGACGATGGGCTTTTGACATTCACACTCATGTTAAGTAGACTGATTCCTCTATAGTTGGTGCAGTTTAGAGGGTCTCCTTTTTTCAGGATCGTTCAAACAATATTGAGGTCATGCTCTCTTCTGACCATATCTTACAGTTAAGTGTTGCATGCTACTAACCAAAGTAACTCCAGCTGCTTTGAAGAGCTCGTCATTCAAGCCATCAGCTATAGCGGCTTTATTAGACTTCAACTTATATATGGCAGTCTTTAGTTCGTCTAAGTCGGGAGGACGGGATTGTTGGCTTTCGTCGTCTATGTTGAATGGATCATCCTGCCAGACAGTGGAATTCGGTTCGTCGTCGCCGTTATACAGTCTGTAGAAGCATTAACTGCGGTTCCACTATGATGTTTCCACTTTCGTCCTTGCAGCCTTCGGTTCGAGGTAAATATACCTGTAAATTTCGTTTCATCTGTTCATAAAACTTTCAAACATCATTCCTGCTTTTAAATCTTTCACCATCTTTGACCGCTTTGCGTGCCTGTTGTTTGGCTGCATTTGCCTGACGACATTTCTCGTCAAACCAGGGATTCCTTGTTGGTGGCTTCTTGAAACCCAGCTCATCAGAGCACATCTCTGATTGCATCTTGGCAATGTTGCCACTGGTTTTCAATACATTGTGTTGGCGGCAGAGAACTTCGAGAGAGGCTACTTGTAACTCGGTCGGAAAAGGATTTGGCGATCTCTTGCGATTGTAGCCGTTTGACGTTGTACCTTCTCCCAGCACCGCCCTGTTTTGCCGTGGGTTTGGAAATCCGAAGTGCTACATTGGCTACAACGAGGTAGTGGTCCGAGTCGATGTTAGCTCCTCGGAAAGTTCGTACATCCATGATGCTGTAAGCGTGTCTGGCTTCAATCGCAATATGGTCAATCTGGTTGACGGTAGATTGATCTGGTGAAGTCCAAGTTCCTTTGCGGATGTTGAGGTGTGGAGAACGCGTACTGGCTACAATGACGTTTCGCCACGCAGCAAAGTCTATGAGCCTGAACCAGTTGTCGAAAGTGTTGTCGCGCAGGCTGTTCTTCCCGATTATTTCACCCAGGACAGTTTTAATATTGTAGCTAAGACACTGCTCATATGTTTTGTCTAAGAGCTTGAAGAACATATCTTTGGTGTTGTCGTCTTTCTCTTCTGTGGGTGCGCGCATATCAGGCTAATGTTGCCGAATTTAGCCTTGATGCGTATGGTCATGAGGCGCTCTTGATGCACCTATAGCTCAAGACTTCTTGCCTAAGTCTGGTTCCAATGACGAAGCCGCACCCAAATAAGCGCTGTTGGTTTTCGTGGTAGCAGTCACCATAGTAAATATCGCAGTTTTTCATCCTCTTTTTGCCCGGCCCATCCCATCGTATTTCCTGGATGGCGGTGATGTCTGATTTATAGCAGTCTAGGGCCTCCGCTAATTCTTCGGTCGCACGTGTTCTGTTAAGGAATCTAACATTAACTGAGTCAAGGAAATGGTCTTTATTGTTTTGGTTTTTGTTCTATACTTTTGTATTTTAATTTGTGTAAAAATTCTACTAGAAAAAAGCTAACATTTTTATCATTTACATCCATCTGGGCTAAATAAATGAAATACTATAAGTCTGTTGATCTGTCTAGCAAGAGACATTTTAAATATGGGTTCATTAAAAACTTTATTATTTACTTTATCAATAAATTTCTCCAAAAACTTAACAAACTTTCATCTTATTAGACTTTTAGTAAATAAAACCATTCATAGAATTCCTCAATAAAAATCAGATCTATGTCACAATTTGATCTCCTATAAGACAATTTCTTATGGTAAATCACAGTTCTTGATCTAAATTAATTAATTTTTGATTAGTACAATTAGTTTTCTTGATATTTTCTAATGAAAATCTTAATTGGAATTCATTAGGTCACAAATGCCGACAAAGGCTATAAAATTTTTCGTTAGAAAGTGACAATTGAAGATGCTATTTTGAGTTCTATTTAAAAACCTTAAAGCAAACAAATTTCAAATTCAATTTTATACAGAAAGAAAAAGAAATTCATTAGAAAAATAATGAAATAGAAATCGTAGTGATGCGACACGAATTGGTTTTGTAAGAACGTTTTCAATGCAAGAGAATCAACAAGAAAAGTACGCGTTGCATTGTATTCGAAAGAATATTAAAATACTTAATTCTTATTTTTTTCCATTTTCACTCATTACCTATTTGAAAAACATAAATTACAGCATTTTAAAACAATATATTTTCTCGAATTATAGATGAGTATATTTTTCATGGAACACACTTCTTCCCATCCAAAATTCATTCGCGCAATTTCCAAGGATGCTATTAGAAAGGTTTTAAAGATTTCCTCCACATTCAATTTCTTTTTTCTGCCGAGAACAATGTAATCTTTTAAATGTATTGAAGCTTGTTTTTCCAAATACTATATTTTCACGCTTAACGCAGCAGTTCACATGGAAATAAACCACTAATCGAATCAAGGATTTCAAAGAGCTTTAAAATCGAAAATCTCTTTTTTGTTTTAAAAAATTCTCAGTACAAAAATAAGTTCATCAAAATTTTATTTCTTAACTTCTTCAACTGAATTCTTAGTTTGAATTCAATAACGATGCAACTTTTCTTCTTGTAAAAATTAAGCTTATATTATACCCCGCAATTTTCCATTCCTGTAGCTGCACCTGTGTGATTCTTTCTGCGAAAGGATGCGTCTTAGGTATAACTTTTTACATCATCTGTAAGTAACTTTTAAAATTCAAACGACTTTAAACTTTGAATCTACTTATGCAGGAAGGGAATACTTTTCTTTTATTTTTAACCCTTCTAAGTATGTTTGAACTTTACCTAACATTTTCAAAAATAAGAAGAAATATTTAGTTTCAAAGGATTTCAGCTTTTTCAGTATGTTCAGTATTTAATATCAAATGAACTAAAATAGAGTTTCAACTTCAAGGTAAGTGAATACTGATGGCTGATGGTTGAAACTTTTCTAGGCAGACACACTCGCATGATGTCGCCAGAGTAAAAAAAAGTTCCAATTTTGTTTGAAAATGGGCTAAAAATAAGTTTATTTTCTTAAACAAAATTAATTTGAATGACTGCAGTTATAAGAACAAAAAGAAAGAGAGGCTGGGATTCGAACCACACTGATAACTTTCCATCCCGTCAGTCGATTTGTCTTGCTTAAGAGCAAGAAATAGTTTTGTTTTAAAATCTAGTTTTGTTTCATAGATTTTTAGTCGAAGACAAATTTTTACCAATTTTAGTAGTATTTTCCAAAATCTTGCATTTCTTATGTAAACAAATACAAATTGAATGAATGAAATTAATCGAGAACTGAACATCAATTTTTACCAAATTTGAGTACTATTTCTTGCAGATTTTACTTTTTCATGAAAAAACTTACTGTTGGATTTTTATAAAAAAATTGATAAATATTTTTTGTGAAATAAAATAATTTTAAAGCCAATAATTTTTGAAAAGCTGTTTGAGTCGAAAGTAAAATTTTTACCAAGTTTTAGTATTGTTTTTTTTTTTAATTTTATTTTTTGTAAAAAAAAACTATCAGTCTGATTTTTCTCAAAATTGTATCGAATATTGAAAACAATATTTGTTATAAGATAAAATTAATTTGAAGCCAATATCTCAAAGTTTTAAAAAGTTATTTGTGTCGAAAATCAATTTTTACCAACTTTTGTTTAGATTTTTATATTTTTGTAAGAAAAACTGTCAATTAGATTTTTCTCAAAATTTTACTGAATGTTAACAACAAAATTTTTTAAAAGATAAAAGTAATTTAAAGCCAATATCTCGAAGTTTTGAAAGAGTGAATTCAGGGCGGACTTAAGTAACATTTGAATTTTATGCCGAATAGAGTGAAATCTATCAAACCCAAAGAGAACTCATGGTTTGATTTGAGCTGTGAAGAGGTTATTAGGTTCAGAGATGTAAGTTTCCGCTGTTATAAAGCCAACCCGACTGAGGAAAACCGGAATAAGTTCAAACAAGCTAGAAAGACCTTCAATGGTCATATTCGACGAACCAAAAATTTGAATGAACAGAAGCATTTGTCCAGCCATTCCCTAAATAAGGCGAATCCTTCTCTCCCTCTAACTATCGTCCAATAACACTAACATAACTTCTTCTCGAGGTCATGGAAACGCTGATTAATTATTAGCTTAAGAAATATCTTGAAGAACGGAAGCTTCTTAATGACTGGTAGTATGGCTTTCGAAGCAATAGGTCCACTGGTGATCTCATGGTTTATCTCACCTAACAGTGGAACAAATCTTTACATCGATTTGGAGAAAGTAAGATTATTGCACTTGATATTTCAAAGGCATTTGATAGAGTTTGGCACCGATCTCTCTTATCGAAAATGCGTGCATTTGGTATTGATTAATCCCATTTCGTTGGGTTAGAAATTACCTTTCGAAACTCAAGTAGCATTGGACAGGTTCAAATATGATATTCACAAAATAAACGCTGGTGTGCCCCAGGGCTCCGTTTTGTCTCCGGCGCTCTTCCTTATTTTTATAAATGATCTTTTGTCTGAAACCTTCTTACCAACTAAATTGTTTTGCGCATGACAGTACCCTTAGCATTTCATATTCGTTTTTAGATTCTCATCCTTGTACTTCGGATGTGGAACTTCAACGGCAGCGTATGATAAGCTCATTAAATTCTGATCTCGACAACATTTTACAATGGGGAATCAAAAACCGTGTAGAATTTAATGCTTCGAAAACTCAATGCTGCCTCTTGTCGCTAAAGCCGCTATCCATGAGCGGCACTGGCATCCAGGAATCTAATCAACTTTCAGTACTCGGTATGTATATCATAGATTACCTCTTATGGAAGGATCATATATTCGATATTGCCAAAAATGCTGCTAGGTGCTTAGGATTTCTCCGACGGTGCAAGACATTTTTCACCCCTTCTGATCTGGCTGTAACTTACAAAGCCTTTATTCTTCCAAAACTTGAATATAACTCGCATATTTGGGCAGGTGCCCCTAAAATTAGTTTAAGCTTCAATGTTTCATGCCTTTCGTTGTTCTACCCATATTTTTATAAACAGTGTTCTGTCGAATTAGCCAGTTGCATTCCAACCTCAAACAATTTAGCCGTAATACTCATACTTCTAGGAATGCACATAAGTTTACCATTGAGCTCAATTTCGGACGTTCTGTTAAGTATAGAGATTCTTTTTATAACCGCACATCGAGAATGTGAAATGCTCTACTCAACTCTGTTTTTCCCTATCATTTTGATATTCAAAATCTTAAGACCAATGTGCATCGGTATTTCTTAATCCTTCCCCATTTTCCTAAATCTCGCACTTGTGTGGAATAAAATAAGTTTCAAGCCAATATTTGTTAGTTTTGAAAAGCTATTTGAGTCGAAAGTACATTTTTACCAACTTTTGTTAATTTTTTTCGGTTTTTAATTTTTTGTTAAAAAACTGTCAATTCATTTTTTTTTCAAAATTTTACAGAATGTTAACAACAATATTTGTTGGAAGATAAAAGTAAATTAAAGCCAATATCTCAATGTTTTGAAAAGATATTTGAGTCGAAAATCAATTTTTACCAACTTTTATACGTTTTTTTTAGGTTTTTATTTTTTATAAAAAAAAAACTGTCAATTCATTTTTTCTCAAGATTTTATCAGATTTCACAAACATTATTCTTCCTTGCACAAAATTGTTTTGGAGATGAAATCATATTTTAGTCGTAAAATTTTGGAGGTCAAACATTTTTTTTTTCAGTTTTTTTGATTTATAAAAAAACCGTAGAATGAATTTTTTTCAAAAACTATATTTCTTTTATATCACGTTACAATTTACGAGTACTATATAAAATTTAATTTAAGTCTCTAACGCTTTTGGTTCGTAAGATATTTTAAAGGTTTAGTAAGGAGTTAAAGTCATTTTTAGCAATTAACTAAGCTTAAAAGATGATTTACCTAAACGATTAATAGATTTTCACATCTGACTATCTGTTAAAAATTTAGTTACTTACTTACTTAAGGTGGCGCTACAGTCCGGGGCGGACCTGGGCCTCAACCAACATGCGTCTCCAGCCAGCTCGGTCCCTAGCTAGCTGTCTCCAGTTTCGCACGCCAAGTTGGTTGAGGTCCTCTCCCACCTGGGTGCGCCACCTGAGTCGCGATCTTCCTCTACTGCGCCGTCCCTCGGGATTGGATTCGAAGACCTTCCGGGCTGGATCGTTGATGTCCATTCGCTCTACATGACCTAGCCATCTAAGCCGTTGGACTTTAATTCTGCTAACTAGGTCAGTGTCGCTGTACAGCCCGTACAGTTCGTCGTTATATCTTCTCCTCCATTCTTCATCTATGCGTACGGGACCCAAAATCACCCGAAGAATTTTTCTCTCGAAGCAACCTAAGACGCTCTCATCTTTCTTTGACAGGGTCCAGGCCTCAGCGCCATAAATGAGAACCGGGATGATGAGTGTCTTATAGATGGTGATTTTACATGCTCGAGAGAGGACTTTACTTCTCAAATGCCTTCTAAGTCCAAAGAAGCAGCGATTTGCAAGAGTTATTCTTCGTTTGATTTCAGCGCTGGTGTCATTGTCTGCATTAATAGCGGTGCCTAGGTAGACAAAGTCCTTAACTACCTCAAAGTTATAGCTGTCCATGGTGACGTTTTGTCCAATACGTCGTCGTTCAGTGTCCTTTTTTGATGACAGCATATACTTGGTCTTGCCCTCATTGACCACTAAATCCATCTTCTTCGGTTCCGTAGCAATGCTCAAAAAAGCTCCACTGACATCACGCTTTGATCTTCCAATAATGTCAATATCATCTGCGTATCCGAGTAATTGGATGGACCTTTGGATGATTGTGCATCTAGTGTTGACGATTGAGTTTTGCACAATTCTTTCCAGAACGATGTTGAAGAAGTCGCATGACAGTGCATCGCCTTGTCTAAAACCTTTTTTACCATGAAATACATCGGCAAGATCTTTTCCGACCTTAATAGAGCAGCGTGCATTCTCATTCGTCTATTTCTGCACAAACGGATGAGTTTGACAGGGATGCCAAAACTAGACATTGCTCGGTAGAGCTCTTCCCTATAAATGCTGTCATACGCGGCTTTAAAATCGATAAAGAGATGGTGGGTATCGATTTGAAGCTCCTGGGTCTTTTCCAAGATCTGCCGTAGTGTGAAAATTTGGTCAATAGTGGACTTTCCTGGTCTGAAGCCACACTGGTAAGGATTAATCGGGTTTTTGACGAACAGCTTCAGACGTTCACGTTATACGGCAGAAAGGATCTTATATGCAATGCTGAGGTGACTGATGCCTCTGTAGTTGGCGCAGTTTAGGGGGTCTCCTTTCTTATGTATCGGGCATACTATGCTTAGGTTCTACTCATCGGGAATGCTTTCTTCCGACCATATTTTGCAAATGAGTTGGTGCATGCTCCCTACCAAGTCATCGCCTGCTGCTTTGAATAGTTCGGCGGTGATGCCGTCAGCTCCAGCAGCTTTGTTTGACTTAAGTTAAGATATAGCTATCTTCACTTCGTCAAGGTCGGGTCTATCTCCCTTACAGCGGACTTCGGTTCGTCGCTCGTCGCCGTTATATAATACGAGAAGTGATCTTTCCATATTCTCGGCATCTACTGCGGTTCTACTACGATGTTCCTCTGGTCGTCTTTACAGGCTTCGGTTCGTGGCTGATACTCTTGGGAGGTTTTTTTTTACCTTTTGATAAAATTTACAAAACTCATTTCTGTTGTGACATCCCTCTATCTCCTCAATCGCACGCTTCTCATGCTCTCTTTTTTTCTATCTAAGAAACCGGTGTTCCTCTCTCTTTTTTTGCTCGTAGAGCTCGCGAGCAACTCTGGTCCTTTTGTGCAGCGCCGATTTGTATGCCTGCTGTTTCGCTGCGTGAGCTTGCCGGCATTCGTCGTCAAACCAGGGGTTTCACTGTGGTGGCCGTGTGAAACCTAGCACTTCAGAGGCTGTAAGGCAATGTTGCGACTGGTTTTCAATGCTTAATGCGTGCAGCATAGGAGTCCTTAAAAGGTTACTAGCGACTCGATCGGAAAAGGACATGGAAGTCTCTTGCAATTGTAAACGTCTAACGTCGAAACTTCTCACAGTACTTCCTTTTTTTTGCTTGGACGGCGAGTCAATGTTGGCCCCTCGGAATGTTCGAATATCCTGTATACTGGACAAGTGTCGTGCGTCGATCGCAATGTGGTCAATCTGATTGACGGTTGATTGAGGAGATTTCCATGTGCCCTTGCGGATATTGAGATGTGTGAATTGCATACTATAGCGATCAGCCTGATGGTGGTGTCGTGCAGGCTGTGTCTCCCGATTGTGCCACCAAAGATGTTTTCTCTTCTCCTAAGATAATTGTAATGTCATAGCCAGGGCACTGCTAATAATTCTTCGTCTTCATCTTTCTCCTCTGTTGGGGCGTGCGCGCTTATTAGGCTTATGTTGGCGAATTCAGCCTTGATGCGGATTGTCGTGATGCGCTCGCTCACACTGCTGAAACTCAAGACTTTTTGCCTGAGCCTAGTTACAACAACAAATCCACACGCAAATAGACGCTGTCTTTGTTCTCGGTAGCAGTCGCCGTAGTAGATATCGCAGTCTTTTAGTTTGCGATTGTCCGGTCCATCCCATCCCATTTCTTGGATGGCGGTAATATCTGCCTGCCTCCAACTGATCCTTATAGTCCTGGGCTCCGAAAAAGTCGTAGAATCCCTCAAAAGTGTTCATTAAATAGTTCAACCTTACTGGAAATGTAGACGCTACCGTTGATTCCATCTGGAGAACTCGTTCGCTGCCGTCTGAATAAGGAGAGGTGCCTTAATGAAAACACCTCTTCCCCTCTCTCGTGACCCAACAATTTCATGGAGAGGAGGTGAGAGTAGGAGTTGATAGACAGAGGTGGGGTTTGAGGTCTTCACCCACCTGGATGCGCCACCTGAGTCGCGGTCTTCCTTTACTGCGCCGCGCCGGCCGCGCCGCCCTCGGGATTGGATTCGAAGACCTTCCGGGCTGGAGCGTTGATGTCCATCCGCTCTACATGACCTAGCCATCTAAGCCCTTGGACTTTAATTCTGCTAACTAGGTCAGTGTCGCTTTACAGCCCGTACAGTTCGTCGTTATATCTTTTCCTCCATTCTCCATTTTTGCGTACGGGACCAAAAATCACCCGAAGAATTTTTCTCTCGAAGCATCTTAAGACGCTCTCATCTTTCTTTGACAGGGTCCAGGCCTCAGCGCCATAAATTAGAACCGGGATGATGAGTGTCTTATAGATGGTGATTTTACATGCTCAAGAGAGGACTTTACTTCTCAAATGCCTTCTAAGTCCAAAGAAGCAGCGATTTGCAAGAGTTATTCTTCGTTTGATTTCAGCGCTGGTGTCATTGTCTGTGTTAATAGCGGTGTCTAGGTAGACAAAGTCCTTTACTACCTCAAAGTTATAGCTGTCCATGGTGACTTCTTTTTTTTCAACACGTCGTTGTTCAACGCCCTTTTTTGATGACAGCATGAACGTGGTCTTGCCCTCATTGATCACTAAACCCATCTTATTTCGCTTCCGTCGCAAAGGACATCGATCGGAAAAGGACATGGCAGTCTCTTGCGATTGCAGCCGTCTAACGTCGAATCTTGTCACAGTACTTCCTTGTTTTGGCTTGGATCAGGATATCCGTAGCCGTACCTTGGCTTCAACGAGGTAGTGGTCCGAGTCAATGTTGGCCTCTCGGAATGTTCGGATATATGGGATACTGTGGAAGTGTCGTGCGTCGATCGCAATGTGGTCAATCTGGTTGACAGTTGATTGATCAGGAGATTTCCATGTCCCCTTGTGGATATTAAGATGCGTGAACTGCGTAGTACCTACCAGAAAGTCTCGCCCCGCAGCGAAATCGATCAGCCTGAATCCGTTGTCGTAGGTGGTATCGTGAAGGCTGTATCTCCCGATTATGCAAAGATTCTCTTCCTAGCTTGGCATTAAAATCTCCTAAGACAATTTTAATGTCATAGCCAGGGCACTGCTCATATGTCTCGTTCAAGAGCTCGAAGAATATGTCTTTGGTGTCTTCATCTTTCACCTCTGTTGTGGCATGCGCGCATATTAGGCTTATGTTGGCGAATTTTACCTTGATGCGGATTCTCGTGATGCGCTCGCTAACACAGTTGAAACTCAAGACTTTTTGCCTGAGTCTAATTCCAACAACAAATCCACACCCAAATAGACTCTGTCTTTGTTCTCGGTAGCAGTCACCGTAGTAGATATCGCAGTCTTTTAGTTTGCGTTTGCCCGGTCCATCCCATCGCACTTCTTGGATGGCGGCAATATCTGCCTTGCAGCAGTTTAGGTCTTCTGCTACTTGTTCGGCTGCATGGGTCTGTTAAGGGACCTAACATTCCACGTACATATCCTAAGTTCGTTGTCCTTATTTCGTTTGCGTGGGTTGTCAACAGTGAATCCGTCCGTATCCGAGTCTTGTTGGTGCTTCGAAACCAAAGGTATTTTTTACGTGGCCAGGAAGTCACCTTGACGGCACAACCCCCAACCTGGAGGGCCAGATCCTTAGATCCCAAGGAAAGGGAGCGGGATAAACCGCTCCTTACATGCCTGGGCTCCGAATATGTTACAAATTTGCTAGAGTTAAATAAACGGAATAGATACTTTAACTTTTAGCAATTTATTGAATCCATATGACATTTGTACAATTATTCTTATAAAAGAAGCGGATAGAATGGTGCAGTCAACAGTTGGGAATTTTAATTAATAAGTCCGTTTAAGCCTATTTACTTTGTTTATTTCCACGAATTGTCACTTTTTAGATTTAAAATTTTGGAAGCTCTTTGTAAATTGCTAAATATGTGGCAAAATAGTAAATTGTCGTTTTTTTGCACCATTATCTTTAAGTTAATATTAAACTTACAAAAAACATTATTTTCAACATCTGCTAAAATGTTAAGAAAAATCTAATACTCAGTTTTTCAATACATAAAATAGAATTTTTGTATAAGAAATAAAAACTTTCAAAAAACGCTTATAAACTTGTTAAAAATTGGTTTTCGAATAAAATTATCAGGGACCAGAAAAGATATTAAAATCAAACTTATTTTATCAAACGCAAAATATTGTTGTTAGGTTTTATTAACATTTGTATAAAACTCAAATTGACAAAGAACTGATAAATAACGGTTCTCGACTCAAGTATGTTAGGATCAAAAAGAGATAATGATCACAAATAATTTTTTTGATATTAAGCAAAATGTTTTTATTAATATTTTCCAAAATCTTAAAAAATAACGACAGGTGGGCACGAATGGTAAGTTAAAAGTGTGGGTCGTATCCCAAACTTTTGCTTTGTTTCATGTTTGACACGAAAAGTTTTATTAAGGAATTTGTTAGTCAGATGAAAAAAGGATGGGCTATTATTACTCTTTTTTTAAATATTAGGGACATATATTGAAATGTGGGAGTTATAGTTAGCGTATACTGTGTACCATGTAAAATATGTAAATAACTTAATGTACGAAAAAAAGCTTAAATGGAAAGATTCAAGCATACGGAAAACGAGGAAGTAGACTGTTTTTATAATGTAAGTCGTTTTGTCAGTTTTTACAACACGAATACCATTATCTTTAAGGGTGAAGGTTGTGCTTTTTGTAGAATAACCCTTTGGTGGTTTGATATTTTAATATTTAAATTTCCTAACTTACCTGAACGCCAAAAATCAACAAAGCAAATCCAAAATATTATTACTTTTTACCGGAAGCACCTTTATTATCCCAAAATAAACCTTATATACTCTACTAAAATATTTTTCTAATATCCTAACACGTAATTATGTATGTTCCGACATATTTTTGAAACGTGAAACTTGCAAATAATGCAACGTGAGTCTGTAAATAAAACATCCAGGTCCTGTCCAACCCCAAAAATCCATCAACTGAGTTTATTTTGGTTTACGATACCAGGATAGGTACAGTAAATATTTTGTGCAGTAAAAAAGCGGATGTTAATTAAAAATGAAAATTGCATTATTCTCGAATATCGCTTTGCAACCGTCGTCCGTCCGTGCATCGGTCGGTTGCGCATGCAGATGTAATTGTTGTTGTTTTTGTATAGTTTGGGATGATGCTTGATGTAATGTTTAAATTTATCTCTCGACCATTGGCTCTGGACTGAACAATTTTTTCCCATTTCAGATCGACATCCGATAGGAAAAAAGACCACATCAAGAGGCCGATGAATGCATTTATGGTTTGGGCACAAGCGGCTCGCCGGGTAATGTCCAAACAGTATCCCCATCTCCAGAACTCGGAGCTGAGCAAATCTCTAGGAAAACTCTGGAAGTGAGTATCATCTATCTTATTTTTACTTTAGTTTTTGGTTTTCTCGTTTTGATTTTTATTTTATGTATCTGCTCTGTGGATGAGTGTTAATTCCGTGAAATTAAATTGCATTTTATAATGAGCTTCTTCTGGATGATGGGGGAGCGTTTTCGAGTTGAGTTTTTAATTAGTTTTAACTTCTAATTGGAATATTATTTGAATGCTGATGTTGACATAATATAAACTAACGAATAGAAAATTTGAGAGTCGTTGGCATCTTATAATGCTGAGAGAAGTGTAGGTGCACATAATTACAACTCTAGCATGAAAGTGGGATTGTAAAATGCATTTAGAGAGCGTAATAGAAACAAAGGAATTAATTATAAAATAAGTTGTTATGGAATTAAATAATTTGAATACGACATAAGAACGAACAAATTAAATTAGTAGGGACTAGGACCGAGATGCTTAAGAGAAAAGAAAAACTGAAATTATTATTTTGTAGAATCTTCAAGGTTCATTTTCGAGCAGGAAGAACGTACATAAATGTATTCTGTTTGTTTAATGAATATTAAATTTAGTACAAATCACCGAAGGATCCATAAGCTTTGCAGGTAATAGCAAAGCTTATGGATCCTTCAGTGATTTGTTTGTTTGTTAGGTAGAAACTTTTATAATTCACAGAAATGTGATGTAGGTACGTAAGTTTGTTTGCTTATTTTTGATATTTCAATCTCTGATGAAATTGTTGAATCAACTTTTTCAAATTTTATTCCTTATACAAATCTTAAAAATTAATATACCCAAGTGGGAGGTACTTGCTCGTAAGGCTTATAATCAGTTATTGGAATTTAAAGTGTTTTCCCAATATTTTACAAAGAAGAAAAAAGTTTGGGGTTTTTGTTTAAGCGGTTTTTATTTGATATTTTTAATGAACTATACAACTTTATGTTAATAAACACATCATTCACTATTGTTTCCCTTATCAGAGCCCAAACATGGACAAAGTTTCAATTTCTCATGAATTTGATGCTCTGTCTGACTCCGTCCAAATAAAAGTCTCCCTATATGCTCACACTGAAATGTTCACAATTGTTCGTGGTTCGTGATTTCTCCATACCCATTCGGGACAGACAACAACAACAACACCCGAAAAATTAATTGCTGAGATTTTTGCTGAGTTCAACCGTGAGTGCACCTTGTCAATAAGCCTACTCGAATCAGGAATTAACGACCGAGCAGAAAAGACAATAAGCTTGTGTCTCATTTCTGGTCCCCTTCACATATCGGACCATAGTGTCATATCTACTAATTTCTCTTATTAAATAAAACCAGTTAAAGAAAGAGCTCCAAAGAGAACAGGTTGGTTGAACGAGAATGCCAACTGAGATGGTCTCAATGATTCCTTCAGGATCTTTATCTGGTCACTATGCTTCCTTGGTAGTGACGTAGACTCCAGTGCAGATTTGATTACTAGTATGACTCATCTAGGAATGAAAACCTCTATCCCCAATAGGGTTGAACGTATAAAACCCAAGTCAAAATCATGATTCGATTCTAGCTGCAATGAGGTTACCAAGGAGAAAAAGATGAGCTTACGGTGTTTAAAAGCCAACATTACTGAAAAACAACGAAAAAGGTTCAAGCAATGCAGGCCTGCAACGAATGACCAAACATTTTTAGTCAGAGAAACTTGAAACTTGAGAAATTCTAACTTTACCTCAGTCCCTACGCTTGTTGTCAATGACAATCCTTTAGTTAGATCTATTGAGAAAGCTTAATTGTTTGCAAGACAGTTCGCCAAAAATATCACTTTACCTGATAGAAATATGGCTAACCCATAGTTCTTTAACGCATTAATGATTCTATTTGACCGATTTTTTGTACTCGAACTGTGGTGAGAGTGCTAAAGAATCTCAACATTCTGTCCGCTAGTGTGGATGGTTCCCTCTATTAATTTGAATCTCCCACGCTAGCAAAACCACTGCGCAAGCTTTTCCATTTATCCTATTCTTCTGCGGCGCTTGCAACCAAATGATGATGAAATTATTAGCCCGCAATCACTGCCCAGACTTAACTGGAAGATATCGCAAGCCTCAGCATACAGACAACAACTGGATGGTAGACTACAAGCACATCAAAGACCAGACTTTCAAATGTTAGAGCAAACCATAAAGGAATCTTACCCCCAACAGCAGCCTCGCGGAAAAAGATGGAATTCAGGAAATGAGCCTTGGTTTGATCAAGATTTTGCATGGTTGAAAAATTTTCGGAGTTCCTCCCAAAGCTCATTTACGATTAACTACTTAAAGGCCAATAGGAAATTTTAATAGCTATGAAAAGCCAAAAAGTTGAAATATGAAGAAAAACAAGCATGCAGATTGCTGACTTGTAAAAACGCTAGGGACTTTTGGAAACTGGCCTGGGAATTAAATGGAAAATAACCAGTAATACACAAAAAACTGTGTGCAAATTCACTTTTCCTTCACTTCAAAGGTCTACTAAATCCCGAAACAACATCAACAAACTGGCATCATGCACTGCCTCGATTTGAGAACAAAAATACGGGTCTGGTATTCCAGTAGAGTTCTATAAATACGGAAGCGTCACACTGAAAAAACATCTGGTAACATTATTTAATAATGTTTTTTAGGGGATTCTTCTGGTAGATGAATTCAGGACTGCTGTAATATTCCCGATACACAAAAAAGGATTCTTGTTGGATGAAGCGAACTATTGAGGAATCACAGCAATGTTACAGAAACGACTTACAAGATGGATTACGACGCAAAATGTGCTTAACGGGTGTCAAGCTGGTTTTAGATCCGCATACTCTACAATCGACAATATCTTTGTTCGTAAGAGCCTTGCTGAAAGCTTTTGCATGCAGGGTAAAAAATTGTATGTATTTTTCATTGATTTCAAAGCAGCTTTTTTACACAATTAACAGAGGTACCTTATTTTAAAAATTGTACAATCTGGGATTTCCGTTGAAGTTCGGCTTAATACTTGAAGAGTTGTACAGAGGAACGCGAGCGGCAGTTTGGAATGGAGCGGAACTTTAGGATTGGTTTGCAACTTCGTCAGGAGTGAGGCAGGGATGCACACTGAGTCCTACCCTCTTTTCGCTCTTCATAAATGATCTTATTGATTTGCTTCCTGGAGGAGTTGACTTTTCGGGAGAGCGTATTAAAGCATTTGATATAGTCTTGCTTGCTTACTCCCCAGAAACACTCTAACTTATGATAAACAAGATTTACAATTACTGTTGTTTATGGAATTTAGTTGTCAACACTCAAAAATCCAAGGTGATGATTTTTAAAGAGGAGGTGGACGGAACGCATCGAATAAAAAGTGGGTTTTTAAAAGAGCAGACATTGAATGTGTCAAGGAGTACAAATACCTAGGCCGCTATGCGTCACCTTTTCGAGCAACTTAAACATGGAAAAGCATCTAGTAAAAAAAACTGCAAAAAACAAATACAGCTATAAATATAGCATGGAAAAGAGTTTTTATAAACGTCAACATAGCACAAAGTATAAAACATAAAGTATTTGAAGCTACGGCGGAGAGTATTCTTTTGTACGACGCGGCGGCGCCCGAGAAACTACTAACTCACTACGTGAAAAGGGTATTTCGTCTGCCATTGAGCACACCAAACTTTGTTATTATGCTAGAGACAGGACTTGCACCTCTATTCGTCAAAACCCTTAAACTGCAAGCGGACTATTTACTGAAAGTTTTCAGGATGCCTCATTCCCGACTGGTGAAGAAAATAGCTCTTAAAGCAGTACAAAATCCAAATAACTGGTACAGGGAGTGGAATTGCCTCGTCGAAGGATGTAACGTGGAGTTCAATTTAAACGTTGGAAGTATATCAAGTTGCAAGGATATCTTATATGATGTGATTGCGAAAGAAGATGAAAAATGTAGAGAAGATTATGTAGCTAAAGCTTCCGAGTCCTTATTTAGAACTATTTATAGAAGGCTGAAATCACAATCTTGCTGAAAGAAACTACTTTAGTGATGCAAATAGTGTAAACGAGATTTCAACAATGGTTAGACTCCGAAGCCTGAATTTCATACCACATAGACCCGAATTACCATTGGAGTACAGTATGTGCAGTCTTAGAGAAAGAAAGGACGTAATTCATTTCGTTGGAAAATGCCCTACTTTAAAGAAAACAAGAAGGAGCTTGGAAGTGACTTCTTATCGGATGAAAAAGTTGTTGCCTTGCTCAATGAGATGAATGTCGGCAATTTGTATAAATATTGCAAAATCGCGTTAAGATATAGATCTAGAATTATGAACAAAGATTTCTGATTTATCAAACAATAATCCACTTAAATTAATTCAAACTTAAAGTTGAAGAAAAAAAAACTTTAAATTATCCTCTTTTTTAAATCCACATAAATAATTATAAAAGCTTATTACAATATTATATAATTTATGTTAATTGTCAATCTGGCAGAAGGCAATTGCCATATCATAATGATTTGTTGATTGATTTTGATGTAAAAATATGATATGTGAAATGTATTTATAATATTCTAATAAAAATCTATCTAAAACTAAATCTAATCCTATTCTTCTGGATTAATTCCGAGTAGTTGGAAAACAGCATTTGTTCAGCCATTCACAAAAAAAACGCGAATCTTATTCTCCCTCAAATTATCGTGCGATAGAACTTACGTCCCTACTTTCTAAGGTCTTGGAAATGCTACTCAATTATCAGCTTAACAAATATCTTAAGGAACGAACAGTACGGCTTTCGTAGCAAGAATGGTTCATTTCACCGAACATTAAAACAAATCATTACACCGTTTTGGAGCAAGTAAGATTATTGCACTTGAAATTTCAAAAGCATTTGAAAAAGTGTGACATCTTGCTCTTTTATCGAAAATGCATGCTTTTGGTTTAGACGAATCCCTTTTACAATTACAAATTCGATGGGCTGGTTTCAAGTCCGAAGCACATGATATAAATGCTGGTGTGCCCTAGGGCTCTATTTTGTCTCCGACACTTTTCCTCGTTTTTAAAAATGCAACTTTTAATCAAATTAATTCACTGATGATTGCACTCTTAGCTTTTCATAATCGTCTCCAGACTCAAAACCCTGAAACTGCAAGGACAAAATGTGATAAGCTTTTTTAAATTTTGATCTACGCAGCATTGTTTATTGCATCGAAAACACAAAATATTAAAGCCACTATCTCGGAATGTGCATTAGCAACCTCCTCTTGTGGAGCGACCATATAAACGATGTCGCAAAATATTTCGCAAGACGTCTAGGTTTTTTGAACATCGTCGTAAAGTTTCTTTTCTCACCCTTTTTACTGTTATTTGAACAGACTATGCTTTAGTGAAATAGTAAGTTGCATTCTTCTCCTTAAGCAATTTAACCGTTGTACCCAAGCGTCTAGTAATGCCCATTAGTAGCGTGCGAATTTATTTCGGAAGTAGAAGTAACATTTTTAAAGGTGTCTTTAAATACTAAAAAATTAGTAATAATACCATATTACGTCAACTGTAACCATTGGAAGAGAGAATTGTGTATATAAGGTGATTTTCTTGAAGGTTGTAGTGGTAAAAAAGTAATGATTATAATGACATATACGCAAGGGTATAAAAAACATGTTTGCAGGCATAAAAAGAAAGTCTTAGGATATAACCCTAAATTAAAAGAAGTTATTGGAGGTTTGCAACTCATTTGTATTCAGGGTAATGAATGGTACAAGTGATTCGGATTCACTTTCGTGGGGCAACGAGGCTGTCAGATGGTTGATTATTAACAAGCAAAAGTAGGGTGAAAATCCAAATATTCATTAAGAATGCCGTTTTCTGAATATATATGTATACGCCACTGTCAACCATCACATCGACATCAGACGGTAAGGATATGAGAAAGCTCAATTTTCCACCGACACTTTTCTGAAGAAAGTAGCGGAGTATTGACAGAACATGAAAAGGAATCTTCAAGTCGAAGAATAAGGGACATTGGGAGAATAATAAAATAATCCTCATATCCGTCATGCAGACAAACGCCTGCTGTTAATAGTAATTAATCTGCTAAAGGAAAAATCTTTATTATATAAATCTAAGGCCTTTCAATTTGTTATTTGCAATTAATCCAAAGAATTTTGGAGAGCTGTTAAGATCCTTAATGGGAATTGTCTTCAAATCAGTGTAATGCTGAAAAAACACTTCCAAAAACTTTTAAGCTTTTATAAAGTTGCATTGATTCCGATACATACAAACCCCTTTTACAATTCTTTAATTTACTATCAATAGAAGAGCCTTGTTTTACAAGCTGTACTACAAGCGAATGTTAACAAAAATTGGAAAAGTGCTAAAAAAACTTTATAAAGAAAATATAACTGCCGTGTGGAATGGTGAGAAAAGATCCGTTTTTGTGGAATTTAACGGTTACTTTTAATAAATAGAAGAATATGGTTTTTAAAAATGGTGGTGACAGACTGGCCAAAAATGAAAAATAGTATTTCAACAGCGAACCAAACCAAGTATTGACAGTATATAAATACCTTGGTGTAATGATAACAAGCAACTCAAGTGTGATCTTACATAAAAAAACTAAACTGGGGCCTGAACACCAAAGATAGACTCAAAAAGGCATCGATTGCCTTCTACTCCTACAATAGAATTTCCGGGAAAACCTGGAGACCAAACCTGAAAACTCTGACAAAAGTTCAAAGACTTGCGTGCACTGGCATTACGGGAACAATGAGATCCACTCCAACTGCGGGGCTGGACGTTATACTCACTCTAATTCCCCTAGACCTCCTTGTTCAAGAATCTGCGGCCAAAAACTAAAGTCTGGATAAACAGTTCCATAGAACATTCCCAGATCCTTCAAAGAGTTATGGGTAGTACTACAACAGACTATAAAATACCCGAACTTGATTTTCATAAACCATTCCAGGCTACCATCCCAAGCAGAGAAGAATGGATAGACAATATACCATACTTCAGTGAGTCGTCAATAGGTATCTATACTGATGGCTCTAAAATGGACACTGGTGTAGGCTTCTATTCTGAATCTCTCTAGTTAACCGCCTTGCTTAGTTTTCCAAACTACAGTAGCTTCTTCCAAGCGGAGGTCCTGGCAGTGACAACAGCTTCTAAAAATGTATTAATGATGGCGATACCAAAAGCTGGTATCACCTTTTACATTGATAGCCAAGTGGCAATGAATGCGATTACTGCAACTGAGCTAAAATCAAAGCTTGTTTAATGCTGCCGCGAAGAGCTTAAGGTTCTTGTCGCACAGCACAACATTAGACTCTGCTGGGCCCCAGGCCACAGCGATATACTAGGCAACGAGAAAGCCGATGAATAAGCAAGATTAGGGTCAATGCTTGACGTAAGCCAAGCTCAGCTAGTTAGCACCCCTACCTGTTATTTAAAGCAGGAAATCTCAAAAAGAATAACTATCAAGGCCCATGAAAGGTGGAAACTTCTTGACACCTGCTGCACTACAAGAAAGATCTGGCCCTGTTTCAACAAACAAAGAACGGAAAGCATTGTGCAGCTACACAAGGGATCACTTCGATATCTTGTAAGCATAATCACCGGACATAATCTGTTAGGTTATCATATGAAAAAGATGAGAATCAGTTCAGATGATCTATGCAGAGGATGCGATGACGAGGAGGTGCATGACGACACATCGCACTTTCTGTATCACTGTCCTGCACTCTCCCATCAAAGGAAGAAACTGCTGGCAACTATTTCTTCGGGGATTTAGAAGATTCGTAACTTCGTCAAAGCCTCTAAATGCTTGACTAACTGAACACTTATAGGTTTTTCTTATTAGCTTGAGTAGCAATACTCACGGGTATCACAATGGATCTGTATTGATCTAAGTGTGACGGTAAAGACATACACTGTCAGTCCCTCAACCTAACCTAACCTAACTTACCAATGGAAACTTATTTTAAAGAGAAACTTGTAAAAGCCAAGAGCACAAAAAGCGCTACATGGGAAAAATACTTCTCAAACAATCTTCTTTCCCATAACGTAAAACACAAAGTATTTACTTCAGTATAGCCAAATCTACAATTCTCTTTGCTGTATAAACTTGGGGATATGAAAAATATGAAACTTTTGAAAATTTACTGATGCTTCTATGTCAAAACTTTCTTCCAACTATCGAAAAATTAAATGGTCACCTTTGAAACCGAACTGTGTCGGCTCTTTATTAAAACGCTTTAGCTTCATAGTGATTATCTTTTGAGAGTTTTTAACATACCTAATTAAAGACTGCCAAAAGTTTTACCTCTTTATACTATCAAAAGGAGAGTGTTTGGTTCGAGAAATTAAAGGAATTGTCTGAATAATGAAATGTGAATTTTAACCCCAACGTGCAATCATACATAAAATCGAGGAGATGTCAAAAATACACTCATCGCCAAATTAGACGAAAATATAGGCTTGAATGTATCCATCAAGTGACTTCATCGGCACATTGAGCCACATACAGCGTTCTTTAACAGAATCCTTTTGGGAAGGAATCAACATGTCGGCGAGAGACATTATGCATTTCAACGGAAAGTGTCCAATCCTAAAAGTAGTAAGAAGAACCTTCCTAATAGCTCTTCTTAGCTATAATGGCGATGTAACGCAGCTGTACTCTTACTATTAAGAAGCAATGCCCTATAGAATCTAAATCATTATGGAAGCCTTTTGTATAACAGTCTAGCCAAAAAATTATGTCCAATGTTTTATAAATCTCTTCTTGTGCTTAATCCTAGAGAATTCCTCAACAGCCGTTAGTCCCATTAATTTAAACATTCCTAAGATCTTAGAAGCAGCTACAGAAAACATAGCTAGACCTATGTACATATTCGTAGTTGCGGGACCAACTATTTTCTTTAAAAGCTGGAGTTAAATTTTTTCGAATCCAAAACTTGGCCCGAAGTACACATAAAGTTAAAATGAATCACGCCAACTCAATCTATGACTAATTTCAATAAAAATGTATTCCTCAGACTTCAACGATCGCAAAAAAGTTTTATCAATTCCAACAGAATTAACACATTTATATACATTCTATATATAATCATTATTTATTTTTCATGATAATGTTCATTGAAGATACTCCCAGTTTACTTTGTTTTGACTATAAAAATTCATTCAGCCACTAAGAATTTATTTTAGAATTTATAACAAGCCCCCCATAACGGTGAAGTCATAGTTCCTCCTCGACTATAACACTTCACTCACTTATTATACAAACAGCAATCAACATAATATTATTATTGATTGGGATCAACGAAATTTGATAAGCAGGGGACAATTACAATGCCTATCGGCATTTTTGTTGTTTTGTGTGTGGCTTTGCTTTCTATGTCTAGATGTTTGTGCTACGTACAATAAGTCATAACAGAAAGACAGATGAAATGATGGATGTCAATTAAAATTCAAAAACGAATCTTAATTTGAATAAAGAATTGAAATAAGAATTGGATTGCGAATTGTTTTGTTGTCATTTTGTTTTTTGTTTTTTTTTTTTCAACTTGTGAGTAATAGGTTGAGCTCCAACAACAAAAAGTCAAGTCACTGTAGCAAAATTGTCTATGATATATCTGAAGACAGGTTCTGGGGTGTGCAGAACAACAATTCTGCTAAATATACCTCGACGAAGTGAAGATAGCTACATCCAGACTGAAGTGTAACAAAGCTGCTAGAGCTGAAGGCATCGCTGCCGAATTATTTAAAGCAGCATGCGTTGACTTGGAAGGGAGTATGCATCATCTGCAAAATATTGTCCGAAGAAAGAATGTCCGATGAGTGGAATCTCAGCACATTTGCTCAATACCCAAGAAAGGAGATCCTCTGAATTACTTCAACTACAAAATCATAAGTCTTCGGAACATTGCATACAAGATCCTCTCTGCCATATTCTGAAGCTTTTCGTCAACAACCTGATAGGCTTCAGACCACCACCGAGCAAAAATCTTGGAAAAAAAAACAGGAATTTCAAATCATCTCTATACTGTTTTTAAAGTCGTGAATGACCCTTCTATAGGTACATGGAAGAGCTTTATAGAGCAATAATTAGTTTCGGGCATCCCTATCAAACTTATCTTAGGATGCTTTGAGACAAAAATTCTTCGGAATTCACTTAAATGGAAAGTGGAGGAGAAGAAACAACGACAAACTTTACCGGCTGTACAGCGATACTGATCTGGTTAAAAGAATAAAACTCCAATGCTTCAGATGGCTGGATCACGAAAAGTGAATGGACATCCAGCCCGGAAGGTTTTTGAATTCAACTCCGAAGACAGTGCAGTAGAGGAAGGCCGTGACTCTGGTGGCCCACGCATACGGAAAGAAATACATTGCGAATATTACAACGCAATAGGGTATGGATTAGAAGATTTCCATTGGATACAAAGTTGTAAGCATAGTTAATTTGGCCGTAATGAGAATAGTAACGTCGACAATAGTTATAGCCGATACGCCAATGCCAGTATGGGAGTCAGGCCCATACTGACTGGCGACATATACAACGCTCCTATCAGAAAAGTCTATACATAGAAATATTTTGATACAGTAGTTATACCCATGCACTATTGACAGTTATTCAATAACGGTTTCGATAAATTACTTACTTACTAACTTAAGGTGGCGCTACAGTCCTGTGTGAACTAGGGCCTCACCCAACAAACTTCTCCATTTAGATCGGTCTCCAGTTTCGTGCTCCAAGTTGGGTGAGGTCACCTTCCACTTGTGCGCGCCACCTGATCCGCGGTCTTCCTCTACTGTGCTGTCCTGTGGGTGTGGATTCGAAGACTTTCCGGGCCGGAGCATTGGTTTCCATGCGCTCTACGTGACCTAGCCATCTTAGTCGTTGGATTTTTACACTTCTGGCTAAGTCTACGTCGCTGTACAGCCCGTACAGCTCGTCTTTCCATCTTCTCCTCCACTCCCCTTCGATGCATACGGGACCGTAGATCACACGAAGAACTTTTCTCTCGAAGCGACCCAAGGTGCTTTCATCCGCTTTTGTCCATGCTTCTGTACTGTATAGCAGGACAGGGATGATAAGGGTCTTTTATAGCAACACTTTGGTCCCTCGAGAGAGGACTTTACCACTCAATTGCTTTCTTAGTCCAAAGAAACAGCGGTTAGCAAGAGTTATTCTGCGTTTGATCTTAGAGCTGGTGTTGTTTTCTGCGTTTACAGCGGAGCCTAGGTAGACGAAGTCCTTGACTACCTCAAAGTTATGTCTGTCGATGGTGATATTTCGACCAAGACGTCGGTGTTGTAGGTCCTTTCTTGACGACACCATGTACTTTGTTTTGCCCTCATTAACCGCTAAACCCATTTTTGTCGCCTCTGCCTCAATACTCACAAAAGCCCCATTGACATCACGCTGAGTTCTTCCGATAATGTCAATGTCATCAGCATATGCCAGTAACTGGACAGACTTTTGAAAGATAGTGCCCCTAGTGTTGACGTGTGAGCTCTGTACTATTCTTTCAAGTACGATGTTAAAAAAGGAGCATGACAGCGCATTACCTTGTCTAAAACCTTTTTTGACGTCGAAAGGTTATGTTAAGTTGTTTCCAACCTTTATGGAGCAGCGTGAATTCTCCATGGTCAACCTGCACAAACGGATGAGTTTGGCAGGGATGCCAAAACTAGACATATACAGCTCTTCCCTGTATATGCTGTCATATGCGGCCTTGAAATCGATGAAAAGATGGTGGGTGTCGATTTGGTGTTCTTGGGTATTTTCCAGGATCTACCGTAATGTGAATATTTGATCAACTGTGGACTTTCCTGGTCTAAAACCACACTGATAAGAACCTATCAGGTTGTTGACGATGGGCTTCAGACGTTCACATATTACGGCAGAGAAGATTTTATAGTCGATGTTAGGTAGACTGACTCTTCTATAGTTGGTGCAGTTTTGAAGGTCTACTTTTTTCAGGATCGGGCAAACAATACTGAGGTTCCATTCATCTTACGACCATATCTTACAGATAAGTTGGTGCATGCTCCTAACCAAGTTATCTCCAGCTGCTTTAAAGAGATCGGTATTCAAGCCATCCACTTCAGCGGCTTTATAAGTCTTCAGCTTAGATATGGCAATCTTTACTTCGTCTAAGTCGGGAGGATTGTTGGCTTTCGTCGTCTATGTTGAATGGATCATCCTGCCTGACAACAGAATTCAGTTAGTCGTCGCCGTTATACAGTCTGCAGAAGTGGTCCTTCCGTATCCTCAGCACTGACTGCGGTTCCACTATGATGTTTCCACTTTTGTCTTTGCAGCCTTCGGTTCTAGGTTTATGTACCTATGAATTTCGTCTCACTTGTCATAAAACTTTCGAACTTCATTTCTGCTTTTAAACCTCTCAACATCTTCGACCGCACGAATCTCATGCCCTCTTTTTTTCCTTCTGAGTAGTCGGTGTTCCTCTCGCCTCTTCTGGCTACTTGTAACTCGGTCGGAAAAGGATTTGGCGATCTCTGGCGATTGTAGCCGTTCGACGTTGTACCTTCGACAATCACTTCCCTGTTTTGCCTTGGGTCTGAAAATCCAAAGTGCTACCTTGGCTAAAACGAGGTAGTGGTCCGAGTCGATGTTAGCTCCTCGGAAAGTTCGTACATCCATAATGCTGGAAGCGTGTCTGGCGTCGATCGCAATATGGTCAATCCGGTTGACGGTTGATTGATCTGGAGAAGTCCAAGTTCCTTTGTGGATGTTGAGGTGTGGAAAACGTGTACTGGCTAGCATTACGTTTCGCCCCGCAGCAAAATCTATGAGCCTGGATTCGTTGTCTTAAGTGTTGTCGTGCAGGCTGTTTTTCCCGATTATTCCACCAAAGATGTCTTCCCTTCCTAGCTTGGCATTAAAATCGCCTAGGACAATTTTAATAGCGTAGCTAGTACGCTGCTCGTATGCTTTGTATATCAGTCTAATGTTGCTGAATTTAGCTTTGATGCGTATGGTCATGAGGCGCTCATTGATGCACCTATAGCTCAAGACTTCTTACTTAAGTCTGGCTCCAATGAAAAAGCCGCATCCAAATAAGCGCTGTTGGTTTTCGTGGTAGCAGTCATATAGTAAATATCACACTTTGTCATCCTCTTTTTGCCCGGCCGTTACATCGTATTTCCTGGATGGCAGTGATGTCTGCTTTATAGCAGTCTAGGGCCTCTGCTAATTCTTCCGCCGAACGTGGTCTGTTAAGGGAGCTTTCATTCCACGTGCATATCCGAAGTTCGTTGTCCTTAATTCGTTTGCAAGCCCGACGGCACAACCCCCAATCTAGAGGGCCATATCCTAAGTATAACTCCAAGGATGGGGAGCCAGATAAACCGCTCCTTATAGGCCTCGGCTCCAAATAAGTCGAAGAGGCCCTATGAGGTGTTCACTGAGTAATTCAACCTTACTGGAACTGTAGATGCCACCGTTGATTCCATCTCGGTAATTTCTCCGCTGCCGTCTGGATAAGGAGAGGTGCCTTAGTGGAAACACCTTTTCCCACCTCTCTCGTTTGCTGCCCCCAACAACTTTCCACTGGGGTTGGAACCCAATCTCCAGTTGAGGTACTAGGCACACGATGTTCACCACGGGGAGGTGAGAGTAGGTGTTAACAGACAGAGGTGGGTTTTGAGAAAAACCTGTGGACGCTTGTGTCCTCTTATACGCAGTGGTCTACCATTTGAACATCGATTATCATGCCATTTGTTTTCGATTATCATACCATAAATTATCGCGGGAAAAACTAGTAGCATTGAGACAGTACAGTATGAGTAGTAGTAATGAGGTGTTGAACAAAGGTTCAAAAACGACAAAAGACTTATGCCATATTTTCAAAGTTGACCCTAAATGAAGTCGCCTTAGTTTGTTTGTTTAGTGTTAAAAAACATAGTTTTCTTACATTAAAATTTTAAAAATGAATTAAAAGTATATGTTTTCAAGTATCCAAAAAATTATCATTTGGACCCAAATTTCTACATTATTAACTTGTTTCTAAAATTATTGACAAATTGAAGATTTTTAAATTTCTGGACGTTTCAAGGTAATTATATTTAAGGTTTTTAGAGAAACATTAGTGGTATGAACGTCCGTTCGTTCAGCCATATCTCAAAATTCAGCATTGATATTAACAAATATCAAGATAAACAGAAAATGATTTCAAAACAATCCAGAGGTAGTTTTTTCTATAGCAATTTAAAAAGTTGAAAAATTTTAATTACATACTTTTCGAAGTTCATAAATGACAATTTGGCATATTAATAACAAAAAATTATTTTAAAGGAAAGAAATGGAAGCTAAGTGTGGGTCGCATCCCAACCTCTTTTTTTTACATGAAATCAATAATTGCTCTGTAGAATCATATCCTCTTTTTCAATGCTTGCTCTGTAGAATAATAAAAAAGGGATTTAAGTAACTTTTCAACACCATGGCATGCAACCATAAACAAAAGTCAATCCATGGATTTGGATGAACTCGCCCGTTTTATATTGAAAACCAACAGTATTTGCGTTTAAAATTTGTTTCACATTACGATTCCGTAAAAATAAAATTAAATAATTAAACCCATTAATTAATAAAGTAGCTTAAAACAGGTAGAAAAGCGCATATATACATTTATGGGATAATTTTTATTCAATTTTATATTTAAAATATATGCTTATACTTTAAGCTCATGCGAATACACATTCAGGCGAGACGCTCTTACTTTGATATTAAAATTATGAATTTTATATTCCATTCAATTTGCATCTTTGTATATTGCGATTTAATGCTGGATCTAACACAACGTGCAGTTTTACTTAAGGTACCTTATTTATACATATTCCTATTTTGCTACAATTCTTATAGTTTGGAAGGTAAAGTTGTGCTTTAGGAAATTATTTTTCGAATAAGGTAAACAAACTGATGTAAGTTACTTTTTTTTAACCATATGGTGTCCCAAAATGAGAATAAAAACTATATATAAACTATATTTTTTAATAGGTTTCGAATACTTTAAAACTAAAGAAGCGGAGAATTGAAGTCATACTCCAAATTAAAGTACACAACCTTTTGCAGTAATCAATAAAATAAAAATGTGTACTCAATATCATCTTCCTGTTCTCCTACAGTTGAACAAGTACAAATGACATCTGTCAATTGGTTGTTTATTTGAAGCTGTCAATACTTTAATGCCTTTGAGAATCTTTAAAGCTTCGCTCTATAGAAGGACGTGAGCTCTACACGCAGCTTACTTAGTTACTTACTTACATCCGTCCCTCGGCATTGGATTCGAAGAATTTCCGGGCTGGAGCGTTGATGTCCATTTTCTCTACATGACCCAGCCATCTAAGCCGTTGGACTTTTATTTTGCTAACTAGGTTAGTGTCGCTGTACAGCCCGTACAGTTCGTTGTTATTTCTTCTCCTTTATTCTCCATCTATACGTACGGGACCAAAAACCACACGAAGAATTTTTCTCTCGAAGCATCCTAAGACGTTCTCATCTTTCTTTGACAGGGTCCAGGCCTTAAATGAAAACCGGGATGATGACTCTACACGCAGCTCTATAAGCAAAAAAAGAAATCTTCTTCTTAGAAGGAGAAAGAGGCAGCATGCGGTCGAAGATGTTGAGAGGTTCAAAAGCACAGATGAAGTTCAAAAGTTTTATGAGCGGGTAAAATGAAATTCACAAGTACATAAACCTCGGACCCAAGGCTGCAAAGAAGAAAGTGGAAACATCGTAGTGGAACCGCAGTCAATGGTGAGGATATTTAAGGACCACTTCTGCAGACGGCGAACTGAATTCCGCTCTCAGGCAGGATGAATCATTCAATATAGATTTCAAAATCAAAAAATCCGGTCTTCTCGACATAGGCAAATTTAAGATTACCATATCTGAGCTGAAGTCTAACAAAGCCACTGGAACAGATGCCAAGCTCATCAAAGCAGCTGGCGTTAATTTGGTTAGGAGCATGCACCAACTTATCTGTAAGATATGGTCTGAAGAAAGCATGCACGATGAATGGAACCTCAGTATTGTTTGCCCGATCCTGAAAAAAGAACACCCTCTAAACTGCACTATCTATAGAAACTTAAGTCTACTTAACATAGCTCACAAAACTTTTTCTGCCGTGTGATGTGAACGTTTAAATCCCATTGTCAACAAGCTAATAGGTGCTTATCAGTGTGATTTCAGACCAGGAAAGCCCACAGCCGACCAAATATTCACATTACGGCAGATCCTTTAAAAACTCCAAGATCACCAAATCATGACCCACCATCTTTTCATCGATTTCAAGGCCGCATATGAAAGCATCTACAGGGACGATCAGTATAGAGCCATGTCTAGTTTTAGAGTCCTTGCCAAACTCGCCCGTTTGTGCAGGATGACTATGGAGAGTTCAAGCTGTTCCATAGAGGTTGGAAACTAGTTAACAGAACCTTTCGATGTAAACAAAGACTTTAGACAAGGTGATACGATTTCCTTAACATAGTCCTTGAAAGAATAGTGCATAGCTTGTACTGGTTTTAAAAATGTGTTCAAATCCTGGCATGTGCTGATGACATTGACATAATCGGAAGAACTCAGCATGGTGTCAATGAGGCTTTTGTGAGTATTGAGGCAGAGGCAGCAGTAAATGAGAGTAAAACAAAGCATATGCTATCATCAAAAAAGGACCTAAAACACCGACGTCTCGGCTTTGTCTACCTAGGCTCCGCTATGAACACAGAAAAGAACACCGAAATCAAGCTAAGAATTACTCTTTCTAACCTGGCGTTGTTTCTTTGAGCTAATAAAGCAATTGAGTGGCACAGCCCTCTATCGCGCGACCAAAGTGTCGCTACATTAGATCCTCATCATCCACGTCGACTATGACAAAGCAGGTGAAAGCAACTTGAGTCGTTTCGATAGAAAAGTTTTTCACGTGATCTAGGGTCCTGTATGCGTAGATGGCCAGTGGAGGAGAAGATGGAATGACGAACTCTACGGGCTGTACAGCGATGTAGACTTAGCCAGAAGGGTAAAAGTCCAACGACTAAGATGGCTGGGTAATGTTACGGCCCGAAAAGTCTTCGAATACACAGCCACAGGACACGCAGTAGAGGAAGACAGTGGATAAGACGGAGCGAACAAGTGGAAAGTGTCCTGGACAAATTTGGAATGACCAAATGGAGACATTTATCTAGGATTTGAGCTAGATGGAGGAGTTTGTTGAGTGAGGCCTTAGCTCACACAGGACTGTAGCGCCACCTTAAGTAAGTAAGTGATTTGTGCTTTTTAACTGCTTAAGAAGTTATGTTCAGTCAGAAGCAACAATGAATGTGGTGAATCTCATTTTTGGTTATCTAACTTCCGTAATAAGCAAAGCAGCTGCATTTGTAGCGGTGGCAACCTTCAAACCATTAGCGAATAACCATTGAATCAGTTAAAATTGAGTGTTTGAAATGAGGAGGAATCTGCCGCTAGGGTAAATCAGGGTTGGTGTCATTAAAATCTGTGATTGTAGGGATTTCTCAGTCACGATGTCGCACTGGTCAGGTGGGCATTGCGCAGTCGAAATCGAGACATTTTTTAAAAGTTACTATTCGTACGTAACTGCAAGTTGACAGTCTTGTTCACACTTCGGTATACGACGAATAAGTCATGGGTCGAGTGTGAATTCGTTCCTAGGTGCAGACGTTCCGCGGATCTGCTTCGGCTATGAACATTCTACGGCCAGGGCCCAGTCAAGCTTCAAGCACTTCCGACAGCATTAAAGTTGTTGAAGAGAGTTTAAGTGAAAATCCATAACTTTCGATACGGAAAAGAGCAGGTTCAGTGGGACCTTCAAGAGCTATTATTCATGAAGTTTTGGAAAAGGATTTAAAATTCCATTCATTCAAAAATCAAATCAAATCAATCAAAGACGATGTTAGAGCGTTTTCGTAGTGTGAATCTAATTTTTGAAACACCGAAGCTCATTTTCATTTAAATGGGCGCGTTTATAAACAAAACTGCCGTTACTGGGCTACAAGAACCCATATCTCTAGACTGAAACACCAAAAGCTATTGCATTGTCCCAGGGTAACTGTTTGGTGCATTTTATCAACGCATGGGATAATTGGTATTGGACCATTTATTTTCGAGAATGCTCGAGACCAGGCGATAAAATGTCAGTATAGACAATTATCGATGCATGATAACGGATTTCTTTTAGCCGAACCTGCGAGCTCATCCAACTTTTTCATCGCACCCTTGGTTCCAACAGGATGGTGCGACCGCACATTCAGCTAGAGATTCGATGCATTTGCTTCGGGCAACTTTTCCTCAAAAACTTTTCAGTCGCTTTGGGGACGTTCTGTGGCCACGAGGTCCCCCGACTTAACCCTCATGGATTTTTTGTATCTGGCTACTTCAAAGGGGAAGTTTACAACAACAATCCTCGAGCTCAAATAAAACACCTATAATAAAACATTTCTTCAAAAACACAGCGAATGTCTGTTCAAATGAGTGGGAAATATTGATATCACATGCGTGAAGTTTGGCATACAAAAGAAGCTCTGTACATAATAATATAACCGAGATTGGACTCAAGGTTATACAGATGACAATTCCTAATAACACGAGTACTACGGTTGAGTTGCTTAAGTGAAGTGGAACAATGCAACTGGTTATCTCCTGGACTATGCTAACATTCCCTGGCACAGGTCTGTTACGTCCCCAGAGAACAGGTTGTGGAATAGTTGAATCTTTTTACTTTGTCCAACAGAGAATATGGTTTCGAAAGAACCAAGGAATAGTATTATATATGTACCTATATTTGTATATATATGCATATTTTTTTCTTCAGATTTGCTCTACGTGCCCTGCTAAAGCTTCCTGCATTAAACCTATTGCCAGATTTCTTTTATTTTTATTTGTTGCATATACAAACCCCAAGTTTATTCAGATTTTTGTTTTGTGTGTTCAATAGGAAGCATTTTCATTTTCAACTGTTGTACTCCTTCACCCTTTATATTCGTAGAGAGTCCTGCTCAACTCCCACAGGAAGTTCATGGTTAAATTAAATTACAGTTACAAGAGTTGAACCTTCTGTAACCGATACATCCATTCATTGTCGGTGTGTGTATGTGAGTGTTTAGCTAAAGGGGAGAAAATATTTGCTTTAAGCTACAGTTGAATGATTTTCTGTTTCAAAAATAATAAAAATAATTTTTTCAATAATAAAATAAAAATATGGCGTGATTATATTTATTTCATTTTGGTTAGTTCTATGATGGTTTTTTGATGTTAATTTTTGTTACTCTTTCCTTTATTTAAAACTCAATTACGTATTCGGAAAATGTTGATCTTTAGGTTTTTAAAAATATTTGAACAAAAAATATCAATCTGTTGAATAAATGAACGTGGTGTGGAATTTTCCATATGTACATTACTTCTGAAAAATCCTTTTTCCGAACATTGAAGTGGACATTATTTCCTCTATATACATAAATCATTGTAATGTATATACTATTACATATTTTTCAAGTATCAAATCATCAATAATGTCTATGAAATTTGAAAAGGGTATACTCGTATATGCCTACAAACGTTATGCATATAAAAGTTTATGTATGAGTTGTTTTTTTTTGGAATATCTAAATGTTAAAGAGGACTTGTACTTTAGGTCCATATAGTACCTATCTAGCTTCCTACATTAAATATTTAAATGTTTAAAAATTAAATTTTGTTTGAACAGTCGCAGTCGCATGTCCAGGAACTAAGAATCTCACTGAAAGGTTGTTAAACGCAGGTGCTTCTTTAGACTTTTGGGGGCACTGGGCCCAATAGGATTTGGGGGTGAAAAAAAATACAATTTTTTTAATTCCTTACGTTAAAAAAATCACTTTAAACTGAATTTGCGTTTTTTTAATATTTTTATTTTTTCAAAAGAACTATAAAAACATAAAACAGATGTTTTTTTATGCTTTTTTAATTTGTTTTTAATTTAGCTTTAAAAGTTGAACATTTTTCTTTACAGTTTACCAACAAAGTATGTGGCACGGGAACTTCGTACTAGTTTTCGTTGCATTAAGTTTTTATAATTAGCATCCGAATTCTGAATTTTGGCACACGCTTTAAATTTATCAAATTTCTCCCTTGGATCATTTATAAAAGAACACAGTGAACAAAGCAAATTGGCAGCAACGTCAATAGTTTTTTTTGAAGGCTCTTGCTGGTTTTATGAATTCTTTCTAATATTGTGCTCCAAATTTCTGTTAAGATGATTAACTCCAGTTTTGACATTTTCTTAGAAAAGTTTATGTCTGGAGCTTGCTCTGGATCTCTAGAAATATGATGGACCGCTTTAACTGCATCGGCTCGTGCAGACAATCTTGCTTCAGAAAGACTTTTAAGAACTCTATGTGAACCTTAACATTCCTTCAATTTATTCCAGCGATGGGTAGAAGCAGAAAAAAAGTTGTATATTTTTTGACCCACTTGAAATAAACTTGTTGCCTCCTGCACACTATCAGCCGCATAAAGGACTACTAAGTTAAGAGAATGTGCTGCACAAGTTTCAAAGGTGGCACTTCTATTTTAATCTTGCTTCAAAACCAGAATATTTTCCCGCATAGACGCATTTTCATAGCTTTGTCTTCTACAATCCTCTATTAAAATATCATGATTTTCCAGAAATGTCAATTTTAAGTCAGCCAAATATTAAGATTTACGCTCAGCCCAGGGTTTATCCTTAGGGCAACCAGGCCCTGGCCTGGGACATCGAGAAAAAAGGGGCCACTAAAGTAAGTAAAAGCAACTGAATCTTTATTGCTCATAGAATTTTCACAAATCTTCCAATTAAGGTACTTATGAAAATGTAGATGACGTTCCATTTGGATCGGAGAGTATGATAAACAATGGAAAATCGGGAACTGAAACGAATGAAATAAAAAAAGTTAATGAAAATACAAATCCTGACCCTGCGCTATGAAATAAATTTTCCGCTGATGATATTGAATATTGGATCGACTCTGGACCTATCAAATGCAATAAATCTCAACGAACATACGCAGAAGGTAAAATAAGAGTTTGCCAATCGTCTTTTTTTATTGGTAAAAAGCAAATGGCGAGAACTATCAACGTGAATGGATTTATAATTCCATCTCAAAAGGAGCGTTGTTCTGCTTTTATTGTAAGCTATTTCCTGATTACAGTAGGCCAGGAATAACTTTTATAAATCATGAAGGTTTTTCTGATTGGTAAATGCGATAAGTTATCATAAAAAACCAAGCTCTCATAAAGAAGCGATGATGGATGAATAGCAAATTTTATTTATTAAGTAATCATAAAAAACCAAGCTCTCATAAAGAAGCGATGATGGATGAATAGCAAATTTCTTTCTTGTCTACTCATATTTCAAAATTCAGACATCCTGGTTCAGAAGCAACTTCATATCTATCTAAAACTATGTATGAAGAATTGATTGAAATAATGGCTCAAAGAGTTCGCGAGGAAATCATTAAACAAATAAATATTTTTGGGTGTTTAAGCTTGTCTGTAGTAGAACCTACAGATTTGTCTCATGTGGATCAATTGAGTATTGTTATGCGGTATGTTAAAGATGGCATTGAACGCTTCTTAACGTTTTTGGAGATGCATTTTAATACTGGATCCGGTATTGCTAATCAAGCATTCAAGTATCTGAGTGAACATAACATATCAATTTTGAAAGAGCAAAATATTCGACTATGCTCCAAATATGTCCGGTCAGTATAAAGGGATGCAACAGAAAATTCTTCTGATAAAACCATATGCAATTTCGACACTATTGAAATGAGCTCTAAGGAACGTCTACCTGATGGCAGCTACATGATTACACGAAAACGAATTCGCAAACAAATGGCTAATGGGTTTAAGCCCGAAGGATAAGTTTAGAACAAACGCTTTTTATATTATTATCAATAAGTTAAAAATACAAATGGATTCCAGAGGTCAAACATATAAACAAATTTCTGAACGACTTGATTTTCTTTGCACAAGCAATTAAAAAGTCAACGTTTTAGCCTGAGCCCAGCGTTTGGTGTTATTCTTGTAACTACCAATATAAATAAAATTAATTTTAGTTTTATGGAAACCGTTGTAATTTATTCTCTTAAGTAGGTGTTTAATTCTGTATAAAGTAAGCCATACAATATAAGAGAATATATGCAAAGGGGGCACCATTTACTCTTCAAGCCTAGGGCCCAAAAAAGCTAAATCCGGCACTGTTACAATTTAATTAATTTAATCGATGGGAACACAATTTTTAAAATACCGAATTACAAAAGTCAACAGGTCGATATAAGTGTACAGTCAACACTTAGGGAAAAATATTTTTCCGATCTAATTTCACGTAAAATTTTCACTAGGACTTGTTTTCCCATTATATCAATGAATACGTTTCAATTATTTGCTTATAAATAGGAGTTCCCACCTTTTTTTAAATGATCTGCTATGAATGAATGAAATTCACCTAAAAGTTCCAGGCTTCCCAAATAATTTCCATTGTAAGATGACTCAATGGTTTCGTTAGGAGAAACCTACTCCAAGCAAACAAGGACACACGCAGATGAGCACTGTGAAGATGAGTAGAGCGAGAGATAAAGAACATATTATTCCTTCCATTGAACAGAGAGGAAAATTGTTCTATCCGACTCATTATAGTACAACTCATCATTTTGCAAATCATCATTTGAGTTAGTGGATTTGGGGGCCAAATAATTCCAGGGCCCTGGCCTACCGGGCCCATGCCTAAAGACGCCACTGGTTAAACGTAGTAGACACTAATAATTAAGTGGCGCAACAGTGACAACTCTCCATTCATTTGAGTACTGTTGTCAGGGATGGAAGGAACTACAGATTTAAGCCGAATCCGAACAGCAAATTTGAGAAAGAACTTTTCATGACAAGAATTACTCTTGGAGAATTTGTCAATTCCTCGCAAAAAAAAACTTTCGGATAAAAGTGCAACGCACTAACCATTAAAAAAAATTGAAAATTTTGGTTACTGCTAAATATCTTAGGAACCAAAAACGCTAAAGACTTGAATTAAATTTTATATTTTAAAAAAATGCAATAACCGTTTTTTTTTAAATAAAAAAAAAACTGAAAAAATTTGTCACCTCGAAAATTTGACGAATACAAAATGAGTTCACCTCCATAGTATTTTGTCCAGCAAAAAATAACGTTAGTGAAATTTTGAGAAAAGTAGAATTGACAGTTTTTTTATAAAAAATAAAAACCTAAACAAAATTGCTCAAAGTTGGTAAAAATTCAATTTCGACTTAAATATCTTTTTTACTAATAAGAAATATTGTTTTCAATATTCGGTACAAATTTGAGAAAAATTGAATTGACAATTTTTTTACAAAAAATAAAATTTATAAAATTTGGTAAAAATTGATTTTCGACTCAAATATCTTTTCAAGACTTTGATATATTGGCTTTAAACTACTTTTATCTTTTGAAAAATATGGTTTTCAATACTCAGTAAAATTTTGAGGAAAATCTAATTGACTGTTTTTTTTTGCAAAAAATTAAAACCTAACAAAAAATCAATACTTAACTTGGTAAACATTTACTTTCGACTCAAAAATCTTTTAAAAATTAATAATATTGTCTTAAAACTCTTTTTATTTAACAAAAAATATTGTTTTCGATATTCAGTATTTTTCTTTAATAAAAATCACACATAAAATCTACAAATGGTACGCAAATTTGGTAAAAATTGATGTTCGGTTCTTGATATCTCTCAAATTAATTTCTTTTATCCAATTTGTAAAAAATTAACAAATGCTTAAACTGCTTAAACTGACAAAACTAGATTTTTAAACTAAACTATTTGCTTATATGAAAAATATTGTTGGTAATTTTAAATTTTGTAAGAATAATTCAACTGACAATTTTTTTAACAAATCGATAGACGGGGATGGGAAGAAATCAGTGTGGGTCGCCTCCCTCTTCCCTCCCTCCCAGAAAAAAAATATTTTATTTTGAAAATAATTTATGCAACGAAAATGAACGTTTTCGACATCTGGTAAAATTTTGAAAAAATCGAATGGAAAGTTTTTTACAAAAAATAAAAACCTAAAAAACATTATTTGAAGTAAGTTAAAATTGATTTTCGACTCAAATATCGTTTAAAAATTAAAGAAATTTACTTCAAACTAATTTCATTTTATAAAAAATAATATTTTCAACATTCAGAAAATAAAGGGTGAAATTTTAGCTATTATCTTTTTGGCAACACTGCACTGGTTGAATTAGCTGACGTACATTTCGTGTTTTGTTTCACTGTCAAACATCTTAAGTTTGGTCTATAATTTAACTATGAATCGTCCTACAAACGAACAACGCTTAAAAATTACTGAGTTTTATTATCAAAATGTGTGCTCTGTTAAAAAAGTTAATCGTGCGCCATTTTATGGTCAGTTTAATCGACCTCTGAAGTGGCTATTCGGGCTATTGAAGCTCATTTTTGGCTGAATGGGTACGTAAATAAGCAGAATTGTCGATTTCGGAGTGAATATTGCCGCAGTTCTATTAAAACTCCCTTAGTCCATTTGAGATATTTGCATTTAAAGTTTGAAACCAATATGAAATTAATAGATTTTGGGAGATTTAATTCTTTATATTTTTAATATGGTGCATCGTAGAACTTAGGGTGTTTTGAGGAAATATAAATTTGAAATTTGCATGAACTTGGTGTGTTTATTTAAATTTTGCGGAAAATGGACAGTGGGAGTTTTCAAAGAATGACATGCCATAAGCATTGCAAGAACTACCAATGAATCCAGAAAAATTCACAGTTTGGCATCATTGGACCGTAATTCTTTAAAGATGATGCGAATAGTAACGTAACTGTGAATGGTGAGCGCTCCCGTGAGATGATATCCAACTTGTTTTGCCCAAAATGCAAGAAATTGACTTGAATGTCACGTGGTTTCAACAAGACGGCCCAACATGCCACACAACACCCCTTATTGAGAAACGAGTTCAGTGAACATTTTATTCTACGTTAGGGATTGTTCAATTGACCGCCTAGATCGTGTAATTTAAAGCCTTAAGACTATTTTTTGTGGGCCTGTGTTAAAGCTCATGTCTTTACAGACAAACCAGCTTTAATTGACGCATTGGAAGACAACATTAAAACATTTATTCGTAAGATACCGACCGAAATGTTAAAAAAAGAGTACACCAAAATTGGACTAAGCGGATGGACCATTTGAGGTGCAGTTAAGTTCAACATTTGCATAAAATAATCTTCAAAAATTATATTATATTATTCATGCATTTTTCTGAATTGTATGTTTTTTTTTGAAAAACTTTCCTATAGTGGTACGTAGCGCCGCGCGAGTTACATATGATATAGCAGCAACTACAATGCAACCGATAAGTGCAGCGTCGGCAATGAAGGGTCAACAGCACGATCAACCAAAAAGTGCAGCATCGGCTAATAACGGTCAACAGCACTTCCAACCAATAAGTGCGGCATCAGCAATAAAGGGTCAACAGCTCAATCACCCACTAAATGCAATGTCAGCATTAAAAGAATATAAAAGCAAAGTCATAACCGATCAGCGGAGCCCAATAATACGTATGTAACCCCAATGATCGCAGCGACGCTTGGACGGCGGATCATTCTGGTTTCTTAGTTTGTTATATTTAATATTAATAAATAAAGCGTAAGAGGCCTGTGGCCCAATAAAAAATAAATAAAAAGTTTTTTTTCTTTTCTGTGGTCACAAAAAACATAAATGGCGCAGTCGGTTGTCCTCTATAATATAAATTAGAGGATAGTGAAACGAAAAAAAATAGAAATCTCAGTGTTTTGTTTTAGAAATAAACTTTTCAATAAGAAACAATAACCACGGATTATCAAAGTGTATGTGATTATAATAAAGTGACTTTAAGAAGCTAATAGTCGCATCCGAAACCAATAACCACGGAATATCAAAGTGTATGTGATTATAATAAAGTGACTTTAAGAAGCTAATAATCGCATCCGAAACCAAAAACCTTGTGTTATCGAAGTGAAAACTGTGATTATAATAAAGTAACTGTAAGAATCTAATAATCACTTTAAAAAATTAAAAACCAAAAACCTTGTGTTATCGAAGTGAAAACTGTGATTATAATAAAGTGACTGTAAGAATCTAATAATCACTTTAAAAAAATTAAAAAACCAAAATGGCACAACCTATAATGGAACAATGTCTACTAACACTGACTGAAATTCTAAACAGTCAGAATAATGCAGTGCGGAACATAAGAGTTACAATAGAAAAACGTTTAAAATATGTAGAGAACTTTACGGGAAAGCAAGGCACGTTACCTTCTTTTATCGCGACGATAGACCAAATTATAGAAGAATTTGGACCGGTAAATATTAACGAAGTGTTTGCTGTTGTCTACAATGAGAAAATCGGAGGAATCGCAAAGAACTTCCTAGCAATTGAAGCACCAGCATCGTGGGAGGAATGCAAGCAAAAACTGAAGATACACTTCCGGCCAACCAAAGACGAAGCAACAATCCTGAGAAGCATTAATAGTATAAAGGTATATAGTATAAGTCAATTATTAGATAAGATACAAAATATTATTAATTATATAACAGAATGTGCAACATTCAATAAAAATGGTTTAGAAATTGCTAACTGTCTAAATAGTGCATTAATTCTAAAAATAAAAGATGTAACAGCAGGAGCTTTAGCTGCAGAGATTTACAATGAATACAATTTATCAAAAATTAGAACAATTTTGTTTAAATATATAGGTCAGGATGAATATAATTTACGATCAGATAGAACACACAACATTGAACATAGAAATCATTTCCAAAACACAACTCCTCAAAATTTCCAAAACAACAGACACAATTACACTAATCCAAATAAAAACAATACTAACACTAATCAAAATCCTTTTAAAAACAATAATTACACTAATCAATATCCTAATAGAAACAATAACTATACGAATCAAAATCAAGTTAATAGAAACAGTTATCAAAATCAACCTAATGGGAATAGCCCGACGGGACAAATAAGAAATAATAATGCATCAGGCCAAGCTAGAAATAATGGGTATAATAACCATCCCCAAAACATTCAAAATTCAGGTCAACATAGATCAAGACAGGCTAGAATAGAACCTATGGAAGTTGACTATTTAAGTAATAAAGAAGAAACCAATCAAATAGAGAATCACGAGTTTTTTATCAACTAGCCTCGGATTCAAGAAAAATGTGCATACAATTAACTTTTGAAAAAACAGATTATATAGCATTGATTGACACAGGATCAACCATTAGCCTATTAAATTCAACTAGAGTTCCCTCAAATCTTTACGAATATATTAACGATACACCAATTCAAATTAATACTATTAATGGTATTGTTAACGAAACAGCACAAGTAAAAACAAAATGTCCAATACAATTTAATCAGCCTTGCAATGCAAGAATGAAATGGACAAAAGTAGAATTAAATAAACCTTACGATTTCCTAATAGGAATGGATTGGATAAGGAACAATGCAAAAACTATAGACTTAAAAAATGAGGAAGTTATTTTAGTAAATGGTATACATCTTCCATTCTTAACCACATTACTTGAAGAAGTTAATGTGTTGGAAATAAGTGAAGTTTGTAACATTCAAACAAATCACCTCAATGAAATAGAACAAGAGTCTGTAGAAAAGCTTTTAAATAAATATAAAAAATTGATTTTCAAAGAAGGCGATCAATTAACAAACACTACTACAGTAGTTCACGAAATAAAAACTACCACAGACCAACAAATTAACTCTAAACTATATAGGTATCCACCAAAACATGAAGTCGAAGTGCGTAGGCAGATGGAAGAAATGGAGAAACAAGGAATCATTCGAAAGAGTAACAGTCGTTACAGTTCACCAATATATATTCCGAAAAAACTTGACAATACCGGCATACAAAAATACAGGATTGTCGTTGATTATAGAAAGTTGAACCAAGTAACCGTAGATGATAAATACCCAATTCCCAATATAGACAGTATATTGGATAAGTTAGGGAAATCACAGTACTTCAGCACATTAGATCTGGCAAAAGGTTACCACCAGATCTTAGTTGCACCAGAAGACATTGAAAAGACAGCGTTCGTTACTCCAGCGGGTCTATATGAATACATCAGGATGCCATTCGGGTTAAAGAATGCACCTGCAACGTTTCAGAGACTTATGAACAATATCTTACGTGATTATATAAATAAAATATGCGTAGTCTACTTAGACGATATTTTAATATTCTCTACAACATTAGAAGAACATATGCATTCTCTAGAAAAAATATTTAAAAAATTACAAGATCATAACCTTAAAATACAAGCAGATAAGTGTAGCTTTATGAAAAGAGATACTGAATTTCTCGGTCATATTTTGACTAAGGAAGGGATTAAACCAAATCCTAGCAAAGTAAAAGAAATTGATAACTTAAAGATACCAAAAACAGAGAAACAACTTAAAGGTTTCCTAGGGATGACTGGGTACTACAGAAAATTCGTAAGGGATTATGCTAAGATTGCTTATCCTATGATAAGATATTTGAAAAAAGGTGAAACAATTAATATTAAAGACCCTCAATATATTTCAGCATTCGAAAACCTTAAAGATTTAATAACTTCACATCCAATTTTAAAATATCCTGAATATGACAAACCCTTTGTAGTTACAACAGACGCAAGCAATTATGCCATTGGCGCTGTTCTATCTCAAAACGGGCACCCGGTATGCTTCGTATCCAGAACCCTTAATAAACACGAACAAAAGTACAGTGTAACAGATAAAGAGTTCCTGGCAATTGTTTACTCAGTCAACTATTATCGACCATATTTATATGGAAATCATTTTAAAATTGTAACTGATCATATTCCAATAAAATATCTAAATAGCAAATATAAAGGAAAGGAGTTCTCCCAACGAAATCAAAGATGGCTTTTGAAACTTCAAGAGTATAATTTTGAAATCGAATATTTAAAAGGGAAAGAGAATAAAGTAGCAGATTTCCTAAGTAGATTAGAAAACACTCCCAAAATAAACGAGGATAATGATTCAGAATCTAATATGGAGCTTACGGAAACAATTCATTCAGTCGAGGAACAGCATTTAGATCATATAGGAATAAAAGAGGAAATTGTTAACAAATATAAAACGCAATTAATCCTAACTTACAGTAGAATAACAAACGAAATAGAAATATTGCATGAACGTAGAATTATATATCTGAATCCTCTTGAAGGAGTGGACAAAATAAAAGATGTTCTAATTAGAGTAACTAAGAAAGGAACAACAGGTATATATTCTGAGGTAGAAGATCATGACTATAATAAAGTTCAACAAGTTATAATTCAATTATTCTCCATGAACAACAAAATAAAATTCATTAAATGTACTAAAAGAGCAGCCGAAATCAAAACCGAGGAGGAGATTCACAAACAGATTTCCCTCTATCACACTAAAGAATCTATGCACAGTGGTATAAACGAAACATACTACACGCTGAAAGAAAAAAATTTTTTCCCTAAACTTCACGAGCAAATACAGATAGTAATTAACAATTGCAAAAAGTGTCAGGAAATAAAATACGATAGGAATCCCATTAAACCAAAATATAACTTAACAGAGACCCCAAAACATAAAAATGAAATAATACATTTAGATATATTTCACATTGAGAAAAAAGCATTTCTAACTATAATCGACAAACTTACAAAATTTGCAGTAGGGTATGTAATAACCGATAGAAATTGGAGAAGTAAAAAAGCAATTATTATTGAACATTTCTCAAAATTCGGTAAACCAAAAAAAATAATATCAGATAACGAATTCAAATCAGAACATATTTTAGATTTTCTTAATAGAAGCGAGGTCGAAATACACTTCACGAAACCTAATAGCCACACAGGGAATGCGGATATTGAAAGATTGCATTCAACTATTTTAGAAAAAATAACAGGCATTGAAGAAAAAGATTTATCAATAGAAATGAAATTGCAATTAGTTCTAGATAATTATAACAACAGATATCATTCCACGATAAAAACCACACCTAAAATAGCTAAAGAAGAAATTGATGAATTAGTACTTTATGAAAGAATCCAACAAACGAAAGTTAAGAAAATTAACAAACTTAATGAAAAACGCGAAACATATTCAGAAAAAAGAGAAGTAGGACCAATCAAAAATTACAAAAATGTTCGACATAAAAAACAACCTAGAAATAAAATTAAAAATCTCAATAACGTACACATTAGCAATATTAAAAGACCTTATAAATTTTCAGGTAATAATGCTCCTAGTACTATTAGTAGCACAAACAACACAAGGCATACTTCAAACAACACTAATTAATGAACAAACAGGTTATTTAAAAATAAAAATTAAAGATCTAGAAATTACTAACCAAACAAATACAATTCTACATATTATAGACCCAGAAGAAATTCTGAACACAATAACACTCATACAAACTAACATTAAACACTTACAGATCGAAAACAAAGATATGATATTTAAAGAAATAGAAACAATTATAGCAAAAATTAAGTCGATTACACCTAAAGAACAGAGAAGATTTAGAAGAGGTTTAATAAACGTAGTCGGAAACGTAGAAAGATGGCTCTTCGGAACCATGGATAATGAAGATAGGGAACAAATTTGGAACTATTTAAGAATATCAGAAGAAAACAGCCATAATGCAATTGATGCAATAAATGAACAAATTAAAATAAATACAAATTTTAATGAATCGATAGAAACATTAAAAAAAACAATTTTAGATGATAGAGAAAAAATACTGAATACTTATAACAGAATACAAAATTCTATTTCAAAAATTGTAAAAAACCAATTATTTTTAGATCAAATGACAAAATTACGTTTTATAGAAAATAAAGTAAATCAAATTCAAGATAATGTTGTATCGGCAAAATATAATATAATACACCCCAGTATATTGACATTGGAAGAACTAAATGAATATGAAATTGATTTACATAAACTTAAATTAATTAAAATGGGTGTACTAGAATACAAAAACAAATTTCTCATAATCGCCATTAAAATTCCAAGAAATTATGTAACAGTAGAACAAAAGTTAATTTTACCTTTACCAAATGATAAACATTTTGAAATTGATTACGAAAACGAATATATAATAGAAATTAATAATAAAACATTTGTATACCAAAATGATGTAACTGTGCAACAATTAAAACCAAGCAAACATTGTATCCTAACTAAAGATTGTAAATTGAGACATAACAACAAAACTCAAATACAAATAATAGATGATGAAACTTTAATTGTAAAAAATGCATACAAAGAAAAATTAAAACATAATTGTGATGACAGAGAAATTGTATTAAACAACAATTATCTTATTAATTTTTTTAATTGTCAAATATATTTGCTAAAAGAAATTTTTTATAATAACAAAACAATTGTTCAAGAAAAATATTTTTACCCCGAAAATAATTTTAATACTTCTTTTAAGAAAACCATTACTTTTGATGATATTGTTTTAAATAATTTTGAAAATATAAAAGAAATTAATGAGTTAAGATTTCATAAAAATATATCATATGTAATAAACATTAGCATGATTATAATGATTATTTGTATATCAGTAAGCATAACCTATTTTTGCAATAAAATGTATAATAAAACATACAATGTAAAACAAGTAAATTATAGAATTCAGGAGAATTCTTACTCAAACCGAGGAGGAGTTACATATGATATAGCAGCAACTACAATGCAACCGATAAGTGCAGCGTCGGCAATGAAGGGTCAACAGCACGATCAACCAAAAAGTGCAGCATCGGCTAATAACGGTCAACAGCACTTCCAACCAATAAGTGCGGCATCAGCAATAAAGGGTCAACAGCTCAATCACCCACTAAATGCAATGTCAGCATTAAAAGAATATAAAAGCAAAGTCATAACCGATCAGCGGAGCCCAATAATACGTATGTAACCCCAATGATCGCAGCGACGCTTGGACGGCGGATCATTCTGGTTTCTTAGTTTGTTATATTTAATATTAATAAATAAAGCGTAAGAGGCCTGTGGCCCAATAAAAAATAAATAAAAAGTTTTTTTTCTTTTCTGTGGTCACAAAAAACATAAATCGCGCGCCGTCCTACTGGAACCACATATCGTTTAGGTCCATATGGTTCAATTTGGGCCATAAGCAATTATTTATCATCGTTATGTAGCGCTCGCTGTTGACGGTGAATGTCTCACTAACGTCGTTTTCAAAAAAGTACGGACCAATTACGCCGGCGCATCCTGCCCAAAATCGACACTAAAGGTAACCTTTTACGGATGTATTATCCACCTGGTGAACCTCGCGTGGGTTGGTCTTGTCCAGTATACGCCAACTTTGCTTGTTAACAGAACCAAAAATGCGCCTCGTCGTTGGAAAGACAGACGTAAACACATTGTAGAGAATTGGAACAAGTATAAGTCCTTGGGAGAACAAATAAAGCTTTGAAGCATCCCAGCCTCTTTTTTCTCAAAGATGTGCTCACAATAGGCTTCAGAGAATTTTTTCAAAAAAAGTGGTTCCCCCAACTCCGACCGTTCTGTTTGTCTCTCTGTCTTCGTTTCTACAACCCAAACCATTGAGCAGATTTGGTTCAAACTTGGACATTAAGGTCTTCAGCAGATTCGCAGATTCAGAAATTCAGTAACCGTCCCCATACAATTTTGTTGGTAAAAATCGAAAATTCGATTTTTCTCAAAAACGAACTGATTTGTATTAAATTCTTTCTATTTTTATGTTCTTAGCTTGGCTTCTTTCAATTAAAAAAAAATGTTTTTATTGCTCAAATAGGGTACTTCCTAATGAACCGTTATTTTGTTTTTAAGTTTTCTCAAAAACTAATGAACCGATTTTTAAAAATATTTATAATTTTATTTTGTAGTTTTAAAGAACAATACAACTTTTTTTGTTCAAAATTCGATATCTCGACAATGGGTCTTCATTTTTTTTTCGAAAATCAAACTCGAAACGTATATTAATAAAAATGCATACTACATTTTTTAAAAATTGTAAAATTTTATATTTACAAAATTGATTTTAAAAAAACGCTCGATTTTCGAAAAATAATGTAATAAATCGTAGTTTGTTTCATTAATTAAATGACATTTTAATTTTTGAAGACAAACTTAAAGGCAAAATTTAAAGTATAAATAATATTTAGAAACAGAGCTCATGCGACCCATTCGTGCACTTTATTTCATTGGAAAACCCAATGTTTTGTATTCTTATACCTTTCTATAGTTGTGAAATAATTGGCTGATCTTAAATGATCTTTCAAAAAAGCATTATTCTAATTTTGAATGTGCAATTTTTAACGCTAAAATAAAGTTTTTCCAAACCAATTCCCATTTTAACTTACCTTCGAACATCAGTTATATAATTTTAAATCATTTTGGAATGGCTTCAACTTAATAATAAAACACCCTTTAGACTCTTGCTACACTTTCGTTATTAAAAAGATAGTATTGTTTAGTTTCAATTTAAGTCTTAAAACAGAACTTTCTAACAGTTCAGGAAAAGGATGTTTGTCTTAAATTAGTAGATATCCTGAGTTTATTGATTCAATTATCGTTCTATTGCTGGTGGTACCTTAAACTATATGAGTCTATCATTTATAGATACTTAGATAAATGACAAGTTGAGAAATTGTATTTTAGTTCAATAAAAGTCAATATAGCAAAAGTAAACAAACACGTGTGATATGCAAATACAGATGGTAGAAAGAAGTGTCAATGATAAGTACCTGCGCGTACTATCTATAACAGGGATTTGAGACTTTGTTTTTTTTTTAATTTATTGTTTCGGAAGTGAATTTAAAAAAAACTTCAGATGTTCTTATCGTGGAAAGCTTATAGGGGTTTTGTTTGCTTAGAAAAAGAACTTAGAATTCATTTTGAAAAACTATTTACAATATTGATGTGTATTAATCTTTAAATCTATTTTCCATTTTATTTCAGAAACCTCAAGGACAGTGACAAGAAACCATTTATTGAATTTGCTGAAAAGCTGAGACTAACACACAAACAAGAGCATCCCGACTACAAATACCAACCACGCAGAAAGAAGGCCAAATCGAATACAGCCAATTCTGCGAATTCAACAATTCCATCATCCACTTCAACTACCGGCAGCGGCAGCAACGGGAACAGCGTTGGCAGCGGTGATAATATAAAAGCATCGCAATGCAATCTAAAGTCAAACAATAATCAAAGGAGTAGTAATTCCATCAGTCGCAGAAACGAACTAAAATCTATTATGGATCCCATGAACATGAACAAAAACCATCGTTTCGGTTGCCGTGGACAATTCCTCAACACAGGAGGACTAGGAGTAGATATTTCAAACACAAGCACTGGTACCGCTGTCGGTATTGGTATCGGTGCCGGTACTCGACTGGCTTCTGTAAACCAATCAACAGAGATGGATTACACAAACACTGGCTGCGGTGATGGCAATCTATTAACTCAATATAGCCATGCAAATGGTACCGACCATCATGATTCCCTTTTGAAGTCCCTCACCGATAGCACTGAATCGTTTCGAAAATTCGATTACGTTCGTCAAATGGACTCACCATGCTCCACAACGTCAAGCTCCAGGCAGTCAATTGTGGGTGAGGCAAATCCTTTAACACCCCCAGCCACGCCATACACAACTATTGGCAGTGTTCTTCATCGATCCATGGCCACACCACCCCCTCTAGTTATGTCGCTGTCAGTTCCATCGACTTCGTCTTCATCAGTTTCATCATCATTAGCCAAAAATGAACACAATTCGCCCGAACATTATGCGCTGGGTGCATCGGATCATCATCCTCAATACTCGAGCAATAGCTTAGAATTCCATCGAAATGGTGAAGTTCTGCCGGGTGCAGGCATCAGTTACCATCATCATCAGTCTCTGGGACTAGATTCGGCTTCTTCCCACCACAACGGCGGCGGCGGTGGAGGCAGTGGCAGGACATATGCCATTCATAACTATTTGCAGCCGCAGCACGTTCAAAACCAAACGTCGCATTCTCAATCTCTGCCAGAACAAAACCTCGGCATGCATCATCAGCAGCAGCAACATGATCTAACGGCGTCCTATGCAACATCAACGGCGTCGCCACACTCGATTGCTTCCCTTAATTATTTGCATACCCATCACCAGCACCACCACCAAATGGGCCACAACTATTTGGCGCCATCTATCGTAGATGCTGACATCGATCCGAAAGAAATCGACCAATATTTGGATGGTCTGCCGCAAGGTCACATGTGTGCTATACCGGTGTCTGCTTCCTCGCCTTCGTCGTCGTCTCTTTCCCCAAAGTCTTATCATAACGCATCAACGACGACCTCCTCCAGTTGTGTGGCATCTTCTTTGGGCGGTATCATGACTTACAAAAACGAAGTCGAGTCTCTGCTCGAGTTGCAACCACTCGATAGAATAAATTCGCACTCACCCAGCCAACACCACCACCAGAATTCCATCAACAGAATAACGACAACAACAACCACGTCGTCGTCGTCGTCTGCGTCGTCGACGACGGGAGGAGCATCGCTCAATATGCCAGGAGGAAACTGCTACTACCATCACCAGGATACTGGTGTTTCAGCAGCACCAACATCGGTCACTGCTGGTTCCTACCAATATCACAACCTTTGGGGAAACTATGTGAATCCGTAGGGTTGACGATGGGTGGTGGGAGTGATGTGGGATTCGATTAACTCTGAGGCCATTTTTGAGAGTACTGGTGGTGTGGTGTCGTAGCTGTAGCCGTATGCTGTTATGCCGGTGCGACACAGAATTTAATTATGCTGTCATGTGAATTCCCTCTTAACTCTCTATATAAAACTGTATACAGTCACTAAGTAAGTTAATAAATCTAGCAGATTGGTTTCGTAAACAATTATATTTTTTGTGTTAGCTTAAGCTTGTGTATCTTTAAGGATCAATTTAAAATGTACATACGGTATTTTTAAGTGTTTCAATAAAAAAAATAAGAATCAAATAAAATTAGGTAATTATATTTAAAAAGGTTTTGTCTTTTATTATATTTGCGATGCGAATATTCTTTTATGGAAGACTTTTCGCCACTTCTGGTTTAAACTGTGAAGTAAGAAAACTCAACGTTCAGGTTTTCTTTTTAAAATATGAGAAAATAAGAATAATAATTAGCTTTTAGTAAGGTGTTAAAAATTAAGTTCTCAAGCAAGGGATTTTGTGGTATACCTTCAATGCTTTTCTTTTGGAATAGAACGCCCCGAAAATGAAATTGTTGGTCGAAGACATAGCTCTTGGAATGTGACCTCGAACGAGTTTTATCACGAAATTGTCAATTCTGTTGATTCGAGCCCCGTTGTATAGGACCTCGTTGGAAAAGTAATGCACATAAGAAGATTTGGCTGTTCGATATAAGCCGGTACAGCGTCGTAAACACTGCCGCTTGAACACCCGAAACTTCTTCATCTGGGAAGGGGCAACGTTGAACCACACAGGCCAACCATAAACGATCATTGGCCAAATGAGGGCCATGTAGCAAATTACCTTCACTCTGGGGTCAAGCCGACTGCTAAGAAACAGCCGTTTCATCAGAGCGAAGGCTCCTCTGGCCCTGGTCAGAGCAGCATTTATATGTCTGTCGAAATATAAATACTGATCTAACCTAATACCGAGGTACTTCACTGCACTTTTGCTCGTTAATGGCTGCCCGTAAAGATCAACGATGGCCATCTTAGCCAACGGAGTCCGGAACAGAATTGTCTCCAACTTCTGGACATTTATTTTCAGTTTCCAGTCATCACAATATCGCTGAATCGTACGCAATTGCCTTTTGTAAGACTACCTATCAGATCGCTGGTGTAAATGCTGAAGAGAATCGACGAATTCATCGCTCCCTGTGAAGACCATTTTTTATTAAGAATGTTGTGGCAGAAGTTACATTGCCACTTTTGACAACAAACTTTCTACCGTTAAGCATATCATAAAGTATATACAACAATGGCTTGCTTATGCCAAGCCTGCTCAGTTTTAGGTAATGACCCTCTAACCATACGGTGTCAAAGGCCATTTCCAAATCGACCAGAACAGCACCTGTGCATTGTTGTTTTGATTTATTCCATTGGATATCAGAAACGAGTTTAGACGCAGCAGGAATTGTGTCATGACCCGCCTTGAACCCGAATTGTTTATCCGGAATTATTTTGTTGTCCGCAGCCCACTTAGTCAGAGCCCTCGGAAGAAGACTTATCGGCCAAAGATTAGACGGGTTGGCAGTCCAACGCACTAACCATCATGCCGCGGGTACGTAAGGGTACGATAAGTTAGTATTTTTTAAATCAAAATAATATTCCTCTATTACTTAGGAAGGATGAAGCACTTGTAATAGCACAGGGTTATGATTAGAATGTAGTTCGTCAAAAACTATAGTCTGAGACACAGTGTTATTAGTGTTAGTGACAATGACAAAAAGATCTAACACTGAAGGACTTTCTCTTTGACAACCGTAAGTAGAATTTAGTCCCTATTTCATAAATATTGACAGGTGACAATTCTACAAATTTTTCACATTTGAGTGACAAGTTTTCCTTGCATAACGTATTTACAGGTGATATACGTAAATGTCAGTTAAATACAATGACAATTTTGTCGTGACAATTTGTCATTGTGAAAATATGACAATTTTGTAGTGACAGTGACAAATTTGTCACTTTTATATTTTGGCAATCTTTTTGTAACGTACGTGAATTGATCGACAGTATTATTAACTTCCTATAGGAAGTTATTGTAATGGATTCGATTTGTCAAATTAAAAATTTTGACATTTCTCGACGTTTCAAGGTCTTTAGAAAGATCTCTGTGCGTGACTGTGTACGTACGTTTGTACGTCCGTACGTTCGCTACGTGTTTTTTTAGCCTTTCATAGCTCAAGAACCAAAAGAGATATTGACTTCAAATAATTTTTTTTATGCAGATAATAAAGCATAACGATGCAGAAAGGGCTCTCAAGAAAATTGTGTGTGGGTGTTTTTTTTTTAAAAACGATGACAATTTTGGTTAAACTTAAATATCTATTAAATATATATGAACCAATGGCGCTAGAGACTTGAATTAAATTTTATATTGTATATTGCAATGTAATACAAATCAAATATATTTTTGGAAAAAAATCCAATTAACGGTTTTCTTATAATTCAAAAAAACTGAAAAAAAAAATTGTCAACTCGAAAATTTTACGACTATAATATGATTTCATATTCAAAACAATTTTGTGCAACGAGAAATAATGTTTTTGACATCTAATACAATTTTGAGAAAAAACTTATTGACAATTTTTCTTACAAAAAATAAAAACCTAAAAAAAAAGTATAAAAGTTGGTAAAAATCGGTTTTCGACACACATATCTTTTCAAAACTTTGATATATTGGCTTCAAACTACTTTCATCTTTGCAAAATATTGTTTTCAACATTCATTGAAATTTTGAAAAAATCTAAAGTTGGTAAAAATAGATTTTCGACTCAAATATATTTTAAAAAATTGAGATTATGGCTTCCAACTAATTTGAACTTATAAGAAATATTATTTTCGACATTATTAGAATGCATTTTCTACAATCCTCCTCGTGGTGTGGTGTGTGAAATAGCTGGTGTTATCAGTCAACTTTTTCGTCCATAACCGCTATCTCCTAATATTTTAGCATTTGTAAATGGACTGAATTTTAAAGAGTCTATTATTACTATCGTTATCAGTCTGCCTACTCGAGAATTGGAGCTGGAACCTTTTGAATATATTTTGATCTTAAAGGAGTTAACAAAACTTAGAATAGCTGCATTTAAGTACATTTTTTTTTTTTAATTATTTACATTTTTTCTTATACTAATATTGCACAATTTACAGAGATTTAGTATAACCCTACTTTACTTCTGAAAAAAATAATAATTTTATATAAAATTATCACAGTTTAACATAACAAACAAATCGAAGGAAAAAGCTACAAAAAAAAACCTTCTTCAAATTTTTATGAAACATGGTTATCCAAGATTGGAGAGAATAGGAGGCTGGGAAGCATCGAAAAACGCTAAACTCAAAAATGCTTTACAAGTAAATAAATAAATACAATCAAAATAGAAAAAGGAAATATGTTAACAACCAAAAATAAATAAATAAATAAATAAATAAATAAATAAAAATCAAACAAAACAAATAATTACAATAATAATTAAAATAATAAACAAATAATCAAATAAACAAATGCATAAACATTTAAATAAATAAAAACAATAAAAAGAAAGTAAATATGATAAGAAACAAAAATAAATAAATAAATAAAGAAAGACAGAAATTAATAAATATAAATTTTAATTGAGTTTTCTCAAAGATTCAAAAAAAATCTTTCTTCCTGTTCTGGGAACAGGGCAACCAAAATAAAAGACCGTTTTATTTTAATTGAAAACACTTTTATTTAAGCGTCAGATCCCTTACCGTTGGTCGGGGGAAATCATCGGCTATACGTTGATAAACTTGTGAAAAAACTAAACTAGAAAGAGATCTGGAGATCCCTTTTATATTATTAATATGCTAACGCAGCAAACCTTTGTTTGACTGCGGATGATGCAATGATTCAATATTGTCAAATACTTTTGATATCCATTTGATACTCTTGCACAAGGCTGAAGGCCAAGAAGTGCTGATATGCAATTTATGTTTATTATCGTTGCATCATCTTTGAAGAATTATTACAAAGTGTTTAATTAAATTTGAAGTCAAGATTTTGCGTGGGTTTATCTTTGTTTGAAATTTGTTGGGGCGCACAAGTGTGCTTGGATATAACACCCCCCTCTTTAGATTCTTCTAAGGGTCGGAAATTGACCGTTGGAAGATTTACATTATTTATTATCTTCCTTTGTTTACTTTTTAATTTTAGATAAATATAAATTATTACAATTATTAAAATGATTGAAATGATAAAATATATTTTGAAACTTGACTTTTTATGACTATATTTCAATTCTTGTATTTCTTTTAAATTGTTTATATTTTGATATTTTAATTCTTCAAAAGTTAATTCTTCAATTTTAGTATAATTTATATCCAATATTGTATTAGGAATTATAAGTTCATGCTTATAATTTTTCCTTTCATATGATTTATTGTTTATTTTAACTTTACAATTTTCAAATCTAATAAGGTAGTTACCTTTAATTTTAATTTTTTGATTATTACAATTTTGATTAAGTTCTTGTAATTTTACATTAATTAATACAAGATTATTATTTCCTATTTCTAATACTTGTTCATTTATATTTTTTATAAGTTTACAATTCATTGACTTTTTAAGTATATTTTCTATACAATCATCATTTATTTTGGTTAAATTTTGTACATATTTAGTACTGTCATATATTATTTGATCTTTTGTCAGATAAAGGTGTTTGTGTATTTTTAATTGGGAATTACTATCCTTATTTGGAATGGGGTGAACGTATATCTTTTTATACAGTTCATTTGTATATTTGGGTACTTTAATTATAAATATAATATTTGTTTTATATAGGCCTAAACTGAGTTTTAACTCTTCCAAGTTATTTATATTAATGCCGTATTTATCTATTTCTTCTACAGTTAAAATATCTCTGCTGAGTATTCCTAATCTTGAAGTCATTATTATTTCTTTTATTTTTTCTATGTCTTCATGTAAATATTCGAGGTTTTCTCTTAACTTTATCTCGTACTGTATTTTAGCTATATCTTTTACGTAATCGTAGCTTTCTACAAATGTATTGATTCTTTTAATTATGTTATTAGTTTCATTATTTAAAGTTTCAGTAAGTATTTTCATTTGTTTATTAAATTTTTCATTTATTATTATTTGTTTGTTTAAATTTGTTATCTCATTATGATTGTTTGTTTCTATTATTTTTAGATGTTCTTCGATATCATGGCGATCATTGTCGTCCATGGTTCCGTATAAAAATTTCATACCTGTTTCTAAAATATTTATTAATCCTCTTTTTTGTCTATTTGATTTAGAATGGGGTAAGAGTACTTCAAACTCTTTTCGTATTTTTGACATTTTTCTTATAAAGCTGCCATTTTCTTCTGGAATTCTTTTAACATTCCTTTCCATAATTTCTATATTTTGTTCATATTCAGTTAGATTTATTATATGAATTATAGTATCGTAACTTTCTATTAGTGGATATTCTTCTAGTTGGATTAAAGTGAATCCATTTCCCTTATTTAAGTCAATGACTTCCAATTCTGCTCGTACTTGGTTGAGGGTTATCGTAATCATCATTATTATAATTATTTTCTGCATTATCGCCATGGGTTGCAACATTTGATGCAATATCCTTATTGGATCTGAAACTGGAAGATTTTATTTGTTGATATTTTTTTTTCTTCCTAAATTGATCTTTATGAAGAATGCGATTAGGAATTTTTTTAAATCTATTTCCTTCTTGTAACGTGTATTTTTTATCAGTTTTATTAATAACTTTCACCTTTTTATGTTTAGGTACGGTTTTGTTTTTTATTTTCTCTTGTTCTGTTACCTTCGCATAATTTTCGTCTATGCTTACATCTTTTCTATTAATGTTTAATTTATTTAATATTTTTATTTTATTTTCTTCAATTCGTTTATAGATTATTTCGTTGTCAATTTTATTAAAGTGAACGTCGATTGGTTTTTCTTTGGTAGTTAAATGGATTACGTTATTGTAAGATTCAAGTGCTTTTGTAGCGTGCTTTATTGGTATATCTTCTTCATTGGATAGTTGTAATTGCTGTAAGATTCTCATATGTTCATTTAGACTGCTATGAAGTCTTTCTACATCGGAATTTCCGGTGTGTCTATTAGCTGTGCAATAATGTATGATTATGTTGTTATTTTCTAAAAAGTTCTTAAATGTTTCTGATACAAATGCGTTTTCATTGTCGAGAGTAATTTTATTTGGTTTCTTCATGTATGAAAATATTCTAGTGAGAGCGTTTATTACGTCTACATAAGTTTTTGTTTTGATTGGTTCAATTGCTGCAAATTTAGAGAATTTGTCAATACATGATATATATTTTTCTTTTTTATTAACAAACCATATATCGATATGATAGTGTTCGTTAGGACTCTTTGGAGTCTCTGTTTTTTCGTAAGGTAGTTTAATTGGGTTTCTTTCTGCTTTTGCCATACATGTTGAGCAATTGTTTATTATTTTATTAATTAAATTTTTAAGGTTCGGCATATAATATTCTCGTTTTATTTCTAAGAATATTTTTTCGATTCCTGCGTGATTATGATTTTTATGATTTCTTAATATAATTTCTCTTGCTTCTAACTCTTTTATATCTTTTAATATAATTATGCTTCTTTGTAATATTTTATTACTTAATTTATTTTCCTTTTTCCATATATCTTGGAATTTTTTAAATATTTCGTCATTTTTGACATATATGCAATTTAGTATTGTTGTATCTACTTCTTTTATTATGTTTATAAAGTCTTTTTCTTTATATTCTTTTCTACTGAATGTTATTCTTCTTTTTCCAACATGTGGGTACAAAATTTCTTGATGATCATTTTCATTGATTTCAAGAATTATTTGTCGATTAAATAAATTAACCGGTTTTTCACTAATAGGAATAAGATGTGAACTATCTGATTCAGCACTATGCTGTGTTGCTAACTCATCTTGGTTATGTAATATGACTTTATTGTCTTCTATTTTGATTCTGGAAAGTGCATCTGCTACTTTATTCTCTTTGCCTTGGATATATTCAATTTTAAAATCGTATTCTTCCAATTTTATTTTCCATCGTTGGAGTCTGGTATTTGGCTCTTTTAAATTGTGTAACCATACTAAAGGTCTATGATCTGTTTTAATAATGAATTGTCTACCGTATAGGTAATGTCTAAATTGTTTCGTTGCCCAAACTATTGCTAATAATTCCTTTTCAATTGTACTGTAATTACACTCATGGTTATTAAGTGTTCTTGAGGCAAAACTGAGAGGTCCATGTGTTTGACTTAACACGGCTCCAATAGCAAAATTGCTAGCGTCAGTTGTTAGTGTAAATTCTTTTGAGAAGTCAGGGTGTCTATTTATTAAATCGTTAGTCATTAAAGTTTTCAATTTATGAAAAGATTCTTTGTAATCGTGATCATTTATATTTATTTTGCTGTTTTTCTTTAGGCATAAAGTTAAAGGTTTAATTATTTTTGCATAGTCATCTATAAATTTTCTATAGTATCCTGTTAATCCTAGAAAGCTTTGTATTTCTCTTACTGTTTTTGGGATAGGAAAATTCTTTATAGTTTCAATTTTCTTTGGATTTGGTTTTACACCATTTGGGGTTACTACATGCCCTAAAAATTCTGTCTCTTTTCGTAGAAACTCAGATTTATTTAGTGATACTTTAAGATTTGCATTCTTGAGTGTCAATAAGATTTTATGGAGTGAATCCATATGTTCTTGTAGGCTAGAGGAGAATATTATGATGTCATCTAAATAAACGTAACATATTTTTCCTATGTAATCTTTCAAGACCTCATTCATGAGTCTTTGGAAAGTTGCAGGTGCATTCTTTAAACCGAATGGCATTCTTACGAACTCATAATGTCCCGTTAATGTACTAAATGCTGTTTTTTCCCTATCTTTAGCTTCAACTTCTATTTGATAAAACCCTTTTGTTAGATCTAACGTTGTAAAATATATTGCTTGTCCTAGCTTATCTAATATCGAATCCATGTTTGGAATAGGATATTTATCTTCTTTAGTAACATTGTTTAACTTTCTATAATCTATTACTATTCGCCACTCTTTATTACCAGCGTGGTCTTCTTTTTTAGGAACGACCCAAATTGGGGCGTTATAAGGCGAAGTAGAATGTTGAATTATTTTTGATTCTAACATTTCTTTTATTTGTCTGTCCACTTCTTTTTTGTGGATCTCAGGATATCTGTATATCCTTGTGTATATGGGAGAGTTATCTTCCGTTGGGATGTTATGTTTTACATGATTTGTAAAAGTTAAATCATCACCCTTTTTATAAAATGCTCCGTCGCATTCTTTTATTAATTTATATAATATTTGTTTTTCTTCTTTGTTTAAGTGATCTGTTCGCAGATCCTTTTTCACTTCATTATTTAATATGGAGTCTACAGGTTTTATTTCATTAAAATAATTGATTGTCTTTTCATATTCCTTTTCTTCATTTTCGCTGAAGAATAAAGGAATGATTTCGTCATTCAATTTCAATGTTTTATTTTTGTAATTTATTTCTCCATCATTTGGAATCAAAATATTGTTTCCAATTATTCCATTATACTCTTCATTGAAGGTGTACACTTGGAATTCACAATCATTTTTTACAGATAGTGCAAATCTGTTTTTTGGTATTAATACATCTTTTTTTACTACTATAGGGTTTCCTGCTGTCCGTATTGTCATGGGATTGGTACGCCATTTTGTAAATTCTTTTGGAGAATCTTGTTCCCTCAAAAGGCTATTAGTTGCTCCGGTGTCAATAAGGAGTCTTAAAATTGTATTCCCCTTTTCTAATTTAATATAGGGAAGTGAGATTCCGAGGCAAAATGCCGAAAATTTGCTTGCGTTTGTTCTTTTTGTTTGTCTACGTAGTTAGCTTCATGTGCTCTCCTTACTTGGGATGAACTTGGATCGATATCCATTGGTTCAAATCTTTGAGGATACTGTCTATTTCTGTTATTATTGTTATTATTATAATTATTATTATTTGGTCTATTATAATTATTTTGATTGTTCGGCACATAAGGTTTTGGTTGCCAATTTTTATTATTTTCATTATTCCTAAATGGATTATTAGGATTTTTAAAGTTATTATTATTATTTTTATTCTTATTCTCATATCTATTTTAAATTTTTTATTAGTATTAGTGTGCTTTTGTTTTTCATTATTAAAGTCATTATTTTGTCGTGTGATAAATCCTGCTTGAGTTATTTCATGAAGTGCTGACTCCATGGTTGTGGGTTTTAATGCATATAGAATTGTTCTCATATGCGTCGGTAATCTTTCTTTAAAGATTTTAAGCGCTGTTTCGTTATTACGAGGGATATCAGAAATATTATTTTCTTGTAAACTCTTTTGGTTTAATAAGGAAAGGGTATGTTGTATGTAGTTATAAAATTAAATCGGATCGCCTCTATATTGAGAAGCTCTGAGATCCTCATATAATTGGAACGAATTTTTAAATCCACCGAAATTTTGCAAAAGCATGTTTTTTATATCAATCCATCTTGTAAGATGGGTATGATGTCTGGCTCTTCCTATAAATTTACTCTTAAGAATATTTATACACATTTTTTGAGAAATGTTATTATAAGTTAATAATGTGGGGATTATATCATCCACATTTGAAATAAAAATAGGAAGGTCTTCGGTTTTACCGTCAAAATTTTGTAATCTTTCTATATATTTAAGGGGATTTAATTCCAAAGATCTTAAATTATTATTACCTCCTACTAATGGTGGTTGTTGCGGCTGCTGTTGCTGCTCTTGCTGTTGTTGTGCTATTGATGGTTCCATGTTGTCTGCTTGTTCTTGAAAGTTTCTTTGCTGGTTGTAGTTTAGCTGCCTTAATTCAGCTCGTTGCGAATCTCTTCTGATTCGGTTCATCAACTTGATCTCGTTGGGGCTTTAGATCATGCCACTCACATCCACGTTGGATTCAAGTGGATTTTCCACATATAATTTGAACCATAAATTTAAAAATTTTTTTAGGTAGGTATATTTTTTTCTTTTAGTTGCACTATTTGTTGCATTTAACCTTTTTGATTTTGCTTGTTATCGTTCCTTTTGGTTTATTTTTTTTTTATTTTGTTTTTAATTTGTTTGCACTTTTACTTTTATGTAAAAAAATTATATTTTTTTTTTTATGTTCTTTTTATTTATCTTTTAATTTTTCTTTTTATCACTCACTCATTTTTTTATTTTTACTCAATTTTCATTATAGGGTTTTTTTCAATTAATTTATTAATTATAATTGTTCATCCGCCTTTAATTTCACTTCTACTCTTCCACTTTTCGCTCTTCACTGAAAATTATTTCCTCTCTATGAGGCTTCGCAACATTAACCATATTCACTGGCGTTGGTTACTAAATAATTTTTTCTTTTTAATAATTTTCGATTTTCGTTCGAAAAATTATTATTTTTTTTTTTTTGTAATTAAATTTAGTTAAATGAAATTCACGATTTTCGTTCGAAAATTAATCACTTTTACTTTATTTAATTTTTTTTTTTTTTTGTTGCATTTATTTTTTATTGTTAACTAAAACACGTTTTTGCATTTATTAATTTTCACAATAAAAACAAATTTTTTGGGTCGCGAAAAAAAAAATTAATTCCGGTTCGACCACTGGATTACCATGTCTCTTATAATTTTCACTTATAATCTGACTGGAATCCTACCGACTGCGCCAATTTTAATTGAGTTTTCTCAAAGATTCAAAAAAAATCTTTCTTCTTGTTCTGGGAACAGGGCAACCAAAATAAAAGACCGTTTTATTTTAATTGAAAACACTTTTATTTAAGCGTCAGATCCCTTACCGTTGGTCGGGGGAAATCATCGGCTATACGTTGATAAACTTGTGAAAAAACTAAACTAGAAAGAGATCTGGAGATCCCTTTTATATTATTAATATGCTAACGCAGCAAACCTTTGTTTGACTGCGGATGATGCAATGATTCAATATTGTCAAATACTTTTGATATCCATTTGATACTCTTGCACAAGGCTGAAGGCCAAGAAGTGCTGATATGCAATTTATGTTTATTATCGTTGCATCATCTTTGAAGAATTATTACAAAGTGTTTAATTAAATTTGAAGTCAAGATTTTGCGTGGGTTTATCTTTGTTTGAAATTTGTTGGGGCGCACAAGTGTGCTTGGATATAACATATATGTATATATTAATAATAATAAATAAATAAATAACTAAATAAATAAATAAATAAATAAGTAAATAAAAAAAATAAATAAGTAAATAAATAAATAAATAAGTACTAAATTAAAGCTTTAACCATTTTTTTTTAAGTTTTTATTTTTACATATTTTTTTATAGTTTCGTGTTTTTTTTAAATTTTTTTTTGTGTTTTTTTTTTTTTATTTCTAAATAGCCAAATTTGAGATAAGGTGGTTTTCCGATAGTCTGCAAGATGCGTTATATCGCTCAAACAAATAACTTGTTCTAAATGAAACTTTTTCAATTTTGGCAGGTAAGTGGAGATCTTCCGTAGAATAGTGCCATGGCAGATTTAACATCATTTTTAGTATTTTATTTTGGGTTCTTTGTAATCGAAGTAAATGGCTATTAGCACATTTATTAAAAATGATGAGCTTATTTTCAACACTAAGTTTTGATTTCGGATATAGAATTTTTATAGCTAAGTTCACCTTATTGATTGCTTCTTGTATATGAACACCAATAGTAAGTGTTTTGTCTAGGTGTACTCCTAAATATTTAGTACTCGATTTCCATTCTGTTGGAATACCATTAATTTGAAGTGGGTAAAAAACAACCTTTCTTTTTCTAGTAAAAAAGACGGCTTGAGTTTTCCCAGCATTTATTTTAATCTTCCAATCATTAAGGTACGTTTGCACAATATTCAGCGCAGATTGCAAGTTGGTTTCGATGTTAAAACCAACTGAATCTGATGAATACAAACACGTATCGTCTGCAAAAATAGCTGATTTACAGTTTGTTAACGTCGGGAAATCATAAGTAAATATGGTATACAAAACAGGACCAAGAACTGATCCTTGTGGTACACCTGCAAGGATTTCATATAGATCAGAGTAGGAACCGTTTACTGATACTTTAAAAAATCTTTCAGCTAAAAAGGAATTTATCATTTTTATAATGAAAATTGGAAAATCCAGAACTAAGAGTTTGTGGAGAAGGCCTTTATGCCACACAGTGTCAAAAGCCTTCTCTACATCTAATAAGACCAGACCAGTGCTTTTCCCTACTGCAAAATTACTTTTTATGTCATTCGTTATTCGATGCACTTGATGCAGTGTGCTATGACAACTTCTAAAACCAAATTGTTCCGCTGAAAGGATATTATGCTCGTTCAAATGCAAAACTATTTTATTTTTTATGAGTTTCTCAAGACCTTTACTCAGAGAACTGAGTAAACTAATAGGTCTATAGCTAGAACTTATAGAAGGATTTTTTCCAGGTTTTTGAATGGGAATTATTTTTGCTATTTTCCATTGCCTTGGAAAATAACCTATTATAAAGCAAGCAGAAAAAATGACTTGTAAAAATTTTATACCTCTTCTGGGCAGTTTTTTTAACATTATATTTTTCAAACCATCGAGTCCTGGACTCTTCGAATTTTTAAGGCCACCAAGTATAGTTTTTACATCATGTACTGCAATTGTATCTTCGCTAAATTGAAATTGTTGAGATCTTACAATTTCCATTGATTGCTCTACAGCAATTTCAGTAGAACTACTGCTCGAAACGTTGTTACCTAATTGATGATTTTCAAAAAATTCATGAGCCAAAGCGTTTGCTTTTCCAAGATTTGTCAATAGAACTGAGTTTCCAGTTTTTAACGCTGGAATCTGACTGTTTTTTTTCTTAACTATTTTGACAAGGTTCCAAAATGGCTTACTGGCTTTATCTAATGTTTGTAGCCTCGCGTTCCACTTTTTATTTTTGTGCTCTTGAGTAGAAAATTTTATTAAATTATTAAGAACTTTAACTTCTGATAGATAAAAAGTATTTCTGGTTCTTATCCACAATAACCTAAATCTATTCCTTTTCTTAATAAGTTGCACAATATTTGCTGGAAGTGAGTTTGAGTTATCGTTATGAACCCTTTTCTTTGGAACAGATTGTGCCACGCTTTCCAATGTAACATTTGTAAAATTTTGAATAGCGTCGATCAGGATTGACTTCATTGGGATCTATTATCGGTAAGTTTTCTAATTTAGTACGCATTTTATTTTTAAACCTACTCCACTTAGCATTTTTGTAGTCAAAAATCATGTTCTCATTTTGACGAGTACATTTTTTCTCTAAGAAATAAATAAAAACAAATTAAGGTAAACAGCTAAGTTGGTAAGAAATTTAGTGTGGAGCTCACAAATTACACGTTATAGAATCTCTTTTCTTTTCATTTCTCGAGAGATTCAAAGCTTTTATAGCTTATATAATTTTTTAAGATCTTAAAAGTTTTTGTATTTGATAGAAAATCAATTTTGTTCTTCAAAAAAAAAACTAAGATGATATTGAAGATGAGATTTAGAAATTTAAAGGCAACTTAATATCAAATTGTTTTGGTTTCTTCTTAAGAAAGAACCTGAATATTTGCTCTTTCTTTTAGAAAAGATCTAAAGAAAATAAGCTTTAAGCATTACTAAAATTTTTCCAAATTCTAAATTGTGTGAAAACACAGAATTTAGTTGTTTTTGACAGGGAACAGCTTTTTAGTGAATATTGTTAAATTACTAAATAATATTTAGATGAAATCTAAATTATTGAACTGAACACTATAAGCTTTATGATGGCTCATATGACCCTCCCCCCTGGATCGTTAATTGCTCAACAGTTCATGAGCATTTTTAATAGGGCTTTCCGATTCATATTATTTTCTTGGACCATTCGTCAGTTAAAAGCATTATTTTAAGCAACACAGTTTAGAGCATTAAAATACAAATTTTATTTTTATATAAAAGAAATTAACAAAAAAACAACCTAACATAGGGGTATTCATGACCCCTACGACCCCCCTTTGGATCAGCAGGTTCAGGCGATATAATGGACTTGAAAGTACGGCGAGTTTTTGGTATCTTTTTGGCTATGAAGTCAAGTCTAATTATGTCAAAAAGTTGATAAGATTTTTCATTCAACTGAAAGACGGACTTTATTACTCTTTGATTTAAGATATGACTTTTCTGTACAATTACATCTAATGTTTTGTGCAATAGGGTTCCTTGTAAAATTGTAAAGAAATAAGTAATATTCCTTTACAATACAAAATACAAATCGTGATGGGCTTAGTTTGTCTGAGGGGTGTTTTGTAGACAAGAATGTTTTTAAGTAATTTTTGTCCAATGAAATGAAGGTAAAGGGTAGTAAAGTTAAGTTCCAAGTTTGAAATTTATGACACTTGAAAAAGAAACTAGTTGACTTGGTCAAAATGTACGTTCAAAGATTGAAGTTGACTGCAAATGAAGTCCCTTATATTGTCTGAACCTGACCAAGTATAGCTTTTAACCCTGTTGTTGTTTGTATTTACTTAAAAAATTTCATTATTAGGTGTTAGAAAAGCATAGTTTGAAAGTAAGCTTATAACTTTGTATAATTGAATTTTTTAGTGCTTAATAAACAACCGTTAATTAGCTGTAGTAGTATACCCGTGGCGTGATGGTTAGTGCGTTGGACTGTCATGCCAGATGTCTTTGGTTCGATCCATGTTAAAGTTTTTTTTCACGAATACTGCCTCTTGTGTAGAATTGAAAAATTTTCCATGAGTAATACTTGTCTTGAAAAGTGCTTTCTCAAATTAGACATTCGGATTCGGCATATACACTGTAAGTCCCTTCCATCTCTGACAACATTACTCGCACACAGGAATGGTTGAGTGTATACTAGGTCCTAGTTCTCAACGGACTGTTGCGCCACTTAATTTTGTTCTGTAATAAGCTGTTTATCGAAAATTGAAGCTAAGAAAATTAAAATTAAGAATTTAGAAATGGAAACTAAGTAGCTTAAATTAATTTATTTAATTACTGGTAAAATTTACATTAAAGACAAGAAAAGTACAGTTTTGATTTGTTTTAGAAATTGTGAGCATCAACAAGTTTAATTCTCAAAAAAAAGAGGCTGGGATGCGACCCACACTGATAACTTCCCATCCCGTCTGTCGATTTGTCTTGCTTAAAAGTTTGTCTATATGTACTCGTATCAATTTTTACCAAATTTGCGTACTATTTTTTGTAGATTTTATTTTTTATGAAAAAACGGACTGTTGGATTTTTTTATATAAATGACTGAATATCGAAAATAATATTTTCTTTGAAATAAAATAAGTTTGAAGCCAATATTTTTAAGTTTTAAAAAGATATTTGAGTCGAAAATCAATTTTTACCAACTTTTGTTAATTTTTTTTAGGTTTTTAATTTTTTGTACAAAAATTGTCAATTAGTTTTTTGTCAAAATCTTACTGAATATTTACAACAATTTTTTTTTGAAAGAAAAAAGTAGTTTAAAGCCAATATCTACAATTTTTGAAAAGATATTTGAGTCGAAAATCAATTTTTACCAACTGTTATACATTTTTTTAGGTTTTTATATTTTGTAAAAAAAAAACTGTCAATTCGATTTTTCTCAAACTTTGTCCTAATAGGGAAAACAATATTTCTTATAAGTAAAAATTACTTAGAAGATTTATCTCAAATTTTTGAAAAAATATTTGAGTCGAAAATCATTTTTTACCAACTTTTGTTAATTTGTTTCGGTTTTTAATTTCTTGTACAAAAACTGTCAATTCGATTTTTTTCAAAATGTTACTGAATGTTGACAACAATATTTTTTGAAAGATAAAAGTAAATTAAAGCTAATATCTCAAAGTTTCGAAAATATATTTGAGTCGAAAATCAACTTTTACCAACTTTTATTAATTTTTTTTAGGTTTTTATTTTTTGTAAAAAAACTGTCAATTCGATTTTTCTCAAAATTTTATCAGATGTCAAAAACATTATTCGCCGTTGCACAAAATTGTGTTGGAGATGAAATTATATTAAAGTCGTAAAATTTTAAAGGTGACACATTTTTTTTTTCAGTTTTGTTGATTTATAAAAAAACCGTTAAATGGATTTTTTTTTAAATGTATTCGTATTGTATCACGTTACAATATATTATATAAAATTTAACTCAAGCCTCTAGCGTTTTTGGTTCATGAGATATTTAGGGTTAACCAACATTTTCACCATTTTTTTAAACTGCTATTTAAAAAAAAACACCCACGCAATTTTCTTGAGAGCCCTTTCTGCATCTTCCTGCATTATCATCTGTATAACAAAATTTATTTGAATTCGACATCTCTTCTGGTTTTTGAGCTATGGACGCCAAAAAAAAAACGCCGCGAACGTACGAACGTACGTACACACGCACGCACAGACATCTTTTTAAAAATCTTTTATTTCGACTCTAAGGACCTTGAAACGTCGAGAAATGTCAAATTTTTTAATTTGACAAATCGGACCCATTACAATAACCTCCTATGGGAAGTTAAAAAATTAATGTTCAATATTTTATAAACTATGCAAACTGAATGTTTTATAGGCATGAAACGTTGCCAGAAATGTGGTTATATCTTTTAAGACCATAAATATATCTTATTGAAGGCAACTGTAAGTTTTCTTTTGCTCTCCGAATAACAGTTACAATGCATATCACAACCAAACACAACCATAGGAATAATCATAGTTTTGGCCAAAATGATTCGAGTTCTTATATCAGTGAGGTATAGGGATTCCTGAAGAACACGAAGAACTCCTAAAATTGAATGTATATGATTTTCCCAAGTTAGGAACCTGGTGAATATCACTCGAATATTTTTTGGAGATTCTACAAAATCAATAGCAGTGTTATTACGAAATAAGACAGGGAAACTATATTTTAATAGATCTGTGTACTTACTTTGTGCACTAAAATTCGTAAAAAGACATATTTCAAAGAGTGGAGGTAAAATTTTCCCACAAAAAGACAAAACTACAAAAAATTAGCGAACGGGAAAACAACAAATTTGTCCAACAATTTGATTCTCAAAAAAATATAAATTTTGATACATCATCGTTTCATTTCGTGTTTAGAATTTGTTTATTTTTTGTAAATGGATAAAGTAAGACAACATGAACTTCAAGCAACATCATGCATTTTTTTTATGAAAAAACTTGATTAAATTAAAACTTGAAAATTGTAATCTTGTTGCTGTTCTTTGGGAAAAGAATTTTTAATTTTATAAGCGATAGGAAAAACGAGCAATTTATTTAATTTATTTGAAGTTCTATCAAATTTGACACTTTTCCCAAATCAACCCAAGGAAATTTCTTGGGCTAAAATTCGTAGGTTGGGGAAATATTTTACTCTCTCTTTTACGAAAAACTACGAAATTTTTGAGTACTCGAACAGAATTTATTTAAAATTCGTAATTTTTCGTGAATTTAGACTGTTTTAGGAAAGTACGCGACCGGACCTAATAACTTTAAGCCTTTAGTCCTTGTGGGACTTAAAAACAGCCCATTTAGTTGGGATCAAATAAAGATGATTAGAAGATCAGGATTAATATTGTGGACACAGTTTCCAATAAGGCCTAGACTACTCAAACCTAATTGGACATCATCAGCGTATGTATGTATGAATAATTGTTAAGCATGAATGCGAATTCATTTACGTAAAGTAAGAATAGTAATTCGTCCCAAAATCAATCCAACAGCTTTTCAAAATTGACAAAAAAGACGAGAGTTCAATGGCAATACATACAGCCTGCTTTTGTTCACTTAAATATGGTTGTATCAAATTTGCTGCAGAACTTGAGAAGTTAAATTGTTGCGAATGATAATTGGGCGGTTAATTGTGTAGAAGGCTTACCTAATCGTTATCAACTTAAATCTTATGTCACATTCATTAGAGCTTTACTAAAGCTATGTTGTAAACGTAAAACCAGATTGAAGAGGTGTGAGCATATTTACACATTTGCTTTTGCATAATTCTTTCAAAAACCTTAGAAAGAAAAGGCAGTATGGATATTGGACGAAAATTCTTACCAATCGAATTTTTTGGAACTTGAATAATTTTGGCTTACTTCCATATTTTTTGAAAAAACGCCAATTGTAAGTACATAGAATAAAACAACCATAGAATATAATATTGCATTAAGAAAATGCTCAGTAGTGCCATTTTCGTATAATTTATTAAGATTGAAAGATGGTATTGTTAATTTTAAACGACTATAGCATCAAACAATGCCTTAGACTTAAGCATTCTGACATTTACAATTCTCCTTTATCAATTTGCTTTGTTCTTACTTACTGTAACTTTTTAGACGTCTTCAGATGCACAATTTAAAATGATGTTATAAGATATAAAACATTTATTTTGTAAATTCCTAACTCGTTAAATACTAAACCCCTTAAAACGACTAATTTAGAATTTTGTGTCATTGTGTTAAGATTGTTCCTATACATCGACTTAAAATGTTTCTATCTATAAAAGTGGAAATCTTATCCACAGATTTAAGTGTCACTTATTTTTATATTTTAACTACTGTAACTATATAAGAAGTAATTTTCTTTAAAATTCAATTAATCTACTTTGTATGTGTCCTTTATAATTATGTATAGTCTCATACATACAACTACTATATTTCGAATCCTAATTACCAATTATTTTCCTAACACAAGCTCATCAACTATGATCAAAATCCTATATCTGTCAGCTAGCAAGGATGATAGGTAATTTTGTTTTGTGTATTCCTAGAATCCTTAACAATACCTAATACAGAAGAATCCTTCATTGTTATGACAGCAACGCTCATTAAAGAAATCTTTTTTAAATTGCTTCTCTTACAATATCTACCATTTCAAAATGGGAATATTGCAGTGAAGACATAATTACAATTTTAAATAGCTCTTGCAGCTTGCATCCTGTATAGTGTTGCTATTTTAAGTTTTGTGTGTGTAATAATGATGAATGACGACTGCAATGAAGCTTTTTAAAACAAAAATAATGTCCTTCCTTCCGACATACCGATTCTGTACATATCGTCGTTACTTGTAACTCGTGTAGCCCATGGAAAAAGCATGAATACAAATGTTATAACAAAAATGTATACATTTGTCTGTTATATTCTCTTATACTGTTAAAATGTCCTTTGAGAGCCTAAAGCTTTTTTGGAGAAATTAAGAGTTAAAAGTTTGTATGTTTTGAACTCTTAAGAGAGAATTTGGGTTTATTCAATATTTTCCCAGCAACATTTAAATTTGTGTGTTTTTATTTGCAATAAATGGGTACATTGATAAGAAAGAAAGTTCGACAGCAAAATGTTTACCAGTTGCTAAAAAGGATAACAGGCCAACAGAGAAATGGTCAGACCATTTTTTAAAGTTTCAAAAGTTTGGACTTTTGACTTTATTTGCGTCTTTTATTTAAAGTTTCAAAAATTTGGACTTTTCACTTTATTTTCGTCTTTTAAAATTACCACAGTTATTTTGTATTTTTACTTAATTAATTTATCATGCAAGGAATCCGTTTCAATTCAATGAATATGCCTACCAAATTTGAAGTTATTTTGATTTTATTAACTTCCCAAATAAATTCAAAGGATTTTTAATCGATCTTGTATAGAATTTTGCAATTTAGTGAATTTTTTGGCCTGACATATATTTAATCAAAAAATAAAAACCTCTAATAAATATCATAACTTTCAAAAAATTAAAAAAAAAAAATTAAAATATAGGGTTATCCATTTTGTTGTTTCAAAATTAAACGTTAATAAAACACATATAAAATATTTTCTTTCAAGATATTTTTATTTTTATAAAATTTGAACGTTGACATTATGTTTGGAACACTACATCATTCAAATGACCGAAACTCGAATTTTTTCAAGCATTGATTATTTTGAGGTAATTTTCGACCACTTTAATTTTTTTTATTTATTTATTTATTTATCATTAATAAGAGATTATAATAACTCTTAAAGACTATCAAAATACAAAATTTGTCTTAACATAAATTTTAGTCAATTAACCAGAAAGAATAAGCTAATAAGCATATTTTTAAGTGCATCCCTACTCAAATGAAAATTAAAACCAATAGATATTTGGTTAATTTCTCTGACACAGCGAGATATTGGCTCGTTAACAGCATAATTTACTCTATGAAATACCTCATGGAATAAATAACGATTTTTAAGCGATCGAGTTGGAGCACTTAAATTTTTAAGAGACAATATAAACGGACAGTCAATATGATAGGATAAAATATTTAATGAACATTATAGAATATATTTTGCGGCAAATTTCTAAGGTCTGAATGCCAAGAAGTTGACGTCGAGTATTATAAGGTGGCATAACATCAGCGTTCCATCTAAGTTTATAAATAACTATTCTTGTAAATTTTTTATGAATTGTTTCAATTCCAACAGAATGAGTTTTGTAAAACGGATTCCATACCACACAGCAGTACTCCAGAACTGATCTAACATGAGCAATTTAAAGCGTTTTTTAGGTATAGGGATCAGTTAGACATTTAGAGTTGCGGAAAACAAATCCAAGCATAGAATTGGCCTTGTTAACTATGAATTCTAAATGATTACTGAAGTTGAATTCAGAGTCAAAAATGACTCCCAGATCTTTTTTGGTTGAGACTCTATCGAGAACTTTGTCCTCAATATGATAATCATATACAAAAGGAGATGAGCGGCGGGAAAATGAAAAATATTGACATTTAGAGATGTTGAGGTTTAATTTGTTGATTTTACACCAAGTTGATAAGCTTTGAAGATCTTCTTGAAGAAGCACACAGTCTACCGCATCCTTAAAGCATCTCAGAAATTTGAGATCATCGGCAAACATCAAGGAAAAGGAATTTAAGAGAAAATCAGGAAGATCATTTATGAATATAAGAAACAAAAGTGGTCCAAGACGGCTACCTTGGGGAACACCCGAGGAAACATCTATTAGACTTGAGACGATCGAATCAATACGGAATTATTGAATGCGTCCTGTAAGATATGAACGCAACCAATTTAACAAGTTAGAATGTATACCTAGTTTTTCCAGTTTATGAATCAAAATTTTATGAACTCAAATGCTTTAGCAAAATCCGTATATATGACGTCGACTTGGAATCCTTTTTTTAGATTATTAAAAGCCAAATATTCGAGGCATGGAAGGCGCACAATTCTTTAAAATAATGGGAGGAATCTCTTCTGGACCAGCTTTCTTATCGTCATTCATGCTCGATAAAACTTTCTCAACCTCAGTTATGTTAAAACTTAACTGACCAATGTTAACCGTATTATTAGATGGTGCCAAAGAGAAAGCATTATTGTTATTTGAAACTAAATAATTAGATTTGAAAAATTTTGCTAAATCATTGCAAATGTTAGGTTAGACATATATTGGGCGGTATCTCAGCCATAACTTGACAAATGTTGGTTTTAAAAGTTTTATCTGCAAAAACGGCCAGGAAATGCCTCTTGTAATAAAGCCACATTCGCTCGAGTTGTGTCTATGTGGCATGTGGGGCGCACCGTCTTGTTGAAACCACATATTTTCCAAGTCGTATTCTTCAATAGCATCAGAAAAAAAAGTAGGCTATCATACGACCATAACGCTCCGACGGTGGCATTCGTTCCATCGTCTTTTTCAAAGAAGTAACATCAAATTACACCTCCGGATCAAAGAGAGAATTTAAAACACTCCCAATTCCTGGGAACGACAAGGAATCGTCATAATCGGGTCTTTGGCAACACTTTCACGAAATTTTCAGTAGTACAAGAGGCACAGAGCTTACAATATCTATTACTAATCCAGTCTCTTCAAATTTTTTTACAATTTTGGCAATTGCTTGCGTAGTAGCAGATATATGGCTGTGGCAGAATCACCATTTTTATAGTAGGTTTTAACAATTTTTATGCGTTGTGCGTTGGTTTAACAACTTAGTTTGACAGATGTCGAATTTCAGCTCTATTCTTTTGAAATCGCTTAATGGATCCCATGTATGTGCATCATCGTTAACGTCATTTTCAAATTTTTGCTTTTATTGGCTTTGAGTAGATCCATTGCACCCCAACTTACGAGGATATACTATCTCTAGCTCTGTTGGAGTTCAAGATCCAAATATTTAAACAATCACGATGTGTGATCCAATCAATCCTGATGGAAATTATGCTCAGCAACTGTTTCACTTATCCTTTTTGGTGGGTAACAGTCTTGCTTAGATTTATACACGTAGGTAAAGCATGAATGGATATCTTTGATGGCCCGATGTATCACTTTGCCTTGACTTGCAGTTAAATTGTCTTCGATGAATATCCTTGAAGCGTTTTCAGCTGTGTATTTCTTCGTTTTAAGAGTTTTACGGCCAATCAGACTGCTTTTCGGAATGTGGTAATCTTGCTTGGAGTTGGGGTCACAACCTGCATCACTTCTGCTAAATCAATATTTCCCGCCGTTCTTTGACTCTTCATCTCTTCATCTTCATGACTCTTCATCACTTTCACCATAGACACACTCTTTCGAAGTTACGCTGTTTTCGACATTTTGTTCGGTCTTTTGATTCCCCAAATTCTTTGCTTGGACAATGTTTAGACCTTCCGGGAAGTATGCGAGCAGGTAATATTATTTCTTCCCAAAGTCACTCCTCATTCTTAGAAAAGAAACGATTCCGTTCTATTGCGGAGTCAAGATCTTTGTTAACTTCCCATAGGAAGTTATTGTAATGGGTCCGATTTGTCAAATTGAAAATTTTGACATTTCTCGACGTTTCAAGTTCCCTAGAGTCGAAATAAAAGATTTTTAGAAAGATGTCTGTGCGTGCGTGTGTACGTCCGTACGTCCGTACGTTAGCGACGTTTTTTTCGTCGTCCATAGCTCACGAACCAGAAGAGATATCGACTTCAAATAAATTTTGTTATACAGATAATAAGGCAGAAAGATGCAGAAAGGGCTCTCAATAAAATTGTGTGGGTGGTTTTTTTACCATAGCAGTTTAAAAAAAAGGTGAATATTTTAGTTAACCCTAAATATCTTACGAACCAAAAACGCTAGAGACTTGAATTAAATTTTATATAATAAACTGTAACGTGATCTCAAAGAAGTATATTTTTTTGAAAAAAATCTATCTAACGGTTTTTTTTTCTAAATCAAAAAAACTGAAAAAAAAAAATTGTCATCCCCTAAATTTAACGACTAACATATGATTTCATCTCCGAAATAATTTTGAGCAACGGAGAATAATGTTTTTGAGATCTGATAAAATTTTGAGAAAAATCGAATTGACAGTTTTTTTTATAAAAAATAAAAATCTAAAAAAATATTACTCAAAGTTCGTAAAAATTAAATATCGATTCAAATATCTTTTCAAAAACATGAAATTTAGGCTTCAATCTTATTTTATCTTATAAGAAATATTGTTTTCAACATTCAGTAAAATTTTTAACAAAATCGAATTGACATTTATTTTAGAAAAAATTGAAAAACCGAACAAAAATTAACAAAAGTTGGTAAAAATTGAATATGGATTCAAATATCTTTTCAAAAACTTGAAAGTTAGACTTCAAACTTATTTTATCTTATAAGAAATATTGTTTTAAGCATTCTGAAAGATGTTGAGAAAAATCGAATTGACAGTTTTTTTTACAAAAAATAAAAACCTTAAAAAAAAATTATAAAAGTTGATAAAAATTGATTTTCGACTCAAATATCTTTTCAAAAATTGTAGATATTGGCTTTTAACTACTTTTACCTTTCAAAAATTATTGTTGTTAACATTTAGTAAAATTTTGAAAAAAATCGAATTGATAGTTTTTGTACAAAAAATTAAATACCTAAAAAAAATTTAACAAAAGTTGATAAAAATTGATTTTCGACTCAAATATCTTTTCAAAACTATAAAATATTGGATTCAAACTAATTTTATCTTATAGAAAATATTGTTTTCAACATTCGATAGAATTTTGAAGAAAATCGAATTGACGGTTTTTTTTACAAAAAATAAAACTCTAAAAAAAAACAATACTAAAACTTGGTAAAAATTTACTTTCGACTCAAATAGCTTTTCAAAAAGTAAAAATATTGGCTTCAAACTTATTTTATTTCACAGAAAACATTGTTTTCGATATTCAGTGATTTTTATATATAAAAATCCAACAGTATAGACAAACTTTTAAGCAAGACAAATCGACAGACGGGATGGGAAGTTATCAGTGTGGGTCGCATCCCAGCCTCTATTTTATAAATTGGTTTCTACGCCTTGATAATTACGATGAGTTCTTTTTTTTTAATTATGGGTACACTTTGTTATATCCATTAGTTTTTTATCTGCATCTTCCAGTTTTTTGGAAAAGAGCCTTTATGAGCTCACTCCTCTTACCAACTCATGGAAATGTTTTCTGGTCATAGACACAGTAGAATTAGAGTAATCTGAAATAATTTAAAAACTTTGTAGAAAGGTTCCTTTTTGAGGATTTTTTTCAAAGACTCTTTTTTCCGGAGGCAAACTCTTGACATGTAAGATTGTTCTACATTCCCTACAGTTTAATAAAAAATATATACATTAGACCATAATGTGGCGTGTAGCTTATATTTAAAAAACCCTATAACGTTTAAAAGAAACAAAGAATAAAGTGCTAATTTTTCAAGAATGTAATGAAAAAATTATGCTGCATATACAATTAAATGTTTGTATTGTAATCGATTAGTCCGATTCGTCGCAGGTATTCGACAGACTTTTGAAAGATAGTGCCTCTGGTGTTGACGTGGAAGCTCTGCACTATTCATTCAAAAACGATGTTAAAAAATCGGATGACAGGGCATTACGTTGTCTACAGCCTTTTTGAAATCGAAAGGTTTTGTTAAAATGTTTCCAACCTTTATGGACCAGCGTGAATTCTCCATGGTAGTCCTGCAAAACGGGCAAGTTAGGCAGGCATGCCAAAAACAGACATAGCTCTAAACAGCTCGTCCCTGTAGTTGCTGTCATATGCGATATGATGTTCTTGGGTTTTATCCAGAATCAGAGAAGTTTTTGTAAGCGATTTTAAGTACACTGATGCCTCTTTAATTGGTGGAGTTTAGATGGTCTTACACATAAGTTGGTGCATACTCCTAACGAAATTATAACTCTACCTACTTTGAAGACCACGGCATTCAAGTCATCTGCTCCAGCGGCTTTGTTATGGCAATCTTCAGTTCATCTTAGTCGGGATGGCGGGATTGTTGGCTTTCTTCGTCGATATTGAATTGATCATCCTGTCTGACAGTGGAGTTTAGTTCGTCTTCGTCGTCATACAGTCTGCAGAAGTCGTCCTTCAATTGACTGTGGTTCCAATATGATATTTCCACTTCCATCTTTGCACCCTTCGGTTCGAAGTTTATGCTTATCTGAATTTCTTTGAAACTACTCATAAAACTTTAGAAATTAATTTCTGCTATTGAACTTCTCAAAATCTTTGACCGCACTCTTTTCATCCTCTCGCCTTTTCCTTCTGAGAAGTCGGTGACTCTCTCTCCTCTTCTCAATCAAAATCTATAGGGTTTTTAAATTGGCGCGGGTAGATTTTGGCGCCCATTGGTGGTCATTTTGTTTTGGTAACACCTGTCAAATCTTTTTTTTATTATTCAGTTGTTTATGCCAAATCATAATGTCAAGTTACACGATTGAACAGCACGTTCAAATGATAAAACTTTATTAACAAAATAAGTGTTTGTTAACGCAAATATTGCGCGCATCGCGCCCAGAGTAGACGTGGTGGCCAAATTTGAGACGACACGTTCAGTAAACAATCAGCCAACACCCATACGTTCAAGGAACGCAGGATCGGCCGAGAACATCGCCACGGTCAGTGAAAATATACAGAAGAACAAGAGGCAGTATATTCCTCGCCGTGCACGAGACCTCGGCCTTTCGCAAACTTCAGCTTGGCGAATTTTGAGTCGGTACTTGAGCCTACACCTGTTTAAGATTAAACTGACAAAGGAGCTCAAAGTTCATGACCATAGACAACGCCGTTTGTTGTCTGACTGGGCTTCAAATCGTTTGGAAGAGTACCCTAATTTTGGCCGAAAAATCATTTTAGTGACGGGTGCATTTTTGGATGAATGGCTATGTTAAGAAACAAAATTGCCATATATGGGGCGACACCAACACAGGTGATAATGCATCTTAGAAAAATGTCCGTTTGGTGTGGATTTTGTCCGTACACGACGTTAGTGTGGCAGTCACCGTCAACAGCGAGCGCAACATAACGATGATAAATAATTTATTGTGCCCCAATTAAACCATATGGACCTAGCCGACATGTGGTTTCACACAGCAAAGGCCACAAAATCTACACACAGCATCTATCCGCTGTTATTGAAAACCCCTATAGCTGAAGCTGATATCGCAACTGGTTATTCAGATATGGACGATGAAAAGTGGTATTCTGAACTCACGGACGTACTGAAAATCAACGTACGAACGGACATACACACAAATTTACCTAGAGGACTATTCGTTATGTGATAAATAAAAGTTTACTGGTTTAGTAAGTAAAAGATCCATTCCCTTGTACTCTATGCAGAATTTTCATTTGTTATAAAATGTAACTGCCTCTTTACCCATTTCGTTCAAAAATCATGCTTATCGAAGCTCATTTCTAGATAAATATGTAAATCAAGAACCAGGACTTCTGAAATTGGGATAACTATACCATCCATACGTGATCCACGTCTATCAAATAAATTCAAAAAAAGTAACAGTTTAATGTGGATTTCGAGCTGAAGATTTTATAGGATTACATTCTTTTAGTCTTGGTGAAACCATCGCAGTCATAGGTTGATGATTTCCAACATCGTTTTCCCTGAATTGGGTCATTTGAACACCAATGACATTCGACGAAACAGGTTTGTGCACTTAGGCGTATACTTATTTTTATTTATTTATTGTTTTGCAATAACTTTTCATGAAGTAGCATAAAAACAATTAGCTGACTTTAACATATTAAAATACCATTTTCTCAAACCAATTTTATAAGTTCCGCTTGTGAACGCTTCTAAATTTTAAAAACAGAATTAATCAAAACTATGCACACTTTCATCGTTTCAAAATCTTTCAATCTTTCTTCCTAACGCCGTTTGTTAAAATATTTCTTTTTTTCTTTTTATTCCAGCAGAATGGGTTAGGTGTGAAATTTACTTTATGGTCGACCATCAGAATAGCTTTGGACCACATCAAGTATCTATTTATTTGCAGTCAAACACAACATATTTTCGGCAAACCGCACCGCTCCTTCCCCTGCCGCACTCCCTCAAAGTAAAAGTATTCACATTAGTTGAATAGTTTTTCCAAATTCTTCCGAAAATAATTCTCACAACCATTTTAGATGGAATTGGTTAGCAAGTTAGCCATAAGGAACGTAACAATATCGTCACTTTGGCGTCTATAAACATTTTCATGGGTAATACATTATTGTATAGGAGGTTTGCGGTTTGACAACAATGTTGACGCAATCAATTAGTAAGACTTCGGTTTAATTTAACTGGCAAATGATGTCAATTACTTTGTAATAGATAAAAGGTAATAGGTAACTGTGTATATACGACGAGTAAATGTTTTATTTCCCTCAAAATGCGGGAACTACAATACGACATCGAGTAAGAGAACGGGGGAGTTAAAGTTCGTTTTGTTGATGGGCCATGGGCTTAGTTTAGCTTGGGTAAATATAATTTGGCTTGCAATTATAGAGGAAATTCATTGTTAAGCGTAGTATTAGGTGTAAAGAGGTTGGTGTCTCTAGTATTTGATGAATGTTTGGACTTTTCTAATTTAGTTCGTATTTGTAGTTTTTTGATTGCGTTACTTGTTTGCGTGTTAAAAATTTATCGCATGTTAATTGTGACGATTGAGAGGTTTTAGATTTGGCGTATATCTAGTTATAGTGTCAAAATGTTTATGTAAACACTTTTTAGATAAAGTAAGATAAATGGCGTGTGAGTCAGAAAGTAAGCAAATAAGTCTCTAAGTATTTTAATCTATAGTCACAATCCTTTGCTAATGAAACGAAGATACCGATGATGGTAAGAAATAAGCAAATACAGAAATTTGAATTATTATCTGTTTAGTTATATTGTTAAGAATTTCATTAAGAGCTGAAGTTAAGGTTACTTTAAGTTTAAAGTGAGAAATAACATTTAAAAGTTATGTGCAAGTCTCTATTAAATTTTATTTTAAAATTAATTTTGACAAGGTTTTCAGATAGATGCTGCTTAAATTGGGCTAAACCACAAGAGCCCAATTGATAGGAGCTTGGTTTTATTAGTAAAATAATAACAATAACTATTAAAATTAAGAAAAAACCGTTTTGTTTATTGATTTGTTTGTGTTTGTATTTAGATAAAAAGATTATAAAAATTAAAAGTATAACCTTGATGAAAGAGTTTTTTTCTATAGGATTGATATTTTATAATTTGTTGTAAAAATTAATAAGAGGTTTCATTATGATTTGCTATTTGGGCAGCTGCCACCCACTTCTGAAGCTATCATGATTTCACAGGTAAAAACGTTATTCCTAAAAATGGAACGACACACTCTTCAACAAGGCATTGACATTTTTTTTTCATTCATTTACTACTAAGAACCCACAGCAAATTAAGGGTTTTAGGATCTTATCAGGGGATCAATATTTATCGACGATCAAACAAAATTAAAGATTAATTAGAAATGCATCAAAATGTTTATCGAAAAAGAGGCTGGGATGCGACCCACACTGATAACTTCCCATCCCTTCTGTCGATTTGTATTGCTTAATAGTTTGTAGGTTTTCGTGTTTTGTTAAAAACTTTAACAGTTAAATTATTCTAAAAAAATTCAAATTACAATAATATTTTGCATATGATAAAAGAGCTCCATTTCAAAATCTATTTTGGTTAACGAAATTTTTATTCTAAAACCAATTTTTACAAATTTTAGTAGCATTTTTTAAAAGTTTTTATTTCTAACGAAAATACAAATTAAATGAATGAGATTAATATTTTCTATTATTCACGAAATATCGAGAAACAAACACCAATTATTACTAAATTTGTGTACTATTTTTTGTAGATTTTAATTTTGTGTGGAAAAACTGACTGTTAGATTTGTATAAAAAAATTATTGAATGCTGCAAACAATATTTTTTATAATATAAAATTAATTTGAAGCCAATTTGAGTCGACAATCAATTTTTACGAACTTTAATTAATTTATTTTTTGTTAAAAATTATATTTTTCTCAAAATTTTACTGAACATTGAAATCAATATTTCTCATAGAATAAATTTGTTTAAAACTAATGTCTTAAAGTTTTGAAAAGTTATTCGAGTGGAAATTATTTTTTTCAGACTTTTATTTCTTGTAAAAAAACTGCCAATTCGCAAAATTTTACTAAATGTTGAAAACAATATTTCTTATAAGATAAAACTAAGTTGAATAATCAAAATTTTACTTGATATTAAAAACATTCTTCTTCGTTACACAAAATAGTTTTGGAAATAAAACTATTTTTGATTCTTAAAATTTCAAGGTGACAAATATTTTTTTCAGTTTTTTTGTATAATAATTTGATTTTTTCCAAAAATATATTGGCAAGAGTACGATAACTTAGGCGACAAAGTTTATTGAGGGATTTGTATAGAACAGGCATTTTTTACTATGGGAGGGGTGATCAATCTCCTCCCGTTTAGACCGGAGGGGAATTTAAAAAAAAATTATTTAAAATGGGAAAAAAATAGTTTAAAAATAACGGTAATACTTAAAATTAAGTATGATACACTTTTTTAAAGCCAACATTCTGTTCTATTAGCCAATTTCTAAATCAATTCAAAACTATGATTAGTTTTTGAAACAAATAATTTTAAACTCAAAATTTAAGTAAAAAAAGTTAAAAAAAGGTTTTAAGTGTAATTTTTCAATTCTTCAAGATTATCTACTATTGTTTTCATTTTAGAATTTATTGATTTTATTTGTTTTTGATCACAAACTGAAAACTAGATGATTTTATGTCTTCTATTTCTTGAGAAAATTGAAAATTATCAGAAAAAAAATATTTTAATTAAATTACTTTTTTTTGCTTGAGTGGTCTTATTTTGATAGGTATAATGGTAGGTGCAAATTTAGGTGTATGCAACAGTAGGACCCCCTGCTAGGGAACACTATACGATTTGGGGTGGAGTGGGTGCAAGGTGGGGGACGCAAGGTGCGGTGGGTGCAAGATGCAGTGCATGCAAAGTAAGAATTTAAGAAAAATGTATTTACCCTAGGTATATCTTAATTCATATTCGATTATAACTATCAAAATAAGATTACATAAATACTTAAGCAAGAAAAAATTAATTTAATTAAAATATTTTTTTTTGGTAATTCTCAATTTTCTCAAGAACTAGACTGCAACAATATTTTTAACATGTCTTTGTCCACTGCGCATGTGCAGTTTTTTTAATAATAATGTTGCTCAACTTTTATAGACACGTTGCCTTAAAAACTTTACAAAATAAATCAAAAGATCCCAACTGGTTCACCAATGAAATACGTATCTTAATGCAGCAACGTGATCGAGCGTACAACTCGTGAAAAACGTATCGTTTATCTGAACTTAGACAAATATATCAGTCACTTCGCAATAGAGTTGTAATGGAAATTCGTTCAGCCATGAATAGGATTTATTCGGGTAAACTTAATACCGACAGCTTTAATAACCGACAGCTGTGGAGTAATCTGTATAGCATTGGGTTTAGTAAATCAAAACATAGTCATATCGAGAATGTTGACGGTAACTTTTTAAATATAAAATTCGTCTGTACTCCTCTGCCAACTTCTCTATCTAACTCTGTGCTTCCAGTTCAAATTTTATCAGCGTAAAATACTTCCTCCAACTTCGACTTCACAGGTGTTAGCAGTATTGAAGTTGTTGAAAGTCTACTTTCAGTAAAGTCAAATTCCAAAGGCCTCGATGAAATGCACCCTTCCTTTTTAAAAATTTTACTTTCCGTTGTGTTGCCGTATATCACTCATATCATCAATACTATCCTTACTACTAGAGAGTTTCCTTCTGACTGGAAATTGGCAAAAGTTATACCTATATCAAAAAGTGTAGCGAATATAGGCCAATTTCCATTTTAGCTTTTCTTTCAAAAGTTTTTGAAAGGATCATGAAAAATCAAATATATGAGTTCCTTAAGGAGAACAATCTTTTAACTCCAAGACAGAATGGCTTTCGAGAGAAGCATAGCTGTGTTACGGCTCTGCTTGATGTCATAGAGGACTTCCGTCAAGCATTGGATGGCGATGAAGTTAATTTTTTAGTCCTCCTTGATTTTTCGAAGACACAGCAAACTCGCAAATAAACTTCGTCAGCATTATAACTTCTCCTCTGATGCAGTAAAACTTATTTCTACCTATTTATCTGGAAGAATGCAAGCAGTTGAAGTAGGTAACAGGTTGTCTGACTTTCTTCCAACCACTAGTGGAGTTTCACAGGGATCTATTCTGGGACCATTACTTTTTTCTTTATATGTGAACAACATACCCTTTGTTAATCATAACTGCACACTACATATGTATGCTGACGATGTATAGATGTATCTTGGCTGCGATCTTCGTCTTATTGAAGATGGTGCTTACCGCCTTAATGAAGACCTTGAAAAACTATCAGGTTGGGCACGGTTGGACTGATATTAAATCCATCTAAATCTAAGTGTTTAGTTACATCTAAAAGAGTTCTGGATTTGTCATACTTCCCACAAATTATTTTAAACAATACAACTATTGAATATGTGGACTCTGCTCGGAATCTTGGAGCAATTTTTACTCGTAATTTGACATGGGATAAGCATATTAACGCTTTAATTGGAAAATCATACGGAGTATTACGCATGCTTGGGGCTCCCAGGCCTGTAAACCTATGAAGGCCTATAAAAGTAAGTTTAACGTCATTTTCAACAGCATCATCAGATACATTTATGGGCTTCATAGATACGACAGAGTATCTCATTTTTCAAATAGTTTACTTGACATGGCATTAGAAAACTAGTTTCAGTTTCGTACCTTACCATTGTTTCCCGATGTCCTGCTTACACACCAACCACCCTATCTAAGAAGGACTTTTCAGTTAGGTCTGACCAATTGACCCGATATGCCTCCCTAACATCTGAGCTCCAATTTTGTATTAATGCTACACGTAAGTGGAATTCTTTGCCTCGCAAAGGTGGAATTGGCAAAATATAATTTCACTAATTCCTGCTAAAATACGATGAAATAATGGTATCGCATTTGCTTTGCATCTTCTGGCATTCCGGCAACTTTATTGGATGGAGGCAGAACAACTCATTCAGTATATAAACTACCACATCCATGGCCACAGTGCTGAAACAGTGTAAAATTATCATTTGGGATGAATGCACTTTGGCACACAAACATTAGCTTGACAGACTATTTTGCGGCACTCTGTTACTCCTTTCAGGTGATTTCGTACAAACACCGCGTTCAACGAACGCTGATGAGATCAACACGTGCTAAAAATCATGGCCACTGAGGAGTAATGTTGAAAAAGTAGAACTAAAGGTGAATATGCGTGTTGAAATGATTCAAGATCCATCCGCTGAAACATTCTCAAAGCAACTGTTGGACATAGGCAACGGAAAAGTTATAACGGATGAAGCTAGATGCATTAAATTAGCGGTCTATTCATACGCCTTCAATTTCACATTAGATTGGCATTTGCAATGACTATCAATAAGTCTCAAGGCCAAACGATGTCTGTCGGCAGCTTATATTTGAGCAAAATATTCTCTAGAAATTATTTGTATGACAAAGCAACGTGTGTCGGGTCAGCTAGTTTTATTATAAATATTGTATAATTTTTGCCTACAACTTTATCTTTCTTTTCTCTTATTCTTTTAATAGGTTATCACTATTTTATAAGATATTATATCTTAACGTGTATAGCCACATCGAAATAAATAGAAGACATAAAATCATCTAGTTTTCAGTTTTTGATCAAAAATAAATAAGAGCAATAAATTCTAAAAAAAAAAAACAGTAGTAGATAAACTTAAAGTTTTGAAAAATTACACTTTAAACCTTTTTTTAACTTTTTTTTGCACAAATTATGAGTTTAAAACATTTTTTTTTATCAAAAACTATGCATATTTTTGACTTGATTTAAAAACAAGCTAATAGACAAAAGTTTTGGCTAAAAAAAATGAATAAAATTTAGTTATAAGTACTATCAATATTATTTAATAATGGTTTTCCTTTTAAAGTACATATTTTTTTAAATTGCCCCTACCGTCTAATTGGGGTGAGATAGAACCCCTCCCATAGTAAAAAATGTTTGTTTTTAACTGTTCTATACAAATCCGTCATTAAACTTTGTCGCCTAAGTTATCGTACTTTCCCCATTTGTTTGGTATCACGTTACAATTTATAATATACAATTTAATTCAAGTCCTTAGCGTTATTGGATCGTGAGATATTTAGGGTTAACCAAAATGTTTACCTTTATTCAAACTGCTATCGTAAAACAAAAATCCCCCGCGCAATTTTCTTGAGATCCCTTTCTGCATCTTTCTGCATCTGTATAACAACATTTATTTGAAGTCGATATCACTTCTGGTTCTTGAGCTATGGACGACGAAAAAACATCGCGAACGTACGGACGTACGAACTCACGTACACACGCACGCACAGTCATCCTCCCAAAAATCTTTTATTTCGACTCTACGGACCTTGAAACGTCGAGAAATGTCAAAATTTTCAATTCGACAAATTGGACCCATTACAATAATTTCCTATGGGAGGTTTAAAATATTCTTAGTGACGAGGTTTGTTTACCCCTAGGCTGCTACGGAAATAAGGAAAATTCAAAAATGGTTTTAAAACCCTTTGGCTAGCTATTATTCTAAAAGTTCCTGCTGCAAAAGGTTAATGGATTGCGATATCGAGCTATAAATAATGGGTTTTTAAAAAGGTCAATAATAATTTTGCAAGAAAAGTTTGCTGCAAAAAGTTGATCACTATTGTAAAACGAGATTTATAATCCTCTGGTTTTTGAAGTTTTAGGGCCATATAAAAGAAAGGGTTGATTTTGACAGAGCGTGGCGGCCATACTGTATCTTTAACATTCTATCAAAATATCTTTTAATCAGTCACATATCATCATTGCACATTACATGATACATGATACAAATGGGTGTTCTCTAGTAACGACGAGCCTTGCTTCCTTTTTATTAGAGACATGGCAATCTTTCCAAGTAGAATATTTAACATTTGTTTGCCAATTTCGAGTTTACCAGCTCAGTGAATAATCTGAAAATGTTGGTCTTTCTTAACTTGCATGTCTATGCAAAAAAGCCGCAAGCCTCCGTGGTCCTCAAAAGTAGTAGAAATGATTCCATCAGATGCACGCAGCGGCAGCCATTTAAATGATGTTATATGTAGGTAAAAATAAAATATTATTGATATCTCCAGTTATTTTATTAAATTTCAATTTTCGATATAAGATGAAAATGAAACTTATCAATTCAACTATAAAGTGCGAATTTGTGATACGAAATTTTTGGAAAATGATATGGTGCTAAAATTGTAGCCTTGGAACATAATTGAGCTGATATCGTATTTTAGGGCTTAACAGTTTAATAAATATCATTTCATTTTAAATCTAATCTAAATAAAATCTGTTATTGTCTTTCAGATAGTGGATGATGTCTGTTATAAGGTTGCTCATCAATAATAAACAAATTATTATAAGACCTCGAGTAGTTACATTTTTAGGGCCGATGTTGATTGTGAATAAAACACAAATTATTTAAGAAATGATGTCATTTATTTTTGTTATAATATTATTGTTATGGTTCAATTATGTATAAAACAAAATATCAGCCAAATGGCCACCGGAGTACCTTCATGCAATGGTCCAAAGTTGAGAGAGTTGAGGTGGACGGCTCTTCAGCCACACTATCATGAACAGCAGCGATATTTACTGCAGAACGATCTGTAAAAGTAAGCATTGGTGTTTTCACATATCCTACAAACCCGGTTTGCTAAAATGTTTGCACGATTTCGATTGTAGGCACGTTTGTTCGATTAAAACGACCGGACAAATTGAAGTGAATAAGCCTTAATAATCTTAACGCCTTGCTCTATTCTGTATATTACCATAGTTCAAATTGAATTAGTCTGAAATTATGAAATATAAAATTAAATTAAAAAAAAAACTTGACATTTAAGCACAATTCACATGAGCACGACCAACGACCAACGAATGAACGAATATTCGTCGATTTTGACATTTCTTTCACATGAGAGTTTTTAATTCGTCGCGAATAAAGTTTGACAAGGAGCCACAGCCAAACACCATTCACCACTGAAACCAAAACAAGAATGATTTTTTTAGGTTAAGTACGCGCGATTATTTTATTCGTTGCAAGTGAGGATAATGTGGAACGCGAATAAAGTTTGACAGTTCGTATCAACTATAATTTTTTTCGCGACGAATAAGTTTGTTTTCTCAAATTTATTAATATACGATATTGAAAAGTAAAAGTATGTATCATAAATCAAATAGACACTAAATTGCTATCGTTTTGTTAAGAATTTGTGTGGAAATATGTCTTCAAACGTATATAAACTCACATTTTGTAATTCATTCGTTGTACGTTGGTCGCGCTCATGTGAATACTACTTTAAGTGTGGTTCACATTCAACATCGGTCCTTAAAATTTAACCACCCTTTATTATTCAATTCAGAGGGAAAATACGTGGGTATAAAACATTAAGTTGTCATGCCACAAGAAGAATACCAAACAACAATTGTTAGGGTCACGTATTCTTAAACATGAAATTCTTCTTCTTTATTAAATACCAATTGACATTTCTTATTTCTAATTTTCCAATTTTAAATTTGAAGTTATTAAAAATTGTATACATGGTTTGTCATTTTGCGGTTTCAAAAGTAAACGCAAATGAGACACATATAAAATATTTTCTTGATATTTCTTTTCTATTGTAAAGTTTGAAACTATTTCATCATTTAAGTGACCACCACGAGAGGTAATTTTTTACCACTTTTTGACACACAATGGGCGTTATCTCAGCCATAACTTGACGAATGTTGAATTTTAAGTTCTCAAGTGTTAAAAGGTTATCTGCATGAACCCGGTCTTACACATGATCTAGGTGGCCAGTTGATATCACCACGACGCACGCAAAGAGAAATTACTCGGTCAGGAAATGTATCTTGCAATAAAGTCATATTCGCCCGAGTTGTGTGGCACGTGGCACCGTCTTATTGAAACCACACATTCTCCAAGTCGTATTCTTCTTTAGCATCCAAAAAAAAGTCGGTTATCATATGACCATAAGACTCCGAATTGAAGGTGACAGTGGTTTCATCGTCATTTTCGAAGAGGTAAGGTCCAATCACACTTCCGGACCAAAGTCCAAAGAGCGAACCAAACAGTAACTTTTTATGGATGCAATAACCTTTCTTCAATTACTTGAGGATGCTCAGAACCCCAAATATGACAATTTTGTTTATTAACATACCACCGATTGAGAAATTTGCTTCGTAGCTTAACAAAATTTTGTTCGAAAAATCGCCGTCCACCGCCTCCTGTTGTTCAAGCAACCATCCGACGTATCTAGAACATTGTAAATGGTTAGCTGGCTTCAGATGTAGTGTGAGCTGGACTTTATATGGATGTAGGTGTAGATCCAAATGCAAAATACGCCATAATGTGCCGCAAGACTGTCGTAATTCCTGAGAACGAAGAGGAATCAACACATTCAGGTCTTCGGCAACACTTTCACTTACAGAAACGACAATATTTTGAGTGGTACGTGCGAAACGATGATGCACATGCCTTACAATATCTGTAACCAATTCATTCTCTTCAGATGTTGCCAATTGTTTGCGTAATCACCATTTTTGTAGTAGGTTTTAACAATTTGTATGCATTTTACGATAGTTAAGCGATCCATTTTCGTAAATGTCAGACCTTTAACTAAAAAACAACAACTTAGTTTAACAGATGTAACATTCCAGTCCTATATTTTTGCAACAGAAAAATGGATTACCCGTTAAAATTGTGAATTCTATGTTTACAATTCTTACTTTTGCTGAGCAGAAAGAATGGTGGATTTACATGTTAGTACACTTACAAAGTGCAGAAAATTTGAAAGAGGCAGCAAACTTTCAAAACCCGAGAGTTTGACAGAATACACACGTAGAAACTCTGCTATAATGTTAAGTTATATTACATTTTTAATGCCATGAATTCATTCATTAATATTATTTTTAAATCACATTCGAACTCGACAACAAAAATTCCATTTTTCCACCTTTTTTCTCAATCTTACAAACATACATTTTATATGTTTCATCACATTATTTTGCATATACATCAAATTTGCATCCATGTATCCCAATGAAATATTTCCCTACAAAAGTACTGAATGCTTCCATCTCATATCTCCCTCATACCACCCCTGTTAAGAATATAAAAACAGACAACAAAACATGAAAAATATGAGATACCAAATGTCAACAAAGAGAAACTTGCCAAAATGCAAAAAGAAAAGAGAAACGAATAGAATTTTCTTCTTGTCACAGTTCACAAAACTCCAACCAAAACCAAACAGCTGCAAGGAAAAACGCTCCAGCTAGTTCTTGGCCTGATATAGCTCAACCACTAACCACTTTCCGCATTTATCAAATTCAAAAATCAAACAAAGTAATTCCTTTGCCTCATCGAAATGGAAGACGTTCGCGAGGAAAACCAATTCGTTGTGGATGATGTAAGCAAAATCATCAAGGAAGCCATCGAGCAAACAATCGGCGGTAACGCCTACCAGCACGACAAAGTCAACAACTGGACCAGCCTGGTCGTCGAGAACTGTCTCAGTGTCCTCACCAAGGAACAGAAGCCCTACAAGTACATCGTCACATCCATGATTATGCAGAAAAACGGCGCCGGACTCCATACAGCAAGCTCGTGCTTCTGGAACAACGACACCGATGGCTCGTGCACCGTTCGTTGGGAGAACAAGACCATGTATTGCATTGTTTCCGTTTTTGGTTTGGCCGTTTAAACACGTCTCTCTTCTCTTATCTTCCCTTCAATTTCTTTCCAATTGAATTAAGTATATTTTTGGTTTTTAAATATGTTAATTAAAATTATTAAAAAAATTATCTTGGTATCCAAAAGAAGAACTCGTATCCAACTCTTATCGTATCTCGACTATGTTTGGGAATTCATTGCAGTTTGATTAGCAGATTATGTATATTGACGAATTGATTGACTAAATTGTAAGCCCACAGAGCTTAAGAATATGTACTTGAAGTTGCCTTGTTTCGTGTCGATATTACAAATAATAATTAAACAATAAACTTAACTAAAACAAAAATTGTGGAAACAAAAACCTTGGAAATCCTTCAATTGAAAATAAAAATTTAGAAAATGCATCATGACTGCAGAAATTGTTGTTTTTGTTTTTTTAATTATGTGTTTTTTTATTTTGTTTTGTTATAAATTGAGTCATCGATTTTTGTGTTTTGTTGGATGGAACTTGGAAGTAGGACGCAAAAGGCAACCCACAATATTGTTATGGAAACTGAGAGCAATGTCTGTCGTGGCGGATTCGCTGGCAGGGGTGTGCTTGTACTATTTCAAGTGCAATTCTCTTCTAGCCAAGTGTTTATTGTCCTGTAAGGCTCTATATGTATACGGTAGGTATTTTTTATAGGTACAGTTTTTTTTTAGAATAAAGAGGGCAAAGGTGAATTAGTTCGACATTGTTGTCTTAGTTAAAGGAATGGGTGAGTATAGCTCCAACAATGAGGGTCTATTATATAGGACACGAAAATAGAACCGGAACACCCACATATGGTTCTTTTTCATAATAGCGTACTACGCTATTGTAGTACGTAGATGTAGATCCATAATTGATCGCTGTTTATATTTCCTGTGATTAGATTTTCTTACATTTCCGACCCAAAAATGAAAGCATATTATTACTACGGTTTATTATTATTAATCATGTTTTACAAGAAAAGTATTTTGGTAACATTCTTATTCTTTTGGCTTAAAAATCGGTAAGATGTCAAACAAAGGCTGTACGAAGCATAACCCATAGATTCATCATTTTGAGTTTTCAAACATTCATAGTTAATAATTCGATACGCGTTTAATTAATATTCCGCATTTTATTACACACTTCCGGTACAAATGTTTGTGTAGTACTCCGAATGTACCGTTATACGTTTTTCATGTGTTGAGGTGGCCTCTTGTCAGTTTAGTTTCAAGAAAACAAAATAATAACATCTTTTTGGCCTTACGCAAAAAAGATCCGTAAATTTGACTTACTCACTTACTTACTTAAGGTGGCGCTACAGTCCGGGCCGGATCTGGGCCTCAGCCAACAAGCGTCTCCAGCCAGTTAGGTCCCTAGCTAGCTGACTTCAGTTTCGCACTCCAAGTTGGTTGAGGTCTTTACCCACCTTTGTCGCGGTCTTCCTCTGCCGCGCCGTCCCTCGGGATTAGAATCGAAGACCTTCCGGGCTGGAGCGTTGATGTCCATTCGCTCTACATGACCCAGCCATCGAAGTCGTTGGACTCTTATTCTGCTAATTTATGTCAGTGTCGCTGTACAGCCCGTATAGTTCGTCGTTATATCTTCTCCTCCATTTCCCATCTATGCGTATACGGGACCAAAAACCACCCGAAGCATTTATCTCTTTAAATGAGAACCGGAATGATGAGTGTCTTATAGATGGTAATTTTAGATGCTCGAGAGAGGACTTTACTTCTCAATCGCCTCCTAAGTCCAAAGAAACAACGATTTGCAAGAGTTATTCTTCGTTTGATTTCAGCGCTGGTGTCGTTTTCTGCATTAATAGCCGTGCCTAGGTAGACAAAGTCCTTAACTACCTCAAAGTTATAGCTGTCCATGGTGACGTCTTTTCCAACACGTCGTTGTTCAACGTCCTTTTTTGATGACAGCATATACTTGGTCTTGCCCTCATTGACCACTAAACCCATCTTCTTCGCTTCCGTCGCAATGCTCAAAAACGCTCCACTGACATCACGCTTTGATCTTCCAATTATGTCAATATCATCTGCGTATCCGAGTAATTGGATGGATTTTTGGAAGATTGTGCCTCTAGTGTTGACGGTTGAGTTTTGCACAATTCTTTCCAGAACGATGTTGAAGAAGTCGCATGACATGACATTGACATCAAATACATCGGTGAGATCTTTTCCGACCTTGATGGAGCAGCGTGTATTCTCCATCGTCCTTCTGCACAAACGGATGAGTTTGACAGGGATGCCAAAACTAAACATTGCTTTGTAGAGCTCTTTCCTATGGATACTGCCATACACGGCTTTAAAATCGATAAAGTGATGGTGGGTATCGATTTGAAGCTCCTGGGTCTTTTCTGCCGTAGTGTGAATATTTGGTCGATAGTGGACTTTCCTGGTCTGAAGAATTAATCGGGTTGTTGACAAACAGCTTCAGACGTTCACATTATACGGCAGAAAGGATCTTATATGCAATGCTGAGGAGACTGATGCCTCTGTAGTTGGCGCAGTTTAGAGGGTCTCCTTTCTTATGTATCGGGCACACTATGTTGAGATTCCACTCATCGGGCATGCTTTCTTCCGACCATATTTGGCAGATGAGTTGGTGCATGCTCCCTACCAAGTCATCGCCTGCTGCTTTGAATAGTTCGGCAGCGATACCATCAGCCCCAGCAGCTTTGTTTGACTTCAGTTTAGATATAGCTATCTTCACTTCGTCAAGGTCGGGTCTATCTCCCTTACAGCGGAATTCAATTCGTCATCGCCGTTATATAATTTGGATAAGTTGTCTTTCCATATTCTCAACATAGAATACGGTTCCACTACGATGTTCCCCTGATCGTCTTTACAAGCTTCGGTTCGTGGCTGGTACCCTTGGGAAGTTTTATTTTAAATAAATAAATTGGGTAGCGCAACAGTCCGTAGAGAACCCAAGACCTCTCTCATGAAAGTCCAAAGCACTAACCATCATTCCACGGGTTTAACCTTTTGGTAAAATTTAAGAACCTCATTCCTGTTGTGACTTCCCTCTATCTCCTCGATCGCGCGCTTCTCGTGCTCTCTTTTTTTCTATCTAAGAAGCCGGTGTTCCTCTCTCTTTTTTTGCTCGTAGAGCTCGCGAGCAGCTGTGGTAATTTTGTGCAGCGCCGTTTTGCATGCCTGCTGTTTCGCTGCGTGAGCTTGCCGGCATTCGTCGTCAAACCAGGGGTTTCAATGTGGTGGCCGTGTGAAACCTAGCACTTCAGAGGCGGCATCTCTGATGGCTGCTAGACAATGTTGCCACTGATTTTCAATGCTTAATGCAGGCAACATAGGACTCCTTAAGAGGTTATTGAAGACTCGCTCGGAAAAGGACATGGCAGTCTCTTGCGATTGTAGCTGTCTAACGTCGAAACTTCACACAATACTTCCTTTTTTTGGCTTGAACAGTGATATTCGTAGCCGTACCTTGGCTACAACGAAAAAGTGGTTCGAGTCAATGTTCGCCTCTCGGAAAGTTAGGATATCCTGTATACGGGAAAAGTGTCGAGCGTCGATCGCAATGTGGTCAATCTGGTTGACGGTTGATTGATTATGGATATTGAGATGTGTGAACTGCATACGATCAGCCTGAATCCGTTGTCGGAGGTGGTTTCGTGCAGGCTGTGTCTCCCGATTGTGCGACCAGGGATGTTTTCTCTTCCTAGCTTGGCGTTAAAATCTCCTAAGATAATTTTAATGTCATAGCCAGAGCACTGCTCATAATTCTTGTGCAAGAGCTCGAAGAATATGACGTTGGTGTCTTCATCTTTCTCCTCTGTTTTGGCGTGCGCGCATATTAGGCTTATGTTGGCGAATTCAGCCTTGAAGCGGATTGTCGTGATGCGCTGGCTCACATTGTTGAAAATTAAGACTTTTTGCCTGAGTCTAGTTCCAACAACAAATCCACACCCAAATAGACGCTGTCTTTGTTCTAGGTAGCAGTCACCGTAGTATACATTGCAGTCTTTTAGTTTATGTTTGTGCGGTCCATCCCATCCCATTACTTGGATGGCGGTAATATCTGCCTGCCTCCAACCGATCCGTATAGGCCTGGGCTCCGAAAAAGTCGTAGAAGCCCTATAAAGTGTTCATTAAGTAGTTCAACCTTACTGGAACTGTAGACGCTGCCGTTGATTCCATCTCGAGAACTCGTTCGCTGCCGTCTGAATAAGGAGAGATGCCTTAATGAAAACACCTCTCCCCCTCTCTCGTTTGCTGCCCTCACAATTTCACGGCGATTAGGTGAGACTAGGAGTTGATAGACAGAGGTGGGGTTTGAGAAAAACTTGTGGACGCTTGTGTCCTCTTGAACGCACATGTCTACCATTTGATCGTAAATTCGACTGCATCCCAAAAAATGTATCGTCGAAGGAGAAATAAAGAACCCAAATGTCCATCCTTTTCTGATTGCCTAAAAATGTATTATCACAATACCTGTGGAAGTAATGTCGACTACGATGTTATCATTATTGTTGAATCTTGGCTTTGGAGTGGAATTTCTGATTCTGAAATTTTTGACGTTAATTCTTATATTGTCTTCTGGAAAGATCGCTGAGTTACTACTGGAGATCAAATTCACTACGTATCACCGTTATTGAACGAATTTGTTTTTCCATCATTAAAGTTGCCTTATTTGGAAGGTAATTTTTTGGCAGCTACCCAATCAGATACTAGGATCTTGCCTTACTTTAAAGTCCATTATGTCGCCTGAACCTGCTCATTTTAACCCAAATTAACTGTTAGAATTTGTAGAACGTATTAAACATTTTGTATCGAGCAGAACACTAGGACTAAAAGAAACCAAAAGTTGGTTTTTAAAACTCTACTGTTATGGAAATCTTACGAGCATCGCCTACTGCAACCTCCTTTTTGTAGATTCATTTAAGAATTTTTAGTAATTTTTCCAAAAAGATAGGATTGGTGAAATGGCAGATACGAAAGATTTCTATTCAACTATCTTAACTGAGGTTCTAAGGAAGAGTTGGGTCAGGAATTTGTTCTTTAAATATCTCAAACATTGTTAAGACGAACTATCAAACCTAAGCATTAACCTCCATATAATTTGTGGAAAGGGCCATGGAATGAAAATCAAAAAACTGACTTAATTTTTGCGCCTGATGAAATATCTCTAGCCATTGAGGCCTTTCTACCACAAAAACATAAAGACATTGTGCAAGAGTTTTAAAGAGAGATAGTGTTTGAAAGAAGGTATCGGGAACGACAGAGTCTGGTACAGCATTCCACATTCACGTAGTACGGCTAAAGAACCAAAATCTGTACGGCTGAAGTTGGAATGTGGATGTGAATTCCTAGAGGTGTAAGTATTAATTTAAATTGTTTGAGACGAGAAATGAAGCTGGGCTATTTAACTGGAACACAGTATTTAAAGTAGTACCCGTGGCATGATGGTTAGTGCGTTGGACTGTCATGCCAGAGGTCTTGGGTTCGATCCCTGCCTATGCCATCTAAAGTCTTTTCACGGGTACTGCCTCTTGCGAGGAATTGACAAATTCTCCAAGAGTAACTCTTGTCATGAAAAAGTGCTTTCTCAAATTAGCCGTTCGGATTCGGTGTATAAACTGTAGGTCCCCTCCATTCCTGACAACATTACTCGCACACAGGAATGGCTGAGAGTTGTAAGTCACTAGGCCCTAGTTCTCAACGGACTGTTGCGCCACTCAATTTATTTTACACTATTTAAAAATAACAGTAAAAAAGGTTGAGTCAAGAAACTCCACGATGATGTTCAAGTGGCTTAATTGAGTCAATGATCTTATCATCACCAATAATTTTAAAAGCTCGCCTTTGAATTCTGTCAAAGATGCTTAACTATGTTCCTAGACCAACAGCACAGATGTTGAAATCTTATTGAAGTAAAGGTCGTGTATAGGTTCTGTAATTTGTAGCCAGATAAGTAGGAGAGAGCATCTTATAGTATTTTTGCCAACGTCGCGTCTTATTCTACAAGAGGTGTTTTGTCAAACACATACCGAGAATATTTATTTTGTTTCACCTGCTCATAAAACTTTCGAACTTCATTCCTGCTTTTGAGCCACCTAACATCTTCGACTGCTTTATAGCAGTCTAGGGCCTCCGATAATTCTTCGGCTGCACGTGGTATAATAAGCGACCTAACATTCCACAATATCGAACGGCTAATATCGCAAGAGATCGCCAAATCCTTTTCCGACCAAGTTACAAGTAACCTCTCTCGAAGTACTCTGCCGCCAACACAATGTATTGAAAACCAGTGGCAACATTGCCAAGAAGCAATTAGAGAAGCCGCCTCCAACAACGACCCCCTATGGTTTGATGAGGAATTTCAACAAACAACAAACACGCAAAGCGGAGCCGCATAAAAGGACGAGAACTGCTCACGAGCTCTATGAGCAGACGAGGAACACCGACTTCTCAGAATGAAAAGGAGAGCGCATGAGGAGCGTGCGGTCGAAGATGTTGAGCGGTTCTCAATCACAAATGAAGTTCGAAAGTCTTATGAACAGGTGAAACGAATTTCACTGGTACATAAACCTAATAGAAGGTTGCAAAGACGAAACCGCAGTCTTTAAAGCATCAGAAGATAAGTTGGTTGGGAGCATGCACCAACTTATCTGTAAGATATGGTCGGAAGAAATCATGCCCGATGAATGGAACCTCAGTATTGTTTGCCCGATCCTGAATAAAGGAGACCCTCCGAACTGCACCAACTATAGAGGAATCAGTCTACTTAACATCGCCTATAAAATCTTCTCTGCCGTAATATGTGAACGTCTAAAGCCCATCATCAACAACATGATAGGTGTTTATTAGTGTGATTTTAGACGAGGAAAGTCCACAGTTGATCAAATATTTACATTACGGCAGATCCTGGAAAAAACCCAAGAACACCAAATCGACACCCACCATCTTTTCATCGATGTCAAGGCCGCATATGACAGCATCTACAGGGACGAGCAGTATAGAATAGATCCATGTCTAGTTTTGGCATCCCTGCCAAACTCGTCCATTTGTGCAGGATGACCATGGAGAATTCACGCTGCTCCATAAAGGTTGGAAACAACTTAACATCGTGCTTGAAAGAATAGTGCAGAGTTCACACGTCAACACCAGAGGCAATATCTTTCTAAAGTCTGTCCAATTACTAGAATATGCTGATGACATTGACATAATCGGAAGAACTCAGCGTGATGTCAATGGGGTTTTTGTGAGTATTGAGGCAGAGGCGGCAAAAATGGGTTTAACGGTTAATGAGGGCAAAACAAAGTACATGCTGTCGTCAAGAAAGGACCTTCCACACCGACGACGTCTTGGTCAAAACGTCACCATCGACGGACGTAACTTTAAAGTAGTCAAGGACTTCGTCTACCTAGGCTCCGCTGTAAACGCAGAAAACAACACCAGCGCTGATATCAAACGCAGAATAACTCTTGCTAACCGATGTTTTTTTTGACTAAGGGAGCAATTGAGTGGTAAAGTCCTCTCTCGAGGGACCAAAGTAAAATAATAACAAATAAGACATTTATCATCCCCGTCCTGCTATACGGTGCAGAAGCATGGACCATGACAAAAGCGGATGAAAGCACCTTGGGTCGCTTCGAGAGAAAAGTTCTTCGTGTGATCTACGGTCCCGTATGCATCGAAGGGGAGTGGAGGAGAAGATGGAACGACGAGCTGTACGGGCTGTACAGCGACGTAGACTTAGCCAGAAGGGTAAAAGTCCAACGACTAAGATGGCTGGGTCACGTAGAGCGCATGGAAACCAATGCTCTAGCCCGGAAAGTCTTCGAATCCACACCCACAGGACAGCGCAGTAGAGGAAGACCGCGGATCAGGTGGCGCGCACAAGTGGAAGCTGACCTCACCCAACTTGGAGCGCGAAACTGGAGACATCTAGCTAGAGACCGAGCTAGGTGGAAAAGTTTGTTGGGTCCTAGTTCACACAGGACTGTAGCGCCACCTTTGGTAAGTAAGTAACATTCCACGTGCATATCCAAAGTTTGTTGTCCTTAAATCGTTGGCGTGAGTTGTCAACATTAAATCCGAGGATTGTTGGTGCTTCGCAACAGGGTTTTCTTTATGAGGTCAGGAAGTCTTCCTGACACACAACCTTCAGCCTAAACGACCAGGTCTTTGATTTAACTCTAAGGGCGAGAGCCGGCATAAGCGTTCCTTACAGGCCTGGGTTTGGAATATGTCGTAGTAGTTATATAGGGTGTTCACTAAATAGTTCAACCTAACTGGAACTGTAGACGCCAGCGTTGATTCCATCTTGGAAATTCCTTTGCTGCCGTCTGGATGAAAGGAGAGATACACCTCTCTCATTTGCTACCCCCAACAACTTTCCACTGGGGTTGAAACCCAATCTCCTTTTTTTGATTTTCTTAGGAGCTCTTTCTTTAACTGACGAGTTTTGAAACGAATCTTAAACCACACCTGTCCCTTGTGACTCTCACTTCTCAGTTACCCCTTCGTTCAAGTAATTTCAGGAATAAATGGTTTCCAGTATCGTGTGCCGAATGTAGACGGAGAAGCAAGTGAATAAAGCACGTCAAAGGCACAGATTGAACCTAGACCTCTGGCACGACAATCTCACGCAGTAAACATCCTGCCATGGATTGCCTACACAGCCCATTTAAAATCGCAAGAAGTGATACTACTGAGGTCTAAAAAAGTCTTTAAAGTTCCTCATCCCATTTAACTGTCGAATAAATGGGAACTTCGTAAAAAAAACAACAAAACCATATTTAACGAAACTACCATATATTTTGTACTTCATAAAATAAGTCTTATGCCCTTGCCTTCATATATTTACCACTCTTGATAAACGTTACATTGGTAGGCAGCCTCATTTGCAAGAAATTGGACCTCGCTTTGGGAACTGCACATATCAAATTTGCATACTTTGCTATTTTCACCTTAGACATGCCCAGCTCAGACGACAGCACATTCATATCCAGCTGAAAGTCTTCAGTTAACAGAAAAGCTAATACCAAGAAGTAACAGATTGCCTTTTCATTCGTCGTAGTCGTTCGTATGCTGGAATAAAACAATGTTAACAAAAAGGTTCAGAGGAGCTTCTTCTTTTTCTAACTTACGCCGAGTTATCAATTCCCGTGGTAAACCTTTCGCGGATATCGTTTTCAACCTTTTCTGTGATTTGCGAGAGTTCAAACTTCTTAAGACGTTTTACCCTCGACGTTATGAGCTTGAGAAGAGCGTCCATGTAGATAATTATCTTCATATTAAGATTCACCTGATTTGACTTCGGTCCAGTTTTAAGCTGAAGTATATATTTCTTGAGGAACTCAGACGATATCCTTTGATGAAAAGAAAAATACAGAAATAAGCACGAGAAACTTAATCGGAAAATTCATATCTCTTCGCCTCTCTTACGGAATATCATCGATGTCTGTGGTCATGAGGACGCTGACTTCCTCATCAAGACGATCCAACAGCTCCTGAGGAATGACATCGTATATATTGTAGACGTTTGGCAAATTCGTGGCGTCCTTGTTGAATTTGGGGCGAATCGTATCGATGATGACGTCTGTGTTCACGACCTCCTCTGGAGTCTCAGTTACCTCTGACTTATCAACGGTGGACTCCAGTTGTTCACGGAATACATCGATACTGACATTATTACGTTCTCGGTTGTTAAGACTGCGTACATCCTTGCGACCACCAAAGACTCGCATGGCTGTTTCTTTGGCCGTTTGTTTGGACAAAGCGGCGAATACGGTGTTCTGTTTCTCCTCATAGACCTGGTTGATGAGTTTGACTTGGTCAATCGGTAGAATGCGGACCTAGAGAGCCGAATATAAGAACAAAATTAACTTGACATTCAAGCTAAAAGGTACACAGTACAAATTTAAAGCACCTTGTTTGTTGATCTATTGCGAATGCAAATATAATTGTCCGTCAGAGCTTCAGGATCATCGGCAATGAGCCCAGAGTAAACATTTCCGCAGGTTACAACGACTGCACGTTTTCTTTTTAGGTCCGTTTCACATTTTGCAGGAAAATAGATGGTTGTATCCTTGTGGGCATTTTTAAGGTCACCGTTTTGGAATTTTACTTTAAAATAGCAAGAAGTTATCTTTTTGAGTTATGAACATAAAATTTACAACAATTTGTGAGTTTAACTTACATAAAACTGGTGTTGATTTGTCCCGACTGCGGGTAACTATTTCATCAACATAGGGTTTGTCCTTTGGCATCTTTTTAATGTTAAATTATGCTACAATTATAATTAAATATTATAAAAAAGAACTATTCTAAGATTCAAATATAAAATTTAATGTTTTTATTTTAAAATCTCAGCACATGGACGTGAAGAAATGTCAAAATAGTATAGTGAAAGTGACACTTGATATTGATGTGTAAACGCAGAAGACAGTTGTTACAAATGGATGTGTTCAAAGCTTCAAATGATATGCTACCGAATCTTAGGGTGATTTCCCACTTAACTTGTAGTTTGAAAATTAAGGTTTGTTTTTCAAAAGAGTTGGTTGAATTCAAACCCTAGCTTTTTTTTTAAAGGAGTTATTTATTAGTAAGAGCAAGCAATAACGTTGATTATAGTAGAGTTATTACGTAACAAGTTTTTTTGATGGTCGTCGAGCTTTAGTTCAATTATTTCTTGGCTGATATTAGCCTTAAGCGCTTGATTCATCTACAAATTATTGGTATGAAATGGTTCCCCATAAAGTGGCAAATCGCGACTCAGAGGCAGGTTGGCAGGTATCGCCAACACGCCAACCGTTAAACGAAACGTTGTTTCTAGCCTATCATTGAAGAATGGCATACCGCTTTTCAACCTGCATCGAAGTCACTTTCTGTGGATTCTGGACAATAACGTACGGGGTTGGATAAAGAGTAAAGATCAAAAATAAAAAAATTTTACCTTGGTGTCCACTTGTTAAGTCATGAAAATAAACTAATTATATTCAAAGATATTTTTCAAGCAATTATTCTATACGAATCACCTGCTTGGGTAGCTGCGCAAAATGCCATATCCGAAGGTTGCAAACTTCTCAAAACAAGTTGTTAAAAATGATGTTAAACCTTCCTTGGCATTTTTCAACCAACGAATTACGCATGTTGGCTAATGTTGAATATATTAACTTCCCATATCAAGTTATTGTAATGGTTCCGATTTGTCAAATTGAAAATTTTGACATTTCTCGACGTTTCAAGGTCCCTAGAGTCGAAATAAAAGATTTTTAGAAAGATGTATGTGTGTGCGTGTGCACGTACGTGTGCGACGTTTTTTTCGTCGGCCATAGCTCAAGAACCAGATGAGATATCGATTTCAAATAAATTTTGTTATACAGATAATAAGGCAGAAAGATGCAGAAAGGGCTCTCAAGAAAATTGCGTGGATAGTTTTTTTACAATAACAGTTTGAAAAAAAGGTATCTTACGAACCAAAAACGCTAGAGACTTGAAATAAATTTTATATAATATATTGTAACGTGATATCAAAGAAGTATATTTTATCCATTTAAAAAAATTTATCACCTCCAAAATTTTACGACTAAAATATGATTTCATCTCCAAAACAATTTTGTGCAACGAACAATAATGTTTTCGACATCTGATAAAATTTTAAGAAAAAACGAATTGACAGTTTTTTTTAATAAAAAATAAAAATCTAAAAAAACATTGCTCAAAGTTGGTAAAAATTGAGTTTCGACTCAAATATCTTTTCAAAAACTTGAAATATTGGCTTTAAGCTTATTTTATCTTATAAGAAATATTGTTTTCAACATTCGATAAAGTTTTGAAAAAAATCGAATTGACAGTTTTTTTTACAAAACAATAAAACCCTAAAAAAAACAATACTAAAACTTGGTAAAAATGTACTTTCGACTCAAATAGCTTTTCAAAAATTAAAAATATTAACTTCAAACTTATTTTATTTCACGGAAAATACTGTTTTCGATATTCGGTAATTTTTATATAAAAGTCCAACAGTCCGTTTTTTTCATAAAAAATAAAATCTACTAAAAATAGTGCGCAAAATTTGGTAAAAATTGATACGAGTACATATTTTTTTATTTTAATAGTAAAAATTATTTTAGATGTAGAAATGGAATAAAACAAGCTGTGTGTAAGGTATTAACAAAATTATGTTTTTATTTAAAAGGCGCATGTATGCCATTAAGTGTGGAATATGACATCATTCAAATGCCCGCCTCGGCTTCTTATGGAGGCACGGACCCGAGTGGCACAATTTTCAATGACTTTTCATCCATATATTGGCTGAATTTGAGCGATGGTCTGTGTTATGTTAACCTTTACGGTCGATTGTGGTTTATTTGCGTTCGTCTAGGTACATATGGTTCAATTTGGGCCATAAGAAATTAGTTATTAGTTGACGGTGACCGCCTCACTAATATCGTTTTCAAAAAAGTACGGACCAATTAGGCCGCAGCGTCGGCCGCCAGCCCAAAACCCGCATCAAAAAAGTAACTTTTTGAGGATGCATTATCACCTGGTGAACCTCGTGTGGTGTTGTAACATATACGGCAATTTTGCTTGTTAACACAGCCATTCATCCAAAAAGATGAATGGCTGTTACTAAAGATGATTTTGATAATAAAATTTTATCATTTTAAAGGACAGTTGTCAATTAAGTGAAGAAGTAGATCTGAAAATCTATCCAATTTAAATGATAAAACTTCCTTTAATTTGTATATGAATACTCAAAAGCTTGTGAAAGTGAAAATATAGCCTCCTTTTATCTACGACATTCTTATTACAAGTGAGTGATAGAAAGTTAAGGCATTATTAACCATTATAAAAAAAAAAATTTATAAATATATCATATGCATAAGAGAAAAGTGTATGCAATTTCTCCAGAAACCGATATTCCAAAAAAGTCACAATTATCTCTTAAAATGTCAGAATTGGTGGGAGAAATGTCCAAAAATTACCATTCTTGGACAAATTTTGGATTCTTTTTTTTTAATTCATTTTTAGTAGTTCAATCTTAAACTTATATTAAAGCTAGACAAAAATTCATTAAACTAGTTTAATTAACCATAGCTTACACCTAAATTACTGGTACCATACGGACACACTAAGTTTAAACTATAAACTTAATACTAATGCCTTTCTGTCCTAAGATCTATTTTAATTCAATTTAAATTTTATTTATTTTTGTATTTATTAAAAAACTAATATTAAGATCCTTTTTTTAATTTTACTTAAAACCACTTAAAATGTCCTTAATATAAAACTTAAAACTAACTTAAACTAACTATTCTACCTATAAATACTTAAAACTGTGCCTTAAATCTAAACCCTAAAACTATAAAACAAGTATGTAAGCCGGCCAACGCTTAAAACCCCATCCCGACTACCCACTATCAAGTGCCGATTGAAGCCACCAAAACTGGTTCTCCTGCTTCACCCTATCACTTCGGTCCCGTTCGGATACAGCCCTACTGAACCAAAGGAGCTCTGCTCCACATTGTGCCATGACGTCCCGATTGTACTGGAGTCGCATATCCACGGTTCTTCGTCTGACGTGGTAGATTAGCGTAACTGCCAATCTATCCTGTATCAGACCGCATCTATCTAAAAAGAGGAGTGCCTCCTGTGGTGGAATGAAACCGCTCAAGCGGGCACTTTTAAAACACTAGACGTTCGGATAGAATGTCCGTGCCAATTCTTGCACGTACACCTCGTGGCCCTAGCCAACGGAGTCCGGAACAGAATTGTTTTTGACTTCTATAAATTTATTTTCAGTTTCCAGTCATCGCAATATCGCTGAATCCTGTCAAAATCACGCTGCAAGAGAATTCTAATAACCTCAACCTTTCGGGCCGTTCTGTACGTAATAAGATCATCATCGTAGGCAATCACCTTTGTAAGACTACCTATCAGATCGCTGGTGTAAATGCTGAAGATAATCGGCGAATTCCCCGCTCCCTGTTAAAGACCATTTTTAATTGAGAATGTTGTGGTAGAAGTTACATTGCCACTTTTGACAACAAACTTTCTACCGTTAAGCATATCATAAAGTATATACAACAATGGCTTGCTTATGCCAAGCCTGTTCAGTTTTAGGTAAAGACCCTCTAACCATACGGTGTCAAAGGCCTTTTCCAGATCAACCAGAACAGCACCTGTGCATTGTTGTTTTGATTTATTCCGTTGGATATCAGAAACGAGTTTAGACGCAGCCTTGAACCCGAACTGTTTATCCGGAATTATTTTGTTGTCCGCAGCCCACTTAGTCAGAGCCGTATTGATGATTTTTTCGAAAACTTTGCTGATGCTCGGAAGAAGACTTATCGACCGAAGATCGTCGGTAAATGTCTTAGTACAACGTTGGATATACCATCCACACCTGCTGACTTTTTGTTTTTTATTGAATTGAAAATGAGCTGGAGCTCAACCTTCGTCATTAACAAGGGATTTGGTCCCGTTTGCTCGGCGATTATGGCATTTGCGAAGGAATCGTCATCGAAACGCATAAAGCCGCTGTTCTCAGATCGCCATTGTGTCATATCATTTCTAGGGTAAAAGTGATTAAGTAGTGCTCTGTTTTCCAGGTTGTGGTTGGGGCGAATGCTAACATTCACCTTGTACACTTGCTGGAAAGCAGCTCCATCCGCCTCCACTTTTTCCTTTTGATCTTCAATCATGTGAAAGATGGCTTCTTCTGGATCTATTTGCACTGTCCTGAGTACGTCCCTGTTCTCTTCAGTTCTTTGGAGTTTCAGACACGAAAGGTCATTATCGTTCTTTTTTCTGAATATCTTATTGATTTTAGGAAACCACTTTTGAATTCTAAAATGGAAGAAGTTGAAAAAAGAACGATATCGAAGCAATTATCATTTCTAATCAATAAATAATAGCTACATACGTATGTACATTCATCTGACAAATAAAATCGAGCATCTAGAAAAAAATACGACCAATAACAAAGCAAAATGGAGGAGATGGAAAAGAAAAACACAGAAAATAATCCAAGAAAATCAAATATATACAAATATCTTAGATTTACCATAACCAGTAATCGTAATATGGAAACACATCTTAAAGAAAAGCTGATTAAATCTAAAAGTACAATATCCGCAACATGAATGAAATGCTTCTCAAACCAGTCAATACCAAATAGTGTTAAATATAAGGTCTTTGTTGTAGAGACGGAACCTATTATGATGTATGCAGCATAGGTATGGGGAGGGGAGACGTTTGAAAAGGTCGAATAACTTCAGAGAAAAACTTAAAAGATGCTCTCGTTTACCGAAAATATCCCATACTATATGATCTCAATTGAGACAGGACTATCACCGCTCTTCATCAAAGGCTCAAGGTAATGTGTTTTGCAAATGTTCGCACCTTTTATACAAATCGACTCTTTCCATACATTTTCTTTGTAAGGGACCTCAAATATTTATAAGTGGTTGGTTACCACTCCCTCTAAATCAAAAACCACAGTATTTCAATTTTATCCTTTAACCACAAGATCTGATGTCTAAGTGCAAAATTCCAAGTATCAGCTGCAAGTTTTCAACGATAAGAGCAACAATTAGAAGAAGAAAAACGTTCAAGAGGTAATTTAGAGAAAAGCAAGTTATTGGTCTATCAGTTGTCAAAAATTTGAACATGTGAAAATGCCAGGGTAGGTTCAGACAACATAAGGGACTTGAAAGTTAGGCAAGTTTCTAGTATCTGATTGACAATCTGCAAAAAATTACCTTTCAACTAAGGCAACTTTAATGGAAAGTTGACTGGAAAGTTAGCCAAGAAAAATCTCCCTAACTATAAAGTCAAGGCTACTTCTGTCAAAATGACATTTGATCATGCATTTTCATTCAAGTGAAAGCTGAACTTTATTACTCTATGATTTATTTATTTTCTGCAATTTTGTCAATTTTGAAAGAATTAAGTTATATTTCTTTACAATGCAAAATAAAAACGGTGATGGACTTGTAGCTCGCCTGAGGAGTGTTTCGTAGACACTAAAGTTTTTGGAAGTTTTGTATTATGAACTTAATGGCTGAAACACAAACACGCTTCAGCTTCGGCTTGGTCTGCGTTACGTTGGGCCTGGCTCGAGATTGCTTTGAATAGTCGCATTCACATAGCTAGTGGCTACGTGTTCAAGGGATTCTGATTAGCTAAAGACACACGAATTCAAAATGAAATAAATCGTTCAGTAATAAAATACAAATATAAATTATTCAAATTGTGTCTAAAATTTAATTTTATTGAATATAAAAACACAAAAAATAAGTTAAAGTTATCAAATCAAACATGTTTCTTATTTTATATATTTGCATTTGTCAATAATATGACAGTTCCAGTTTGACTAGCTTTGTAGTGTAGTTCTGCATTTACAAAGCTAGTTGAATTTTATATACGTGACCACTAGTTTTGTGAATGCAACCAATGACATTTCCAAATCCAGTAGGACATTCCTAAAATGGCACTTCTGTCGTTAGCAGCTGTTATTTTTTCTTAAAATAAAAAATATGAGTTTAGAAATCGAAAAAATTAAATTTATCGCGGAAGAAGCTTATATAGCCTATAATAACCAATGGGAATCCCTTCAAAAGCATATATATTTTGTTTATTGTGATGGCATGCATTGAATTCCTATAGCTGAAATCGTAAACATCAGGCGAAGCCGAAGCTGAAGCGTGTTTGTGTTTCAGCCATAAAGTAGAGGTTTGCGAAGTAAAGTTTTGTATTCGAAATTCAAGACACTTGAAAAATTAACGACAGGAGTTTTTAACAGGGATGCTACAAAAGCTACAGGGACAGCAAACGACGCCTTATTTCTTAGTACTCTTTTGACTTTTCCCTTTAGTAAGTAGCCTCTAGGATAAGAGTGCTAGGTCCAATTAATGGTTGTCATAATCAAACATAGTGCAAAATGTGCCCGTGTCAGTGGGACAAAGAAGTGCGAGTAGTGTCGAGAATATTGCTGAAGCTTCAGTTGCAGAAGTCCAGATGTGTTTCTCAAACTTTGTTCTCAGGCATCTCTGTGACGTCATTGTGTCGAATTTAGCGAAAAGATCTTGGCCTACATCCTTACAAGAATAAATTGACACAAGAACTGAAGCCGCTTGACCATCAGAAGCGTCGTATGTTCGTGAAGTGGACAGAGCAACAACTTGAAAATGATTCGGATTTTCATCGAAAAATCATCTTCAGCAATGAGGCGCATTTCTGTCTGCTTTACCAAATATGCGGTATTGGTAAGGCAACAATCCACACGTACTCCATGAGCCATCATTGCATCCCGAAAAAATTACGGTTAGGTCGGCCGCCGTTAGACTATTTCCTGTGGATAGATTCGTACTCCGCACGAATATCGAACGTGAAATTGATGCAGTATCGGCTGATTTATGCTTAAAAACTGTCGACAATTTGGTTTAGGGTCTGTACTTTTGCAAGCGTGCCCATGGTGGCCATGCAAAAGAAATCGAATTCCATACATAATGGCATGGACCGTACTTTCAGAGGAATAAAGAATTTCATTGATATCCAAACCCGTTTTTGTTTTATTTAAACAAATTTTGTACAGCTCTTAATGAAAAGAATGAAGTTGATTGCAAATAAAGTCCCTTATGTTGTCTGAACATAAAAAATGACATTCTATATTATCAACAAATTGCATGTCACCGGTCATCCTTATGTTTTTGTTAGTAAAAAATAATACGTAGTATTGTTTTATAAAATATCAAAGTGTACTGCGTTCAATCCCTGTCACCTAAAGTTTTTTTTTCACAGGTACTGCATCTTGCCAAGAATTCACAAATCCTTCACAGATCTTGCAATAAATTGACAAATTTTTAATATCTTGCGAAAAATTTACAAATCCTTGAAGATTAATTCTTGTCATGAAAGTGCTTTCTCGAAAAGTCGCTTAAATTTGGCATAATACGGTTGGTCCCTTCCATCTCTGATATGACTCGCACACATGAATGGTTGACAGTTGTAAGTCATAAGTCATGTAAGTGGACTGTAAAGCCACCTAATTTATTTTTTCGTTAAAATTCATCTGGGAAGTATTTGAGAAATAGGGCCTCATATATCTTTGCTCCTTGTTGTCCCACTAGATAAAGATACGGTTTGATTGGAAAGCAAGTTTTTTTAGCAGCTGCCCAATCATAAACTAAACTTGTTATTTGTCCAAGTTTTGTATTTCATCTGAATTTCATTTTTGGCTTCTTCGAAGTAAGAATCAAAGCCTGAGGCACACACGCGATAAATCTTTAACTCGATTCAAGGCCAAAGTCTTGTTCGTCTTGGCTTATATTTTGGTTGTGAAGCCGATCTTAGTGTCTTAGCACTATTGATGAAAATGTTAATTAAATGACAACGGGTATTCTAATTATGCACCTACTCCAAAATTCAGTCTGCTCCTATGATTTTTAAATATATGACGGTGGCGCTGTACGTAATTATTTTTGTTCTGCCTTATTAATAAAATTATAAAGTTTGCTCTAGACTATTTTCTTTTAATCTACATTCACTATCATTTACTATAATTTGTATTCCTAACATCTTGAACATAATTTCGTTTAGGAGTATTTTCGAAAGCCATTATTATTCTTTTCATATATGTATAGATAATCATCATCTGCAGCGTGAACTAGAGAAGGGACAAACTGATAGAACTTTACTACGGAATCCAAAAATCTCATAAGCAACATCTTCGTCATCATCAAGAAGAAGTGTGTTTATTTTGTAAACGCACTCGACCTAAACATGTAGGTAAATAGCATAATTTGAAACACTTTAGCGGTGCAATTGTCACTCTTCGCGGTTCCACATGATAGCATTTGACTTGCAGCTCTCAAAACAATGTGACAACAGCTACTGCCTCCATAATTTTCTTCCCATTCCCAGTTTAGTTCTGGCGTCGTCATCGCGAAGTGACGGCTGTGCATTAAGATACCGGCTAAAGAATGCATTTCGTTCTTTGTGGTCTCATAATTTTCCAAATGTACACCTTTCAGTGCTCTAGTGAGTGGGTGAAAATATCTCAGACAGCCTCCAATGAAAATCTAAATAAATCATTGACTCAAAACGAACAACTTCAATCAAAAGTGATAATTGATTCAAACGAACCCAGTCCCGAATGGATCGAATACCAAAAAGAACGTTTCCGGGATTCAAACTCCTCGCAGATGCTAGTGATTTCCGGTGAAAGTCACTTGAAAACCAGTGCCGAAATAATTGTTCCAGCTCAGACGAAACGTAATAAAATTGTTCGCATCAAAACAAAGATTTCCCTTCACGATCCTGGAGCTGATAAAAGGATAAGTATCACCGAACCTACGTTCGAACCTCCCCGGCGAAGGCGGAAGCCAAAACCAACAAAAGGGACATCCTCGGATGAAGACATAAAATTTCCATCATTTATGGGATTCTTAAACTTTCTCACTTCTCTGCAAAAGGGACTTCTGAAGAAGAACTCTTTTGGCATCATGGATAAGATCAAAATGCTGAAAAGTATGCGAGATCAGTTAATGATGAATATTGGTTGGTTTATTTTTGTTTTTGGGAATTCCATCAATCATTAATTTATTGAAAATGTTTGTTTATGTTTTATTTACAGAAAATAGTTTCGGTTCGATGTTCCCGAAAAGTCGTCAGAAACGAGGTCTGACAGACGAATCAAGCTTTCAATTTCCACCTGAAGCCGCATTGATGAGCATTAGTTTCTTGACTTTCTCTGTGTTTCTTATTAAATTAGTTCTTGTGAGTGCTTGAAGAATGAAGCCCAGATGTGCGCGTGTATCTAATTATACAAATATTTTTTTAATTATTGTCTTTCAGCAAGTAATTCACATTATCAAAAGCAAACATTATGCCTACAATGGAATGACAATGACTAATATGACTGCAATGACAAAGAGTCAATTAAATGCACGCAAGTTCGGGGAAAGCCATGAGGATTTTGATATATTGGCAAAAGTGTCGAATGCAATAAAGACTAATCCATTTGATACTAATTGATGAAGTTGAATTTAGAACTTAAATAAGTTTAAAGTTTATTTCAAATAAAACATAAATAACACTATATTTAAGTTGCCTTTTACTTGTCAAAGGTTTTAAATACCGAGTGGCCAGTTATAGCTATCATCGAAATTAATCCGGAAACATGTTTGAATCGATATTTGAATTTGTTTCCTTATGATTATAAATGAAAATTTTGGACTGACTACTCGAAAATCACACAAAGAATTTTGTTTGCGAAAAAAGCGTAGTCATTTTTAGATAAAAAAGTAATTTCCTATTTTCCGGTTGCCAATTTATTTTCCTGGAGAGCTGATACTTTCATGTCCAAATGTGAAGTGTATTGAATTATTCCACTCATTTGTGCTCCAATTTTACACAACTACACGACCTGTCATACAAATTCCAATGATTAGTTTCAATGACAGCTATAATTGGCCTCTAAAAATGTGTCTTATTATTGACGCACCAAGTATTGGTTATTATTTTTAGGTAAAAGAACAACTTGCCGGGCTGATTTTATTATGTAGTTTGCTTACTAATCCGAAAAATTATTTTGTGACAGGTAGCTTAAAATTATTTTGTGACAGGTAGCTTAAGAATTAATTAATAATTAATTTAAAATATAATAAGGGGTCAGTTATAGCTATCATTAAAACCAATCAATGGAATTTTTTGACAGATTGGTTGTAGCGTTGATTTTACAAATTTACAAAGTTTCCAATTAGATCAAGCACTCACTGATTGAAATCAAGCATTTGAGGTCAAAGTTTAAAAATTAAAAATATAATTTACAGGTTTGAGAACAAAGAAAATGGAACACTTTCAGTGGAACGATTTTTTCCTCGAAATGTTAAACTAAGGCGCCGTCATTGAAAACGAACATTGGAATTTTCTTCACATGTCATTTATAGCTATCATTAAAACTTTCTTTCATTGAACAAAATTTCCACCGAAAACTTTTAGGGGCCAGTTATAGCTATCATTGAAATTGATCCGGAAAAATTTTTTAATCGATATTTGATGGTGTTTCCCTTTGATTTGAAATGAAAATTATATACTAATCGATCGGAAACCAACAAAATAATTTTTGTTTGAGGAAAAGAAGTGAAATTGCGCAATTGCTTTTCTCTAAACATGTATTTTTCTATTTTTCGACGGAAATTAATTTTCCTGAACAGCTGATACTTTTATGTTCAAAAGTGAAACGAATCGTTCCACTGATTTGTACTGAAATTCCACACAATTCCAATGATAAATTTCTGCCTTCTTTAAGGCGCCAGTTATAGCTATAATTAATTTTAATCATTGAAAACAAACATTGGAAACTTTTGGCAGGTTGTTTATAGCTATCATTAAAAATGTCTGCCTGAAAATAATTTCCTGTTTGAAATCTACAGAAAAATGTTTACTGACAGAAATCTGTCATCGGAATTGTGTGAAATTGGCACACGAATCAGTATAACGATTCGTTTCATTTTTAAACATTAAAGTATCAGCTGTTCAGGAAAATTTTCGTCCGGAAAATAGAAAAATACATTTTAGAAAAAAATATATGTGCAACTAAACTTTTTTTTTCACTAAAAAAATTCTTTGTGTTATTTCCGAACGATCGGTATACAATTTTCATTTCTAATTAAAGAGAAACACCGTCAAATGCCAATTCAAACATTTTTTCTGATCGTTTTCAATGAGAGTTATAACTTTCGCCTAACTTTTAGAACTTTGCTAGATGCAAGTGAAATCTGTACAACCATTCTTATAAGAGAAATTAAAAGAATTACCAACAGTTGTTAATTTCAATTAATAGATCGGTTTGGGGATTCTAATTAATAGGTCCGTTTAAGAGTATTTACTACTTACTTAAGGTGGCGCTACAGTCCTGTATGAACTAGGGCCTCACCCGACAAATTTCTCCATCCAGCTCGGTTCCTAGCTAGATGTCTCCAGTTTCGCGCTCCAAGTTGGGTGAGGTCACCTTCCACTTGTGCGCGCCACCTGATCCGAGGTCTTCCTCTACTGCGCTGTCCTGTGGATGTGGATTCGAAGAAGCCGGAGCATTGGTTTCCATGCCATTCCATTTCTACGTGACCCAGCCATCTTAGTCGTTGGACTTTTACCCTTCTGGCTAAGTCTACGTCGCTGTACAGCCAGTACAGCTCGTCGTTCCATCTTCTCCTCCACTCCCCTTCGATGCATACGGGACCGTAGGTCACACGAAGCACTTTTCTCTCGAAGCGACCCAAGGTGCTTTCATCCGCTTTTATCATAGTCCATGCTTCTGCACCGTATAGCAGGACGGGGATGATAAGGTTCTTATATAGCAACACTTTGGTCCCTCGAGAGAGGACTTTACCACTCAATTGCTTTTTTCAGTCCAAAGAAATAGCGGTTAGCAAGAGTTATTCTGCGTTTGATCTCAGCGCTGGTGTTGTTTTCTGCGTTTACAGCGGAACCTAGGTAGACGAAGTCCTTGACTACCTCAAAGTTACGTCTGTCGATTGTGACGTTTTGACCAAGACGTCGGTGTTGTATGTCCTTTCTTGACGACAGCATGTACTTTATTTTGCCCTCATTAACCGTTTAACCCATTTTTGCCGCCTCTGCCTCAATACTCACAAAGGCCCCATTGACATGACTCTGAGTTCTTCCGATTATGTCAATGTCATCAGCATATGCCAGTAGTTGGACAGAATTTTGAAATATAGTGCCTCTAGTGTTGACGTGTGAGCTCTGCACTATTCTCTCAAGCACGATGTTAAAAAAATCGCATGACAGCGCATCACCTTGTCTAAAACCTTTTTTGACATCGAAAGGTTCTGTTAAGTTGCTTCCAACCTTTATGGTGCAGCGTGAATTCTTCATGGTCATCCTGCACAAACGGACGAGTTTGGCAGGGATGCCAAAACTAGACATGGCTCTACACAGCTCGTCCCTGTATATGCTGTCATATGCGGCCTTGATATCAATGATAAGATGGTGGGTGTAGATTTGGTATTTTTTGGTTTTTTCCAGGATCTGCCGTAATGTGAATATTTGATCAACTGTGGACTTTCCTGGTCTAAAACCACACTGATAAGGACCTATCAGGTTGTTAAGTAGACTGATTCCTCTATAGTTGGTGCAGTTTAGAGGGTCTACTTTTTTCAGGATCGGGCAAACAATACTAAGGCTCCATTCATCGGGCATGATTTATTTCGACCATATCTTACAGATAAGTTGGTGCGTACTCCTAACCAACTTATCTCCAGCTGCTTTAAACAGCTCGGCATTCAAGCCATGGTTTATTAGACTTCAGCTTAGATATGGTAATCTTTACTTCGTCTAAGTTGGGAGGACGGGATTGTTGGCTTTCGTCGTCTATGTTGAATGGATCATCCTGCTTGACAGCGGAATTCATTGTTTCCATTTTCGTCTTTGCAGCCTTCGGTTCTAGGTTTATGTACCTGTGAATCTCGTTTCACCTGTTCATAAAACTTTCAAGTATTTGCTTTGTTTATTTTCACAAATTGTCACTTTTTAGACACGTTTCGATGCTCGTTTTCTAATATAAGACAATTAGCAATTTACTATTTAGAAAAAGGAAAAAAGCTTCAAAATGGTGGTAGGGTTTTCAAACCGGCTTACATTTGGAGTACTTTTTTGGAGTTTCCATTTTGACTCGCCCGTCTCGTCGTCAATTTATTATATTACACTTTTGATGAACTCATATTAACTCGCGTCGAAGGCCTATGAAGTGGCCGTACGATTTAACACGTCTGGACTATTTTTGTTGTGTTATGCGAAGTCACTTTTCTACATAGATAAGCCCGAGACGTTTGGCGCCCTGGAGGAGATTATCTGAGGCAAAATTGCTGACTACGTTCCCAACTGCAGCGAAAAATGGTCTTAAATTGGACATCTTGGTTGAAATTTATTCGTTACAGCCACGGCCGGCGGCGGCGGTTGCTCGAAATAATTTTTGAACATTATATAGAGCTTGAGCCGGCAGCTAATTTTGGGAGTTGAGTGATGACTAAAGTGCCTTGATGTAAAAGTGTAGATAAACGCACAATTATATTAGTCCCTTTGACTACTCTGACATCATATTTAAAATACCACTACCTTGAAAACCAAAAAATGATATTCGGATGTGGCTTTGTTATTGGAACCAGACTAAGTAAACAATTCTTGATCTAAAAAGGCATCAACGAGCGCCATCCGCATCAAGGCTGAATTCGGCAACATTAGCCTAACACGCCATACAGAAGAGAATGATAACAACACCAATGATATGTTCTTCGAGCTCTTGGACAAAGCATATAGCAGTGTCCTAGTTACGACATTAGAATTGTCCTATAGGCGTTTTTAATGCCAAGCTGATAAGGAAAGACATATTTGGTGGAATAATGGAAAAAAACAGCCTGGACAACAGCACTTCCGTAAACGGATTCAGGCTTATCAATTTTGCTGCAGGGCAAAACGTCATGGTAGCCAGTGTGAGTTTTTCACACCTTAACATTTACAAATAAATTTGAAGTTCTCCAGATCAATTTACCGTCAACCACATTGACCATATTGCAATCAACTCTAGATAAGCTGCCAGTATCATGGAGGTCCGAACTTTCCGAGGAGCTAACATCAATGCGGATCACTACCATTTTGCCAAGGCAAAGTTTCGGGTTTCCAAACCCAAGGGAAAACAGGGATATGCTGGGAGAAGATACTACGTCCAACGGCTACAGTCACAAGTGATCAAATCATTCTCCTACCGATTCACAAATAACTTCTTTAGAAGTTTGCTGCCACCAACCCAAAGCATCGATTTCCAGTCGCAACATTGCCAAGATGCAAATGAGAGAAGCCGCCTCTAACGTGCTCGGTTTCAAGCACCCACCAACAAGGAACCCCTGGTTTCTCGTCGGCAGGCAAGTTCAGCCAAACAACAGGAACGCAAAGCGGCACTGTAAAGAAAGACGACAGCTGCTCCCGATATCTATGAGCAGAAGAGGAGAGAGGATGCATGAGAAGCATGCAGTCCAAGATTTTGAAATTTTCAAAAGCACAAATGAAGCTCGAAGTTTTTTGAGGAGGTGAAATGAAATCCACAAGTGCATATCCATAGGCTGCAAAGACGAAAATCGAAAGATCTAAGTGGAATTGCAGCCAATGCTGACGCTATAGAAAATCCACTTCTGCAGACTATATAACGACAAATCGATTCGCGCTGTCAGGCAGGATGATCCATTCAACATAGACGACGAAAGCCAACAATCCCTTCCTCCCGAATTAGACGAAGTAAAGATTGCCATATCTAAGCTACAGTCTAAAAAAGCCACTGGAGCGAATGGCTTTAATGCCAAGCTCTTCAAAGGAGATAATTTTGTTGAGAGCATGAACCATTTTATCTGTAAGATATGATCGGAAGAAAGCATATCCGATGAATGGAACCTTTGTATTGTTTGCCCGATACTGAAAAAAGGAGACCCTCTTAACTGCACCTACCAAAGAGGCATCAGTCTACTAAACATTGCTTACAAACTCTTCCGTAATATGTAAAAGTCCAAAGCCCATCCTTATCAGTGTGGTTTTAAACCAGGAAAGTCCACAGTTGATCAAATATTCACATTACGGCAGATCCTGGAAAAAACAAAAGAACACTAAAACGAAACCCACCATCTTTTCATCGATTTCAAGGCCGCATATGACAGCATCTACAAGGACGAGCTGTATGGAGATGTCTAGTTTCAGCATCCCTGCCTTACTCGTCCGTTTATGCAGGTGATGCTTTATATAGGTGAGAAACAACTTAACAGAACCTTCCTATGTCAAAAAAGGCTTTAGACAAGGTGATGGACTGTCATGCAATTTCTTTAACATAATCCTTGAAAGAGCTCCAAGGTCACTTTCTTTCAAAAGTCATGATGACATTGACATAATCGAAAGACCTCAGCGTCATGTCAATGGGGCTTTTTTGAGTATTGCGGCAGAATTGGCATACATTGGTTTAGCGGCTAATAGGTAAATGATGTAATCAAGGAAGGGCCTACAACTTCAACGTCTGGGTCAACACTTCACCATTGATGCATTTAAATTTGAGGTAGTTAAGGCCTTTGTCTTTGGACACAGAAAAAAACACCAGCGCTGAGACCAAACAAAGAATAACTCTTGCTAGCCGCTGTTTCTGTTTGCTAATAAAGCAATTGAATAGCAAAGCCCTCTCTCGAGGGACCAAAGTGTCGCTACATAAACTTTTGGCGATAAAGGAAGTCTTGTCCTGGCTTAAAGAAAACGTTATACCTACATCTGATATCCGTATTTTCTCAGATAGTCAGTCCTTTATAAAATCTATGGACTCTCTACAATATTCACCTTTGCTGGTTGGCGGGCCATAGAGACATTCCAGGTAACTGTATGGCAGATGAACTCGCCAGGAACGGTACAGTGCAGCCCATCCTACCACGTTTGGCACAGACTGGCATACCAATCGCTACTTGTAAACGGTTGTTATTGCAAGACCCTATGAAGAAGGCCAACACCAGGCGAAACAACTTCACCACGTGTTAGGCCTCAAAAAACATCTGGCCAACACTAGATTTAAAGCCGTCAAGGTGCTTTGCTTTCTCTAAGCAGATCACATATATGCTCGATAATACTCGTAGGTGTCATAACCGGACATTGTCTAATAGGAAAGCACTCCACGCGGTTAGGCGTATCCCCAAATGACTTTTGCAGAAGCTGTATGGACGAGGAAGAAGAGGAAACAGTTCTTCACCTACTCTGTACGTACATGCTCTGCTCTAGGTCAAAACCACAAGAATTACCTAGGAGATTTCTTCGTTAACGATCTAAATCATTCCATTGAGCTTAGGAGGAAGTCTCAAGATTCATGTGGTATCACAAAGGGCTCTTAAACAAGCCTAAGTGTGTCCGTTTCCATTATGGACAGCCACTTTAACCTAACCTTAAACTATCATCGGTCCCGTATGCATAGAAGGTGACGGTGAGTGTATGAGAAGATTGCACGAACGACATGTAAGAGTTGTACATTGACGTAGACTTAGCCAGAAGGGTAAAAGTGCAACAAATGAGGGTCTGAGCTAGATAGAGAAGTTTGTCGGGTGAGGCCCTAGATCACACAGGGCTGTAGTGTCACTGTAAGTTAAGTAAGTAAGTATTTAAAATATAGCTACATTCTTGGCCATAACATTAAATTATATGCGTTTTATTTCTTTTTAAAAACCACTCCTCGAAATATACACCCTTTATATTGAAATGTTAAAAATTATATCATAATAAGTATGGATTTATAATATCCTGTCTGGCATATACTATATGTGTCTTGAAAACATATAATAAATATAATGTGTGTACATAAAACCTCAAAAACCAAACAACCATAAGTAAGGAGTAGTTACGGAAGAAGAATCACTTGCTTATTGTTTAAATTCAACAAATTGAGTGTTTGGTTTCGTATATTCTTTAACTTGTAATTTATACTCGTACTTTGGATTTAGAGATGACAATAAGGACCTTATATGTATACACATACATACAATCTTCCAAGTGCCAAAGAAGGATTCTCTTTTTTTCTTCCATCAAAGACTACAACACAAAAGTAGGCAGTATAGAGTTTTATGTCTGAACATTTTCAACGCCTACATGTTTCCTCTAAGGACATTCTGGGTCAAGTTTCGTTTTAAATCATAGAGGCGAAATGATTTTCTGTTCTTTCTATTTTATAGACATACGACTACGAGTACTTACGAGTATGTACACATACAATAAACATACTATATGGTTTCAAGGCGAATTTGTTTGTTGAGGAGGGGTTATAGGGGTCCTTGTAGTCTTCAGAACAATAATCCTTATGACCTGATTATGATATCGGGTGATATCTGAATTTCATTGTATGTAAATTTCAGCTAAGGGCCTTTAAGCATTTACGCATTTATTTCAATTGATCTAAGTATTCTTTTAGGCATAATGTCTTCAGATAGTCCCACATGGTAGTGAGTGGGCGGGCGGGTATTATTATAAGCTTAATTCAACCAGAAAGAACATCCATGAACCCGGTTGCTATTGACGAGACCTTATTCAAGATGAAGGAATAATTTATTTAATATAATAATGAAGCAGGTAAGGTATTGCTACGCAAATGGTAGCTTAATGAAGAATTATTTATTATTAATGTCTCCAAAGGGCTATAGAAATGTTCAAATGTAATTAAGTCATCAAAATATGTAACGAAAAGCCATACGAAACAGTCTAAAAGGTATCTCAGATAGCTCAGGTGAAATGATGGATACGTTTCCAGGTAAATTTAATTGAATTTTCGTAACTGATGTTTGCTAAATGACTAAACACCAGTTCACTGTGTCGTTATGTGTTTATGGTATAAATATATTTATAAAATGTACATACGCATAATAAAGGAGGGTTTTATGGTAGAAATAAATTGTTAGAAATGGGGCCAATAATAGGAGACAAATATTTTTGCGATATTATTTATTTATTATGAATTAATTTTTATAAAAATTGTTTATTCAGAGAGAATTGGAAAATAATCTATAAAAGAATTGAATGTTTTATTAAAAAAAACGATACTAATATTTGTACACATATTTATTTGATTTATTTTAAGACTTTCTTAAACAAGTTCTCAAGAATTGTTACTACTAGATAACACGAGTAAGGTGTTTTATAAGAATTGTACCCTATTTTTAGACTTTAGAAAGATTGATTGAAATTCATTTAAGGGCAAGTATTGATAGAAAACTTCTGTCTATGTCTCAAAATACTTAATGTAAACACACATTAGTAAGTACAGAGTAACCGAGAACTTGAAGAAAGTGGTGACGACCTGGATTTTGACGAAAATTGGCTTCCAAATGATGACCCCAACTCGGACACAGATTCTGGAAATTAACATTTGAATGCGATTGATTTAGAGGCATCAGAAAGTTACGGGGAAGCCATGCAAGGGAAAGCTAAGGAATTACCTGCTGCCAATGAATCAAGCAACCTCGTGTGCTGGACTGAATTTTCTATCCGCCAAAAAACTTTTCCTTTTACTGAAAGATCTGGTTTCCTGACAGATGTTCCTTTAACGATAACATGTATGCATGGCAAACAAATAAATCAAGTGCCAATAACTCACTCTTCTAGAAAAAATAATTGGATTCCCACGCACGGCCTAGAGGTTAAAATTTTGTTTGGGGTTTTACTATGGATGGGTTTTACTGTGAAGGTTAGATTGTTGGAGGATTATTGGTCGAAGAAGAATATTTACAACTTCGGCGGTATTCCGGCAAAAACCATGTCACGGAACCGTTTTCAGCTTCTTCTTAACTGCGTCCATTTTGCTTATAACACCACCATAGCAGCAGGGAATAGGCTTGGAAAACTGAAACCTCTTTATTACATGCTGCAGGAGAATTTTCAGAGCGTGTTGACACCTTAAGAAGACAGGGTTGTTGACGAAATTGTCATTCCTTGGAGAGGTCACCTTGATTTTCGATAATATATCCCGAATAAGGCTCATCCCTTTGAGGTAAAGTTGTTTAAACTTTGATCCACGGAAGGCAACAAAAATTTACGGTGGTAAAAGTTGGACAGATGTCAGAGAAGTTGGCCTTGCGAACAATCACCTTTTTTTTTGAAAGAAGAGAGAGGGTCGCACTTTTTAAGTAGACAATTTTTACACATCTGGTTGGAACTCTTCGAGCTAACAAAAAATTTTGCCCAAAAGAAGTGATGAATGCTAAGCTGAGAAGAGGAGAAATGATTGCCCGCGAAGAAGGGAATATTATTGTTGTACTCAAGTTGAGGGACACCAGACATGTCAAAATTCTTTCAACCAAGCATGCGCCTGTAATGGCCGCCGCACTGTATCGGTGTGCAACCAATCGATGCCTGACTTAAACCTACCATCTACAAGTAGGGGCCAGAGACCAAGCTTACGACGTCAAGGAAACCGAGCAAAACCCCTTGCTATAATAGACTTTAATAAAGGAAAGTCAGGGATTGATCTCTCTGATCAAATGGCTTCCTATGCAACTACACTTCGAAGAGGTCTAAAGTGGTACAGGAAAGTTGCAATTGAGTTTCTGTTGGGATTGGCGGTTGTGAACGCATTTCTAGGCCAACAAAAAGTGGAATCCAGATTAGAAAGTTTAGAGAACAGGCTGCTCAAGGTTAACTCGACCATTTGTCCCCACAGCCAGTTACTTTCAGGAAACAAAAGATAGAAAAGAGGAAGGATGGCTACTGAAAAACCATCAGACGAGCCTGTGTTTTATGCTATGCACAATCAAAAAAATCAACCGACAAAACAACTGCAAGAAAAAACCTAAAAAGGACAACAACCTACTGTCCAGATGAAGCCCAAATGAACCCCAGTTATTTGTAAATTTTTTTTTCAAAATACTCACATTTCAAAAGGTAATTTGATACAACATTTTATTTGAAAAAAGAAGCTGAGATGCGACCCACAGTGATAACTTCCCATCCCGTCTGTCGATTCATTTTCTTAATCCACAAAGTTGGATTAAACAATTTGTTAGTTGAATTATTCTTAAAAACTTTAAAATTCAAAACAATTTTAATTATATAAAGAAATAGTTTAGTTTGAAAATCTAGTTTTGTTGAATAGATTTTTAGTCCAAAACAAATTTTTACTAATTTAAGTAGCATTTCTTAAATTTTTACAAATTGGAAGAATGCAATTAATTTTATAGATGTCAAGAACCGAATATCAATTTTTACCAAATTTGCGTACTATTTTTTGTAGATTTTATTTTTTTGTAAAAAAAAAACGGACTGTTGGATTTTTATAAAAAAAAACAACTGAATATCGAAAACAATATTTTCTGTGAAATAAAAAAAGTTTGCAGACAATATTTTTAATTTTTAAAAAGCTATTTGAGTCGAAATTAAATTTTTACTAAGTTTTAGTATTGTTTTCTGTTTTAGGTTTTTATTTTGTGTAAGAAAACTGTTAATTTGATTTTTCTCAAAATCTAACCAGATGTGAAAAACATTTTTCTCCTTGAATAAAATTATTTTGGAGATAATATCACCATCACGTCGAACGGCTACAACCCAAGAGATTGCCAAATCCTTCTTCGACCGAGTTACAAGTAACCTCTCTCGAATTTCTCTACCGCCAACACAATGTATCGAAAACCAGTGGCAAAATTTCCAAGATGCAATCAGACCACCAACAAGCATTGGTTTGATGAGGAATGTCGGCAGGCAAATGCTGCCAAACAACAGGCACGCAAAGCGACGCTGTATAAAAGAACGAAAGCTGCTCATGAGCTCTATGAGCAGAACAGGCGAGAGGAACGCCGACTTCTCAGAAGTAAAAAGAGAGGGAATAAGAAGCGTGCGGTCGAAGATGTTGAGAGGTTTAAAAGCAGGAACGAATTTCGAAAGTTTTATGAACAGGTGAAACGAAATTCACAGGTTCATAAACGTAGAACCGAAGGCTTCAAAGACGAAAGTGGAAACATCATAGTGGAACCGCAGTCAATGCTGAGGATATGGAAGAACCACTTCTGCAGACTGTATAATGACGACGACGAACGGAATTCCGCTGTCAGGCACGATGATGATCCATTCAACATAGACGACGAAAGCCAACAATCCCGTCCTCCCGACTTAGACGAAGTAAAGATTGCCATATCGAAGCTGAAGTCTAATAAAGCCGCTGGAGCAGATGGCTTGATTGCCGAGCTATTTAAATCAGCTGAAGATAAGTTGGTTAGGAGTATGCACCAACTTATCTGTAAGATATGGCCCGATCCTGAAAAAAGAGACCCTCTAAACTGCACCAACTATAGAGGAATCAGTCTACTTAACATCGCTTACAATATCTTTTCTGCCTTAATATGTAACGTCTAAAGCCCATCGTCAACAACGTGATAGGTCCTTATCAGTGTGGTTTTAGACCAGAAAAGTCCACAATCGACCAAATATTCACATTACGGCAGATCCTTTAAAAAAAAATCAACTCGACACCCACCATATTTTCATCAATAGGACGCATATGACAGCATCTACAGGGACGAGGTGTTTGGAGCCATGTCTAGTTTTGGCATCTCTGCCAAACTCGTCCGCTTGTGCAGGATGACCATTAATAATTCACGCTCCTTCATAAAGGTTGGAAACAACTTAACAGAAGATTTCGATGTCAAATAATTTTTAAGACAAGGTAATGCGCTGTCATAATATTTCTTTAACATTTGAAAGAATAGTGCAAGACTCACACGTCTACACACGTCATGACATTGACATAATCGGAAGAACTCAGCGTGATGTCTATGGGGCTTTTGTGAGTATTGAGGCAGAGGCGGCAAAAATGGGTTAAACGGTTAAAGAGGGCAAAACAAAGTACATGCTGTCGTCAAGAAAGGACATACAACACCGACGTCTTGGTCTAAACGTCACCATCGACAGACGTAACTTTGAGGTAGTCAAGGACTTCGTCTACCTAGGCTCCGCTGTAAACGCAGAAAATAACCCCAGCGCTGAAATCAAACGAAGAATAACTCTTGCTTACCAATGCTTATTTGGGCTAAGAAAGCAATTGAGTGAAAAAGTCCTCTGTCGAAGAAACAAAGTGTCTCTATATAAGACCCTTATCAACTCTGTCCTGCTATACGGTGCAGAAGCATAGACTATGACAAAAGCGGATGGGTCGGTTCGAGAGAAAAGTTCTTCGTGTGATCTACGGTCCCGTATGCATCGAAGGGGATTGGAGGAGAAGATGGAACGAAGAGCAGAAGGGTAAAAGTGCAAAAGTCCTAGGAAACATCTAGCTAGGGACCCAGCTAGACGGAGAAGTTTATTGGATGAGAACCTATAGTTCGCACAGGACTGTCATTATTTATTCGTAACATTTTCGAAGTGACAAATATTTTTTTCAGTTTTCTGGATTTTTTTTTCAAAAATAATGGTTTGGTATAATGTTACAATGATATATGATATAAATTTAGAGATTTAGATATTTAAGGCCAACCAAAATGTTCACCTTTTTTTTAAACTGCTATGGTAAAAAACCATCCACGCAATTTTCTTGAGAGCCCTTTCTGCATTATTATCTGTTCCGCTGATATCCCATTGGAGCCGGCGTTAACTGTTTTTTTGATTATATCGGTGTCCAAAACTTTATTATAAATACCAGGATATGCAAATTGATAGTTGTTTCCTTCATGAACTGGGTTTTAAAATGGTCTGCCATAAGCTCAACTTGGAATGGATTTTAAAGGTTTTACCATTCTATTTCAAATTAAAAAGTCCTTCGAGTTAATACGATTAGATAACCATCTAACTTCTGTCTCAAAATATTTAATTTTTTTGGAACACAATGTCTTGTAACAGGTGTTTGTTTGAAGATACTGTCTTTTAAAGTGCTCATCACTTGAGCTATTATATGCTCAAATGATAATTTTCTAGCCTTTTTACACTCTAGATCAAACCAAGACGCTTTAAAGCTTTCTAATGTTTTGCTAAAGCTGCACAATGTTCTGGGATATGATGCTTTCATGATCTCTGACTCAGGTTATATTGGTGATAACTTTGATGGAAAGTTTTAGATCTATTTGGTATTGAACGCTACTATTTTGGTTCCACATAAGTTTTGGTAGTTTGGGGCCTAATGTCATTTTTTGATTTGGGTAATATGTATGTTGTTGATAAGGAATTTTCATAATGCCCAAAAACAGATGTCAGCCCAACCCAAAACGTTGAGAAATTTTAAAAATTTAATTCTGAAAATTTAACCGGTTACATTTATTTATGTTCCTAAATAAGAGTTTAGCACAAATCCCTATGCTTAATATATTTCGAGATATTGGTCGTTGAAGTTTAAGATATTTTACTAAATTTGACTCTTTATTTTACGAAAATTTAATGCTTGCTACAACGACTAATATCTCGAAAAATTATGATCATAGCATACAAATTTTGGGAACAAATTAGCGCACTAGCCCGTTGTTGAGAGTAAGGGCAAAGCCGAAATAGACACTTTTGTAGAGCATTTCATTTTGAAAAAAAAAACACTTTATTGGGCGAGTTATTTACCACTAAGATAAATAGTATTAAAAAAGATAAAAGTTCACGTGGTGATAAATCTTAAAACGTCGTCTGTTGCCATTTGTTGTTTTAAAACTTTCTACATATCAAAGTCTTGACGTATCATGTTATAAAAATTACCGATTTTACCTTTTACGAACAAATCTAAGAAAAACTAACCTAACACTATGTAAGAAGTCAAAGCTATATAACTTAGAAAAATATTTTTAATTACTTATCAATTGATACCAAAATAGTCTTAAGATAAGGCTATAAGCCAAAAATTATGGATTTGTATCAAGATTTTTCAGAATTTTTTATTTAACTTCTGGCTCAAATATCTAAAAGTAGAAAAAAACTGATTACGGAAATATTTGGCTATTATTTTTAACTTAGTCTAATCTTTCGATTGATACCCATAACATATACGTGTATATATACGTCCAGGGTCTGAAAATTTGGTAATCACCCTGATATTTATATAAATAAAAAGTGAAAAGAGGCTGGGATGCGACCCACACTGATAACTTCCCATCCCGTCTGATTTTATTTTTTATGAAAAAACAGACTGTTGGATTTTTATATAAAAATTACTGAAAATCGAAAACAATATTTTCTGTGAAATAAAATAAGTTTCAAGCCAATATTTTTAAGTTTTGAAAAGCTATTTGAGTCGAAAGTAAATTTTTACGAAGTTTTAGTATTGTTTTTTTTAGACTTTTATTTTTTGTAAAAAAAACTGTCAATTCGATTTTTGAAAAATTTTACCAAATGTTGAAAACAATATTTCTTATGAGATAAAATTACTTTGAAGCTAATGTTTAAAATTTTTGAAAAGATATTTGAGTCGAAAATCAATTTTTACCAACTTTTATACATTTTTTTTTAGGTTTTAATTTTTGTAAGAAAACTGTCAATTCAATTTTTTTCAAAATTTTACTGAATGCTGACAACAATATTTTTTGAAAGATGAAAGTAGTTTAAAGCCAATATTTCAAATTTTTGAAAAGATATTTGAGTCGAAAATCAATTTTTACCAACTTTTGTTAATTTTTTTTAGGTTTTTATTTTTTGTAAAAAAAGTGTCAATTCGATTTTTTTCAAACTTTAACTGAATGTTGACAACAAGATTTTTTGAAAGATAAAAGTAAATTAAAGCCAATATCTCAAAGTTTTGAAAAGATATTCGAGTCGAAAATCAATTTTTACCAACTTTTATAAATTTTTTTTTTAGGTTTTTATTTTTTGTAAAAAAAATTGTGAATTCGATTTTTCTCAACATTTTTCAAAATGTTGAAAACAATATTCCTTATAAGATAAAATAAGCTTGAAGCCTAAATTTCAAGTTTTTGAAAAGATATTTGAATCGATATTCAATTTTTACGAACTTTGAGTAATGTTTTTTTTTAGATTTTTATTTTTTATAAAAAAACTGTTAATTCGATTTTTCTCAAAATTTTATCAGATGTCAAAAACATTATTCTTCGTTGCACAAAATTGATTTAGAGATGAAATCATATTTCAGTCGTAAAATTTTGGAGGTGACAAATTTTTTTTTTTTCAGTTTTATTGATTTTAAAAAAAAAACGTTATATTGATTTTTTTCAAAAAATATACTTGTTTGGTATCATGTTACAATATATTATATAAAATTTAATTCAAGTCTCTAGCGTTTTTGGTTCGTAAGATATTTGGGGTTAACCAAAATTTTCACCTTTTTTTCAAACTGCTATGGTAAAAAAACCACCCACGCAATTTTCTTGAGAGCCCTTTCTGCATCTTTCTGCCTTATTATCTGTATAACAAAATTTATTTGAAGTCGATATCTCTTCTGGTTCTTGAGCTATGGACGACGAAAAAAACGTCGCGAACGTACGGACGTACGGACGTACGGACGTACAAACGTACGTACACACGCACGCACAGACATCTTTCTAAAAATCTTTTATTTCGGCTCTAGGGACCTTGAAACGTCGAGAAATGTCAAAATTTTCAATTTGACAAATCGGACCCATTACAATAACTTGCTATGGGAAGTTAATAAGAGCTTCATTGTTTTAGAAAAAAGGTAAAAACATTTCTAACAGATATTTATTGTGCCCTCATAGTACAGTACGCCCCGCAAATTAGTTTCTTTGAGGAACCTGATTATTTGGGGTGTTATCTTCTAAACTATATACGAGTAGGTAATATCTCAAACATTAAATATCATTGTCAGATCCATTCAAATTGTCAGATGATGTCGTTGTTTATTCCATTTGCTACAACTTTTCGAAGCCAGGTATATGCCATACGTCCCATTACGCCATTGTCAAGTTTCAACTGGACATCAAGAAAATTCATTGCCAGGTCAACCGGGTTATGAAGACTCCTCCAAGCTTGTAACTTGTAAGTTCCTTGATCCTGTCCTAAAGACTAATAGAATATATCAGTCTTTTAAAAGATGTAATTTTTGCCTTAATACATCTTTGAAAACAAACATCAATTCAAAGACTTCTAAATCAGAGATTTATACACAACAAACCATTCAAACCTACTTGTAGCTTTTAGCAACAATTTAAATGGCATTGCGAAAACATCCCATTGTATATTTGAGTTATTTTGTGTTCATTGAAAGTCAATTTTGTTTTGAAAATGTTGCTTTGCTGCCTAAACGGGGGGAAAATACCATTTTTTCGTCTTCTCTGTCTGAACTCAAACTCAAAGTCAACCTTTACCACGTTACCTTTATAGCTTTTTGTCGTATATCTTATCCCAATCACCTTGTTTTTATAAACCTGATGTTTACAGGAGATAATCTTTCTTGAATTTATTGATGGTAATTTATTCATTACCCTCATACTCCGGAAAAAAAGTACCTAAATGCCATAGATACACCTGACATTCCCCATTGACATTCGGAAAAGTCGTTTTGCAATTTCGTCAGATGATTTCTATGAACCCATTAGAGGGAGGGTGTCAACTGTTTATGGTACTTTGTTGTGGTTTGTTGGGATGGAAAATTTTAATTTGCTTTTACCTGTCATTTGCTACCTATAATGTATATATTTAAATTTAGAGGCACACACCTTTCGAATTTGAATAATTTAGCATTGCTAACGCCTCTCCTAAATCACCATAACGTTCCCACTCCGTTACGGTTGGGTCTTTTATCTGCTGCGCGATGCTTAAGCCTATTTAAATTTCCCAAATGCAAAAGGCCTGTTTTATAAAAGCTTTAAATTGTAATCCCGTGTGATTGTTCTTTCAATCCGAAAGTAGACCTCTCCCCCACTCTCCAATGATGGGGCCGTCGTTGGTGGCACTGTGGCAATCGCAATCTTCTATCGTTTCAGTTCAAAGCATTAAAATTGTTCAAACAAAATTTTGAAATTCATTGAAAGTAGGTAAATCAGGAATTAGGTGTTGCACGCTCAAGAAGAACTAAGTGTAAGGTTTATATAAAAATGGGGGAGGGGCAGGGGTAAGCAAAAGCATAGAGTGAGACAATAAGATAAGCTGAATAAAAGCAAAACTGCAAAGCAGTTCACCATCAGCAAATGACATTTTATGAGATCAAAGTTAATGGTAAATTCTGTTGAGCGTAAATAAAATCATTAAACCATGAAACAAGGGATAAACAAAAATATAACAGAGCGGGTCAGGGGGCGAGGCATACACATTTCATAGGACACAAAATAGATGAATTTATGGCATAAGATAACCTAACCTACATAACATCGAAGTTCAGTTCGGTTCGGTTCGATATTGGAATTGGAATAAAATTTCAAAAACTGAATCTTTGACAGAAATGTGAGTTGATGTGGAAAATTTCCGAATTTATTTTTCTTGACTAGATCTTTTCTTTTTTCTTTTGGGAATATCGAAAAAGTAGTCATATCTCGTTTGTCTCGTATCCTCTTCTATGTCTTGTTATTTATTATTGATTTGTTTAGTTTTTCTGAAGAATTTTATAATCTGATAAACGAGAATTGGTCATATTGTTTTTTGTTAGCCAGACAAGAAAGGTTGACAAATTAGGTTTTTAGCTCATTGAACGATGTTTGGGTATTTTGACCTTTTTACTTAAAAACACTGAAATCATTGAAGGTAATTTTGAAATCATACATGTGTATTGTGTGTAGCTGTGATGTCAATTGTTAAAATTTTTGTTGTTATACCTGAACCCTCCTTAACCCTTTTTCTTTAACAGTTTAGTATATAAATTCGCATCCTTCTTTTCCAAATCTCATGTGGTTAACGTTATTATACTGAAGGCATTTTATTCATAGACTTTTTTGGTTTACCCTTGGGGACATTTGAGGGATTGGCAGTTAAAAACAAAACTTGTTGACAATCCCCTTGAGTCCGGATTAACAATGTCTATACACAAAAAGATAAAATTAGGCATGCCTCAAAACGGTATTTACAAACCTAAATCTTGGCGTATACCATCTGATTTATTTAATGAAAAATAAGAAAGTAGAACTCAGAAATTTATTATAAAAGTATGAATGTGAAGTATTTGGAAAAAACTTGGCACAAAAATGTAAAGTTAAAATTGAAGTATTAGGTAATTTATTCACTTCAAGTGTTGACTTTTTGAGAAAATCCACAAAATATTTATTTAACAATTATGTTTTTTGATTTAAGATTCTTCTTTAATTTTTAAAATATTTCTTTCTACTTAGTTTATATTTATTTAGTAGTATTAACTTGATATAAGAATTTGTACTCAAAAGCCAAAAAACGTTTGATTTTATTTCATTGTTTGTTTACCATTTTATATTGAAAATAAGTGGACTTAATTTGTTTAAAAGTGTGCTCACATTAAAGCTTCAAAGATATGTTAAACTTTAAATGAAGACATCACATTTTATTATTCTTAGCTTTTAAAGTAGGACCTTTAATTTTTAAATATTTAATAATTTGAAATATTCCGTTTTAAAGGCGATTCCATTCGAAACTCATTTTAGTCATGTATTTTTAGTGGAACATTAATTAAAGGGTTTTCCAATAAGGACTTTGTTTTAAACAAATCGCAAACAATTTGAGATACTTTCGAAAACTTTAATATCGAATTAAAGTACAATTAAAGAAAATAGTCTAATGGCGTTAAATCGCATGAACGTTGCGGACTTGAACCAGAACATATCTTCCAATTCTTGCCAAAAATAATCGGTTATCATGGAACTTTAACACTGGCTATTCACATTATCGTTAACAAAAAATAAAAAAAAACTTTTGCAAGTTTAATTTAAAGTTATGAAGTCAATATTGGACAGTATTACTCGCACACGAGAATATTTTAGTCGTAAGCCACTAGGCACCTGGCTCTGAACGGACTGTTGCGGCACCTAATTTATTAACTTCCCATAGGAAGTTATTGTAATGGGTCCGATTTGTCAAATTGAAAATTTTGACATTTCTTGACGTTTCAAGGTCCCTAGAGTCGAAATAAAAGATTTTTAGAAAGATGTCTGTGCGTGCGTGTGTACGTACGTCCGTACGTTCGCGACGTTTTTTTCGTCGTCCATAGCTCAAGAACCAGAAGAGATATCGACTTCAAATATATTTTGTTATACAGATAAAAAGGCAGAAAGATGCAAAAAGGGCTCTCAAGAATATTGCGTGAGTGGTTTTTTTACTATAGCAGTTTGAAAAAAGGTAAAAACTTTGGTTAACCCTAAATATCTTACGAACCAAAAACGCTAGAGACTTGAATTAAATTTTATATAATATATTGTAACATGATACCAAACAGGTATATTTTTTGAAAAAAATCAATATAACGGTTTTTTTTTTTAAATCAATAAAACTGAAAAAAAATTTGTCAATTCCAAAATTTTACGACTGAAATATAATTTCATCTCTAAAACAATTTTGTGCAACGAAGAATAATGTTTTTGACATCTAATTAATTGACAGCTTTTTTATAAAAAATACAAATCTAAAAAAAAACATTACTCAAAGTTGGTAAAAATTGAATATCGATTGAAATATCTTTTCAAAAACTTGAAATTTAGGCTTCAAACTTATTTTATCTTATAAGAAATAATGTTTTCAACATTTTGAAGAATGTTGAAAAAAATCGAATTGACAGTTTTTTTACAAAAAATAAAAACCTAAAAAAAAAATGTATAAAAGTTGGTAAAAATTGATTTTCGACTCAAATATCTTTTCAAAACTTTGAGATATTGGCTTTAATATACTTTTATCATTTAAAACATCTTGTTGTCAACATTCAGTTAAAGTTTTAAAAAAATCGAATTGACAGTTTTTTTACAAAAAATAAAAACCTAAAGAAAAAAATTTATAAAAGTGGGTAAAAATTGATTTTCGACTCAAATATCTTTTCAAAACTTTGAGATATTGGCTTTAATTTACTTTTATCTTTCAAAACATCTTGTTGTCAACATTCAGTTAAAGTTTTAAAAAAATCGAATTGACAGTTTTTTTACAAAAAATAAAAGCCTAAAAAAAAATTTATAAAAGTGGGTAAAAATTGATTTTCGACTCAAATATCTTTTCAAAACTTTGAGATATTGGCTTTACTTTACTTTTATCTTTCAAAAAATTTTGTTGTCAACATTCAGTTAAAGTTTGAAAAAAATCGAATTGACAGTTTTTTTACAAAAAATAAAAGCCTAAAAAAAAACTGTATAAAAGTTGGTAAAAATTGATTTTCGACTCAAATATCTTTTAAAAAATTTTAAATATTGGCTCCAAAATAATTTTATCTCATAAGAAATATTGTTTTCAACATTTGGTAAAATTTTTAAAAAATCGAATTGACAGTTTTTTTTTACAAAAAATAAAACTCTAAAAAAAAAACAATGCTAAAAATTGGTAAAAATTTACTTTCGACTCAAATAGCTTTTCAAAACTTAGAAATATTGGCTTGAAACTTATTTTATTTCACAGAAAATATTGTTTTCCATATTCAGTAATTTTTATATAAAAATCCAACAATCCGTTTTTTTCATAAAAAATAAAATCTACAAAAAATAGTACGCAAATTTGGTAGAAATTGATACGAGTACATATAGACAAACTTTTAAGCAAGACAAATCGACAGACGGGATGGGAAGTTATCAGTGTGGGTCGCATCCCAGCCTCTTTTTTTTATTTTTAACTTTGACTCAGACCACTTCGCCAATATCGCACTTCGGGTTTCCAGGGTGATGCTGGGAGAAGATACAACGTCGAACATCTACAATCGTAACAGATCACGAAATCTTTCTCCTAGCAAGTCACAAGTAACTTCTTTCGAAGTTCTCTGCAGCCAACAGAATGTATCGAGAACTAGTGGCAATATTAAGAAGATGAAATCAGACGATCCACCGCTAAGTTGCTGGGTGTCAAGCAGCCACCAACAAGAAACCCCTGGTTTGATGAGGAATGAAGCCAAACAACAGGCAAAGCGCTTAAAGCATGGGAAGCGTTCGGTCGAAGATTTTGAGAAGTTCAAGAGTTTTATAAGTTGGTGAAACGAAATTTAAAAGTTGGACAGGATGATCCATTCAATATAGACGACAAAAGCCAACAATCCCATCTTCCCGGCTAAGACGAAGGAAAGATTTCCATATCTAAGTTGAGGTCTAACAAAGCCGCTGGAGTAGATGGCTTAAATGTCAAGCTCTTTAAAGCAGACAATTTGGTCAGGAGCATAAACCAACTTATCTATACTGTATGGTCGGAAGAAAGCATGCCCGACGAATAGGACCAATGCTGAAAAAAGGAGACCCTCTGAAATGACTGGACTATAGAGGCATCAGTCTACTTGACATCGCTTACAAAATCTTCTCTGTAGTAATACGTGAACGTCTAAAGCCCATCTTCAACAACCCGAAAGGTCCTTATCAGTGTGGCCATAGACCAGGAAAGTGCACAGTCAATCAAACCCTGGAAAAAACATAAGAATATCAAATCTACACCCACCATCTGTTCGTCGATTTCAAGGACGTATATTATAGCATCTACAGGGACGAGCTGTATGGAGGGGCTTCGAAAGCAATTGAGGACTTTCTTCAGCGGTTCTGCTATATACTATGACAAAAGGGGATGAAAGCACCTTGGGTCTGAAGAAAAATTCTTCGCGTAATCTACGGTCCTTAAGAAGGTAAGAGTGGAGGAGAAGATGGAATGACGAACTATACTAGCTGTAGTGCGATAAAGACAAAGCCAGAAGCATAACAGTCCAACGACTGAGGTGGTTCGGTAACTTTAGAGCGCCTGAAAACCAATGCTCCAGTCCAGTCTTCGACCACAGGGCAACGCAGTAGAAAAAGACTGTGGATCATGTGGCTCGCACAAATGGAACGTGACCTCACGCAACTTTGGAGTGTACAACTGAAAACATCTAGCTTGAAACCTAGTTAAATGGAGAAGTGTGCTCGTATTTGCATTCTTTTACTTCGATAAAAAATGACAATGTACCAAATAACGTCTCGAATATCTTGAAAGAAACAATTTCTAGCCCCGTTGTATAGGCCCTAGTTGGAATGGTAATGCACGTAAGAAGATTCGGCTGTTCGATATAAGCCGGTACAGTGTCGTAAGCACTGCCGCTCGAACACCCGAAACTTCTCCATCTGGGAAGGTGCAACTTTGAACCACACAGAACAACTATAAACGATTATCGGCCTTATGAGGGCCATGTAGAAAATTACTTTTACTCTGAGGACAAGCCGACTGTTAAAAAACAGCCGTTTCGTCGGAGCGAAGGCTCCTCTGGCCCTGATCAGAGCAGCATTTATATGTCTGTCGAAATATAAATATTGATCTAACCAGATACCGAGCTACTTCACTACACTTTTGCTAGCTAATCGCTGCCCGTAAAGATCAACGATGACCATCTTGCGCCAATTCTTGCTCGTACCCCTCGTGGCCCTAGCCAATGGAGTCCGGAACAGAATTGTTTTCGACTTCTGGATATTTATTTTCAGTTTCCAGCCATTGCAATATCGCTGAATCTTGTCGAAATCACGATGCAAGAGAATTCTAATAACCTCAACCTTTCGGGCCGTTCTGTACGCAATAAGATCGTCATCGTACGCAATCACCTTTGTAAGACTACCTATCAGATTGCTGGTGTAAATGCTGAAGAGAATCGGCGAATTCACCGCTCCCTGTTGAAGACCATTTTAAATTGAGAATGTCGTGGTAGAAGTTACATTGCCACTTTTGACAACAAACTTTCTACCGTTATGCATATCATAAAGTATATACAACATTGCTGATGCTCGGAAGAAGACTTATCGACCGGAGATTTGACGGGTTGGAGTTGTCTTTTCCCTTTTTTCGGGAGAATATGAACCACAGCAGTCTTCTAATGCACTGGATAATATGCATTATCGCTGCATTGTTAAAGAGGTTGGTGAAAATGTCAATTGCCTCCATCGGTAAATGTCTAAGTACAACGTTGGATATACCATCGACACCTACTGAATTTTTGTTTTTTATTGAGTTGAAGATAATCTGAAGCTCAACCTTCGTCACTAAAAAGTGACTTGGTCCCGTTTGGTCGGCGATTATGGCATTTTCCAAGGAACCGTTATCGAACAGTATGAAGCCGCGGTTCTCAGATCGTCATTGTGTCACTTCATTTCGAAGGTAAAAGTGATAAAGTGGGGCTCTGTTTTCCAGGTCGTGGTTGGAGCGAAAGTAGCTCCCACCGCCTCCACTTTTTTATTCGGATCTTGAATTATATAAAAGCCATCGTCAAAGATGGCTTCTTCTGGATCTATTTGCGCTGTCCTGAGTATGTCTCTGTTCTCTTCGGTTCTTTGGAGTGTAAGACTCGGAAGGTCATTGTCATTCTTATTCCTGAATATCTTGTTGATTTTAGGGAACATGCTAGGGTCGCTCGAATTAACTGACCGGATCTTGCGGTCCCAGTACTTGTTAATTGATAACCTGTAGTTCTCCTTAATCAACAGGTTGACATTTTTTATTGACGACTTCAGTGCCCTAACCTCCAAGTCATGTGGGTCTGTAAGTCGTCTGTACAAGTTTTTGAGTCTTGTCAGTAAGCCACTCTTTTACCTACGTAGTACGTCAATAGTCGCGTTTCTGTAAGCGTCCATTTGTTCACGTTCTTTGTACTTTGGTATTGTCCGTTCCATCGTTCTTTTTATTGTTTCATCCATCTGCTCTAAATGTTGGTCAATTTCTGTATTATGTTACTTAAACGAAGTTTTCTTGTAAGGGCGTTGCTAAAACGAGGCCTGCGCATCTTACTGTAATTGTAAGAGTGCGTTTCAACGCAGTGATCACCGTCGTACTCTTCTATCTGTAAGCAGTTTCGAGGGTGATTACCAACTTTGTCAGTAACTGTCAGTCTGGTGTCTACAGCAAAAGATCCAGAAAGGAGCTACTTCTTGGATACGATGGTTTTTTATTTTTTAATAATAAGCACACACTCAGAGGCACAATGTGAGCACTAAAAAGAGGAGAGAAGGTTTAAAAGGAGATGTCGGTGCACATTGGTTTTGAATTCCGGAATATTGCAATGACTAGGAAAGACAGAGTGTGGTAAGACATTCCACATTCGCGTTGTACGGCTAAAGAACGAATCTCTGTATTTGACAGTACGGCCGAAGTTGGACTTGAGGGTATATTGATGAGCATTCCTAGAAGCGCGAGTATAACAGTTGAACTGTTTAAGGGGAGGAATGCAACTGGCTATTTCACTATAGCATAAGCCGTTAAATTAACGGTAAAAAAGTGTCAGACAATAGACCTTACGACGTTCTAGCGAAGTAAATGAACTTATGATGATATTATCATCTATCAATTTAAATGCTCTACGTTCAATACTATCAATGAGGCTTAAGTAAGTTGCAGGAGCACCAGAGCAGAGATGGGAGTTATACTCAAGCCTTGGACGTATGTAAGTCTGTTAGATAACATCCCAATCAGAAGGGGTGAAATATTTCTTGCATCGCCTAAGGAAACCCAAACACCTTGCGGCATTTTTGGCGACATAGCGTATGTGATCATTCCAAAAGAGGTGGTTGTTGACACACATACCGAGAATATCGAGATGTTCAGTCTCATTGATGCAAGTGCCATCCATGGATAATGGCAATGGGGGTATACCTCGCTTTAACGATACAAGACAGAATTGGGTTTTCGAAGCATTAAATTCCACGCGGTTTTTTAATCCCCATTGAACAATGCTGCTTAGGTCGGAATTTAATGAGCTTATCATATTTTGTTGTTGCAGTTCCACATTCGAAGGTGAGGGATGTGATTCTGGAAACGAATATGAAAAGCTTAGAGTACTATCGTCAGCGAAACAATGTACTGGATTAGATGTTTTTTTTTTTTTTTTTTTTTTATAATTAGCAAACACTAAAAGGGTTTTTTATACCTTTAATATGCCAAAGACACAGTGTGAGCATTAGGAAAAGAGGGAAGGGTTGGATAGGAGGTGTCGGTGTACATTGGTTTTAAATTTCTGAACATTGCAATGACAGGGAAAGATAGAGCGTGGCAAGGCGTTCCACATTCGCTTAGTACGGCTAAAAAAAGAATCTCTGTACTTCATAGTACGTCCGAAGTTGGGCTCAAGGGTAAACTGATGGGCATTCCTAGAAGCGCGGGTATTACGGTTAAATTGTTTAAGGGGAGGAATGCAACTGGCTATTTCACTAGAGCATAGTCCGTTAAAATAACGGTAAAAAAGGGTGAGGCAAGAAACCTTGCGTCGATGTTCGAGTGATGTAAACGAGTTGATGATGTTTATGTCACCAATCATTTTAAAAGCTCTTTTTTGAATACTGTCCAAGAGGCTTAAATAAGTTACTGGAGCACCAGCCCAGAGATGAGAGTTATATTCAAGTTTCGGACGTATATAGGTTTTGTAGATTGTAGCCAGATCAGACGGAGAAAAAAATTTCTTGCAACGTCTCAAAAAACCTAGACATCTATCGGCATTTTTGGCAACATCGCGTATGTGATCGCTCCACAAAAGGTGGTTGCTGATGCACATTCCGAGGATGTCAAGATTTTCTGTTTCGTTAATGCAAGTGCCACTCATAGATAGTGGCAAAGACGGTTTATCTAGCTTTAACGAAGCAAGACAGCATTGCGTTTTCGAAGCATTAAATTCCACACGATTTTTTATTCCCCATTGTACAATGCTGTGTAGGTCGGAATTTAATGAGCTTATCATATTTTGCCGTTGCAGTTCCACATCCGAAGAGGAGGGTTGTGAGTCTGGAAACGAATATGAAAAGCTAAGAGTGCTTTCGTCAGCAAAACAATGTATTGGATTAGAAGTAGCAGACAGGAGATCATTTATAAAAATGAGGAAGAGGGTCGGAGACAAAACGGAGCCCTGGGGCACACCAGCGTTTATTTTATGAGTTTCAGACTTGAATCCGTCCAAAACAACTTGTATTGAACGGTTCGAAAGAAAATTTCTAATCCAACGAAGAAGAGATTCATCGATACCGAAAGCACGCATTTTCGATAAGAGAGCAAGATGCCAAACTTTATCAAATGCCTTTGAAATATCAAGTGCAATAATCTTACTTTCTCCAAAACGATGTAAAGATCTGTTCCACTGTTCGGTGAGATGAACCATGAGATCACCAGTGGACCTATTGCTACGAAAGCCGTATTGCCGGTCATTAAGAAGCTTCCGTTCCTCAAGATGTTTCTTAAGCTGATAATTAATCAGCGTTTCCATGACCTTAGAAAGAAGGGACGTAAGTGCTATCGGTCGGTAATTTGTGGGAGAAGAAGATTCGCCTTTTTTTGGAATTGGCTGAACAAATGCAGTTTCAACTACTCGGAACGAGCCCAGAAGAATAGGATAGATGGAAAAGCTTACGCAGTGGTTTTGCTAGCGTGGAAGAACACCTCTTCAGAATAATAGCGGGGATACCATCTGGGCCAGCGGATTTATGAATGTTGAGATCTTTAAGAACTCTCGCCACAGTTCGAGTACGAAAAAAGATTGGTCCCATAGAATCATTTACGCGTTCAAGAACTGGAGGAGTCATGACACTATCTGGTAAGGTGGAATTTTCGGCGAACTGCCTTGCAAATAAGTTAGCTTTATCAATAGAGCTAACTAAAGGAGTGTCATTGACAACAAGCGTAGGAACCGAGGAAGAGGAAGAATTCCTCATATTTTTTACAAATGACCAAAAATTCTTACTGCCTTTGGGACATTGCAGTATTTTTCGCCGTCATTTTTGGTCATGTAAAAATTTGGTCCTTCGAATATAGGCGTTGCAGGCCTTCCTGGCTAACTTAAACTTTTTCCGGTTTTCCTCAGTTAGGTTGGCTTTAAAACACCGGAAGCTCACTTTTTTCTCCTTGATAACCTCTTTGCAGCTCGAATCGAACCATGATTTATCCTTGGGTTTAATACTTTTAACCCTATTCGGGATAAACGTTTCCATTCCCAAATGAATCATACTAGAAATCATATCTGCACTGGAGTCTACGTCGCTATCGAGGAAGCATAGCGATCCTGAAAAAATTATTGAGACCGTCCCAGTTGGCTTTCTCGTACTGCCAAACGGTTCTCTTTGGAGCTCTTTCTTTAACTGGATTTGTTTGACACGACAAATTAGCAGATATAACACTATGGTCCGATGTGCCTAGAGGCGTCAATACACTGATTGTGTACTTATCAGGATCAGAAGTGAGAAACAAGTCAAGGGTATTTTCTGCTCGGCCGTTAACGTCTGATATTCGAGTAGGCTCATTGACAAGCTGAGTAAGATGGTTAAACTCAGCAAAAATCTCAGCACACATTCCTTCGGGCGTTGTCAGGCCCGAATGGCGAAGCCACGAAGAATTGTGAACATTGAAATCGCCCGTAATAACGATTTCAGTGTGAGGATACAGGGAGACAATTCTTTGTATGGAGTCAGACAGAGCATCAAATTCCTGAGAAGTTGAAACTCTGTCCAGGTTTGGGCTCCGATAAAGAAAACAATAGTGAATGATGTGCTTATTCACGGAAAGTTTTAACCACATGAAATTAAAAAGGGAGTTGGTACAATGACCGTATTGTGGTAAAAGTTGATATGCAACATCATTCCTAATATATATGGCGAGACCATGGTGTGAGAAGAATAATGGCACTAAGCAATACCCATGAATACAAAATTCAGCAGGATCGGAATCTTCACCTACTTGGGTTTCACTCAATGCCAAAACAGCTGGTCTGTTAGAATTGATGTGGATGTATACAGATGTTGCAGAAAGGCGATCATTATTGAAAATGAGAAAGAGGGTTGGAGATAGAACATAGCCCTGGGGCACACCACCATTTGTTTTATGGTTTTCTGACTTGAATCCATCCAATACTACTTGTATTGAACGATCCGAAAGGTTATTACTAATCCAATGAAGGAGGGAATCATGCAAACCGAAAGCACGCATTTTCGATAAGAGAGCCTGATTCCAATCGCTATAAAATGCTTTTGAAATGTCAAGTGCAATAATCTTACTTTCTCCAAAACAATGTAAATACCTAATGCTTCGAAAGCCGTACTGCCGGTCATTAAGAAGATTTCGATCGTCAAGATATTTCTTGAGCTGATAATTATTCAGCGTTTCCATGACCTTCGAAAAAAGAGACGTAAGTGCAATCGGTCGGTATTTAGAGGGTGAGGAAGATTCGCCTTTTTTGGAGATGGGCTAGACAAATGCAGTTTTCCATCCTCTCGGAACGAGGCTTCAGGCGTAGGACAGATGAAAAAGCTTGCGCAGTGATTTTGCCAGAGTTGAAGAACACCTCTTCAGAACAATAGCAGGAATACCATCCGGACCAGTGGACTTATGTGTGTTAAGATCTCTAAGGACTTTTGCCACAGTACGAGTGCGAAAAAAAGATTGGTCCCTAACTCGCTCAAGTACAGGCGGAGTCATATCACTCACCTGCTGGCTTTTCAGTAGCTAGCATCTCGACGCCATATTCAACGCTGTAAAGATTCATCGAATATGTCGTCGACCTACACACTACCACCACACCACGGGTACTATTTTTAAAATGCTGCAGTACAAAAAAAAACTAAAATTAACTTTGGAACGCTTTTAACAGTAGGTATTTTGGAATCAAAAATCTGTAACGTGACATTGATATCAAGAGTAGCTATAAAGCAGCATCATAACTGTGCATGCATCATTAAATTCCAGATTGGATTAAAAATAAAATAAGTTATTTGCCATTTCCAATTTTCCGGAAAAAAATTCGTAGTGTTTTTCCAGATCGAGATAGATTCCTATGATAGCCATAATTTTCACCTACAAAAACTTTATTTTTGATTAAATTTTTACCTTGATATTGTTATTCAAGTAGAACAAATTTTTCCCAAAGTTATTTAAAATTCAATTCTATTTTCAAAAGGAAAAGTTTTAAAAATAATATGCAAATATATCCTTTGTTCAATATAGGAGTAGGTTTATATTGGGTGTTTTTTTACGAGCTTGAAAACATTAAACAATAATACTAATAATTTTTGAAAATTAAGAAAATGTTGGCGTTGAAACGATTCACAATGAACTGTCATATCTTAATGAACATAAATGTCATCACAGTTTGACATTCTTAACTGTCAAACCACAGACTAAAACTATCGAAATTTCCCATGCAGGTAAAAAGACACCCTAAGCTTCAACAACTTAAAAAATAATATTCTCTAAGGAAACTTACGTGCGTGGGATGGTTATATTTTGTTGCACACATGTGATTCCTTTTTTATAAGGTCTGTATCTCTTTTAAAATATTCTATCACGATTTATTTATGTACAACCATGTGTAAGTTAACCAAACCATATGTTGTGTAGAATAATCCTTCTAAAAGTTGAATAAATAAAAATATATTTTGATAAGAAATCCACTTAAAGGATTTATTTTTCGGTTAGTAAAGCAACATCCGCTTATAAATGAAGTTTTGCTTAATGTATCGAAACGTGTTTAAAAAAAGGATATATTTTTAATAAAATATGTCAAACCCCCAGAGGTATAGAATTTATCAGGCATTAGGAGTGATTTTCTATTATGTTTTTGTGATATTAGCATTTTTTTACTTGCTTTAAATCCTTAAACCTTATGAAGGCCCTTTAGCAAATAATCGATGTAAATATCATTATATCTTCAAAATAACCTCTTAGTTTTCTTTAATATTTTAAAAGATTGAATTGAAAAAAAAATGAAGACTTAAACCAACTGCAAAATAATTTTGATTTGCACTCAGATTTATGTGGACGACCAAATAAAAACTGTTTAGAGTGTACAATTTTGTTGAATATTTGAATAAACAAATTGAATTATTATTGCAAGTTAAATAATGATATAAAACTGCCTACACACAGCTCAATGATGATTTCAATAATTCCCAATTGTATCTCCATTAACTTTAGTATCTTGATAAAATGAAATCACTTCTTGAATTATTTATTCGATCAATTCTATCGAAAAATCACGTTCTTTCAATTTGAACAAACGCTTCCAAATGATAAGCAAGCCTTTTTCTTCGTCCTTATTCTTGTATCCATATGTTACCAAAATTTAATATTTCCAAAGTTGCATAGGTATGAATGAAGGAGTAATGAATATCTATTGAATAATTATATTATAGATGGACCGAGAGAAAATATGAAATTTTTCTTAAACGAGTATACAATGGAAAATATCTGACTTGAATAAAGATCAAATAGAGCATAAATTACTCATATTCTCATGGAGTGTATCCCTAAACATGATTATGTTGGACTTGGCCAAAGTAAATATATTGAAGACAATAAGACAATCATCCACACCCAGAGGCAGACAAAAAGTTTTCTCAAATTTAGGACACGTAACGTAGGCTTTAGATATATTGAGCATATTCGTCCATTACTTTTGGGAAATCAAAATATGTTTATAAGTTAGAAATTGTAAATGTGTAAGATTCTTTCGAAAAGTGAACATTTTAAGAACGCTGATTGTATAGATGATTTATCTGAAGTTTCCGCTAAAATGATTTTGAATTTGGTCTCTCCTCCTTGTATTGATATATTGGGACACTTTGGGTGCTCGAGAGAGGGCTTTAAAACTCAATTCATTTCTTAGCCTAAAAGAAACAGCGCCAGCGGTTAGCAAGAATAATTCTTAGTTTGATCTCAGTGCTGGTGATGTTTTCGGAGCTTTTATAGACAAAGTCCTTAACTAGCTCAAAGTTACGTGAATCGGTGACCGAGACGTGCGTCACTTTGGTGTTTTAGGTCCTTTCTTGATGACAGCATGTACTTTGATTTGCCCTCATTAACCGTTAAATCCCTCATTAACCGTTAAATCCATTTAGAGGCACTAGTGTTGACGTGGGAGCTCTGTTCTATTTTTTCAAGGACGATGTTAAAGAAATGGCATGGCAGCGCATCACCTTGTCTAAAGGCTTTTTTGACTTCGAAAGGTTCTGTTAAGTTGTTTCCAGCCTTTATTAATCCATAATCCGAGGATCTGCCGTGATACAAATTGATTGCTGTGGACTTTCCTGGTCTAAAACCAGATAATAACATATCAGGTTGTTGACGATACGGTAGAGAAGACTTTGTAAGCGATGTTAAGTAGACTGACGACTTTATTATTGGTGCAATCTTTACTTCGTTTTAGTCAGGAATACCAGCGGAATTCCGTTATACAGTCTGCAGAATTTATTCTTCCATATCCTTAGCATTGGTAGCGATTCCACTATGATATTTCCACTTTCGTCTTCTTAGGCTCTTGTCCGAGGTTTATGTAAATACTTTGAATTACGTTTCAGATGCATATGAAAATTTCGAACTGCATTTTTGCTTTTGAACCGCTCAACATCTTCCACCACACGCTTCTCATGTGTTCCCCTCTCCTCTTCTGATCTTAAAGCACGAGCCAGCAGCTCTCGTCCTTCTATGCAGCGTCGCTTTGTGCGCCTGTTGTTTGGCTGCATTTCCCTGCCGATATTTCTCATCAAACCCGTGGATTCTTGTTGGTGGCGGCTTAAAACCCATTACGTTACAGGCGACTTTCCTGATTGCATCTTGGCAATGTTGCCACTTGTGGCAGAAAACTTTGAAAGAGGTTACTTGTGACTCGGTCGGAGAAGGATTTGGCGATCTGTTGCGATTGTAGCGGTACCCAGCATCTTCTTGTTTTGCCTTGGGTCTGAAAACCCAAAGTAGTACCTTGGCTTCAACGAGCTAGTGGTCCGAGTCGATACTAGCTCCTTTGAAAGTTCGGATATCAATGACGCTGGAAGCGTGACAAGCGTCGATCGCAATATCAGTGGTCACAAGCCATAACCGCCTAAGTCAGTTTATGTGGAAATTTACTTTTTATGATATTCGTGTTCAAAATATCGATTTCTAGCTCAACTCAATTATTAGGACTCTACCTTTTTTAGAAGGAAAGTTATTGCCGAAAAACAAAATAGCCTAAGTAAGTTTTTCAAAACAATAATTTGGAGAAACAACTTAACTCGGGAAATATATATTTTTTTTAACTTTGGATTCATAACTTTAGTTAAATTCTTTAGTTTACTATTGTTTGATTTTTTCATACTGATCTTTCTTGAGTTAGGCTAAAACCATTGTTCATTATGAAAAGGATATATTTTGGAATAAAAGCTTGAGACAAATTAAATAAATGTTTGCCCAAGAATTATTTGAAACTGTGATTTTCAATTTTTCCAAAGTCTACGTTGGCGGTTGTTTCTAAATTCTAACTATAGAGAAAATATTTCATTTTCTTAACTTGAGGATTACAGTTATTACATACCACAGTTTTGGTTTTGAGTAAGCTTTTCTCCACTTAAGCTCTTTTTTCAAACGAAGCTAGTTTTTTTTTTAAATTATACATGTGTGTATCTAGCTGAGCGCTTATTCCATATTTTAAATTATTAAATATTTAAACTTGAAATTATGGGAGTCGTTGGAAAAAGTCGCATGAGAAGTGAAATTTTGAAAATTGATAATCAATAAATAATAAAGATTGTGCATTTAAAATGTCTCTTAGAAAATATGGTAAATTTTGCTAAGATGCTGGCGGAAAGGAGTGTACGGTTGTTTTATTCTTGAACAACCGTTTTCAAGAAAATTTCTGTGGAGTTAGGAAAAAATGTTTACTTCACAATTTGTCTTAATCAAAAAGATGTTTCGATTGTGAGAAATTTTATTTACAGTACGGTGAACTAGATTACCTTGCTTCAGAAGCTATTTATTGTGTTTTCCTTGGTGAATAAATTAAACACCCAATATTATAACAACCAAATAATATAAAATTAATTTGAAGAGTAGGTACTTATGTATGTATAACTTAGATACTCTAAATATTTGTTTAAAGGCTTACATACCAAAGTCACTATTTATATTTTTACATTACATATTAGAAAATTTAGCTGATGAGAAATTATCATGATGTTTTCTTTAAAAAAGTGTTCTGTTTTCAAAATGTTGTTAATAGACTAAAAATGAAAATTATTTTGAAAATATAAAAAAGTGCGCATACTTTAAAAATTGTGCATTTTAAATGTCTCTTAGAAGATAAGTTATGGTAAATTTGGCTAAGATGCTTGCGGAACGTGTCAAGTCAAAATGTATTTAAATTTGTGCATTTTCAGGTTATTTTATTCCTTCAGCCGAATAGCGTTGCAGGAAACTATGTATTTAATAAGAAGGTCGATTGGTAGAAGATCCAACATAACGTTTAAGGCGTCCGTTGGCCAAGTACGCATGGCCCCTGTGGTGCCAACGCAAGCTGTTCTCTGAACGTTCTTTAGCTTATCAATATTATAGGCTTTGCTAAGAGCAGGCCACCACACAATCGAACCATATGTTAAGATTGGGTGTACTACGGCTGTGTACGTCCATAAAATCATCTTCGACTAAAGTCCCCACTTTTTGACGAAAGTTTTGCTGCAGGCGTAGAACGCAACACAGGCCTTCTTAACCCTTTTGAAACATAACTGGTAGTATGCTATCCATGCCTGGGGATTTATATGCAGACAAATTATTGATGGCCCACAAATTGACTTGCTCCACATGAGCTACGTTTAGCTCTGTGATTCAAGCGATTCGGAAAGTGCGTTTTCATCAGTAGCTGGAGAGGCTGTGCAGGTTCCATCAGGCTTTTTTAGAAATGAAGGATTACAATGTTCCTTCGATAAAACTTAGCTGAGCCTTGCGAAATTCTTTATGTCTTCGATTGATTGACAGTATTCTCTCCAGCCTTGTCTTTTGGCTGATGACAGGGCTTGTTTGTAAATTTTAAGAGAGTCTTTATACGGTTGGTAAAACTTATGTTTGTGGCAGATATTGAAAATTGTCTTCGTCATTTTCCTAAGACTGGACAGTTCTTCATTCCACCAAGAAGGAAGGGTTTTATGGCTATATTTAACTGGACAAGAGACTCTAAAAGCTTTACTTATAGAAAATTCAAAGGTTTTCACCTTTGATTCAAGGTCTCCTATCGATTCAGTGAGATTCGGTAAGTTGCTTAGTTTGGAATTAGCAATTTGACTGAATTTCTTCCAGTCAGTTCTTTTGGGCTTTCTATAAGGCGGAGAGTTTTTCGACTCGAAATTAATTTGAAAAAGAATCCACTTGTGATCCGAAAACGAATTCAAAGGGGAAACTCTCAAATTCTCCACTAATAAATTACGGTTGTTTACTCAAGTAACATCAAGTACATCCTCCCATCCATCATAATTTTCCCAGCTCTGAAAGACGAAAGTGGGAGTATTGCCTCTGTTACAAATGGTAATATTATTTTCAATAATAAAATCAAAAAGTGACTCACCTCGCTCATTGATCTCAGAACTTCCCCAAAGGGTATGCCGAGCATTTGCCTCTGATCAGAAGGTTTGCCTTTTTTATTTTAGCTTCGGTTATGATTTTGCACACCTCCTCCGGAGGTGATGGTGCATTATGGGCAGAATAAAAAGAGGCCAACAGCAAACCCTGTGTATTCTTGTCTTCAAATCTGACAACTGTCAGATCGGGAGTGCTAAAATTTGGACATAAAAACCTTTTAAATTTTTCTTAGCTAAAATACAAGTTCTGGGATTACCTTGGCCTTGATCTGTGGTATTATAAAAGTGGTCGTATTGGATGTCTTGGAGGCCTCGCACCTTAAGGCCTTTTATCGACAGGCGAAGTTTTCCTCCCTAAGGAAAACTCTCAGATTATCTGAAGCACACTTAGAGTGCTTCAGATTAATCTGGATGACCTTCAGCGCGTTTTTTAATTATTTTTAGCTGCAGAGCTGCTCGGCAATTCGCTGGGGATCTCGACTCTGCTTATAACATCGTCAACCTCGGCGTTGTCATCAGCTTTTTCGGTGTCTGTTCCCCGACTCTACAGAATTTTAATTTTGGAATTCGTTATGCTAAAACTGAGTTTGTACTCGGCATTTTCGAGATTCCCTAAGCTCTCCTCGCTAATCCTCAGAAGGTAAGAGGCGCTGGTCTTCTGCGGTTCTTCTGCCTTAACTACAGCCCAATCGTGCATGGGGACCAGCGGATTTTGCTTCTGAAGACCGCGGATCAGGTTCTGTCCGCTTGGCTTTATGCTCATGAGTGGCAACCAAATGCGAGCCTTTGGTTGTCTAGGGATGTCCTTAGCTGGGATTATAGGCTTGAGCTTCAAGCCCTCCCAGTCAGCAATGCTTTCACTAAGGAAATCCCTAGAAAACTTGTCCGCACACTTTATTACCCTATACCCCCTGAGCATCTCACTAGAGTTAAAACTAGGGTAGGGGCCTTCACTGTTTGACATAGTGTATGAAAACACCATCTCAGAGAGCTTGCCCTCGATAGAGTTCCACACGTTCAGCAGACCTTTGCTGTTTGTGGAGAGCTCATCCATAACTGCTACGTGGAGGTCATCCCTGACAACCTCACTAAGAGTACGCAGTTGCTGCTGCTCCAGAAGATGGTGCTTTCACTGGCTTTGTCCGGTCGTCAATATATACCTATACTTCCTGTGGTTTTGGGTTCATCCTCCAAGTCTGTGGATGGTTCTACGTTTGTCATGCCTAGTTCGTCCATTTTGTGAAAGTTTTTGAATGTTGGTCCCGCGAGTAGGTCGAACAAAATAGGTCAGCCCCGGCAGAGCCGATAAACCGGGGTAAGGCAGAAGATAAGGCGGACTCTGCCAAGGCATCCGAATCTGTGTAATCTTAAGATCACCTTTTTTGCTCGTGACCTACTTGCAGGCAGAATATTTTATATGCATTTGTTTTATTTTTATCTTTTATGTCCTCTACTTCCAATACAGATAACTTTATAATTATACAATTATTTTGTATAAGAAAACATTCGGGGTTTTGAAAATGGAAGGGTGAATATGATGAGAAAGGTAAGAAAACCGAAAACATGGTTCATTAAAATTAATAAACATAACCTATTAAAACATAGGAAAACTTTACGAAACGGAAGTTCATGACGGAGTCAATTTAAATAATAAAAATAAATTAATCGACGAAGCTTTACCAAATTTTGAACCAAGTGTAATACATGAAACAGATTCATCCACCATTTTGGGGTCTTAACAAAAATATTATTATAAACGTATTTTTATTTAGCCGAACAGCAGGTTACTTAAATACCTGAAAATGATGACGATTTTGAAAAAAATATAAGTGGTAAGTCCGCATGCATGGACCCTGATGATTCGGAAAAGGATTCGGATTATTTATATAGCCAGTCAAGTTTTTGTTCTAAATATGATAAGGAGATAGTTCAAATGGAAGCTCAAATAGAGAATGTAATTGTAACTCCAAAGCTCCAGAATATGAAAAATCCTCCTTATAAACTTAGAAATAGTGCTAATTCTTATCAATCGGTAAGCGGAAAAACCTGAATAATTTAGTCCTAGAGGGCATTTGAAGTTTCCAAATACTCTCCTCATAAGTATGAAAAGTCGACTTAAGCGGTTAAGGCTTGTGACCACTGATATGGTCAATGGTTGACGGTAGATTGATCTGGAGCACACCAAGTACCTTTGTGAATGTTGAGGCGTGGGAAACGTGTATACTGGCTACCATGACGTTTCGCCCGCAGCAAAATCTATGAACTTGAATCCTTTGTAGGAAGTGTTGTCGTGCAGGCTGTTTTTCTCGTCTTGAGGTACTCGTTGATGCAACTATAGCTTAAGACTTGTTTCCTTAGTCTGGTTCCAATGACAAAGCCACATCCAAATAAACATTGTTTTTCGTCGGTAGCAGTCACCATAGTTATTAACGCAGTTTTTCATCCTCTTTTTGCCCTTTTTTCCCATCGTATTTCCTAGATGGCGGTGATGTCTAGGGCCTCCGTTAATTCTTCGGCTGCATGTGGTCTATTAAGGATATCCGAAGTTCGTTGTACTTAATTCGTTTCAGTGGGCTATCAACAATACATCAGTCCATATCCGAGGCTTGTCGGTGCTTCGCAACTGGGATTTCTTTATAATGGTCTGGAATTTACCCTGATGCACGACATTCAACCTAAAGGACCAGGTCCTTGATTTAACTCAAGGGCGAGAGCCGGCATAACCGCTCCTTACAGTCGTGGGCTTTGAATATGTCGTAGTAGCCCTATAAGGTGTTCACTAAGTTGTTCAACCTCAATGAAAGTGTAGATCCCACAGTTGATTCCATCTTAGGAATTCCTACGCTGCCGTCTGGATGAAAGGAGAGGTTCATTTGTGGATACACCTTTCTCCCCTCTATCGTTTGCTACCACCATCAAATTTTCTACTGGGGTTGTAACAACCCAATCTCCAGCTGAGTTAATATTCACCCCATGTTCAACACGTTGAGGTGATAGTAGGAGTTAGTAGAGAGTGGTGGATTTTTGAGAAAAAACATCTCTTGAATGCAAGAAGAAATAAATCAAAGCTAATTTGATAGACGAGTCTACATTTAAATCCTTACTTCAAAACAGTTACATCATAAACATTTTGAATTTCATCGAAAACAAGGAATACATTTTCAAGATAAATTCAATTTCAATTTAATAAATTATAATTTAATCAAACAAATATTTCACATTTCTTTGATCACATATAATTCGCAATTAAATAATCGGTTTTGTATCCTTTATTCTCCTTATTTCATTCTTAGAAACTTTAATGAATCTGATTAAAATTAAAAAAGCCCCCAAAACCCCCAAATTATGTGTTCAATTAAATTGGTCTCTATGCCGTGTTTCCAAAGCCAAATATGATGCCCATACTTCATACAAATATCTAAAATGAACAAAATTAACAACTTATTGATTGGAATCCTTAGAAAATTGAATTAAGTTCCGATAATGAGGATGAGGATGATGATGATGGTTTGGTTTGCAAAAATACATTCCATCGTCATCGGTCGTTTGGTCAGTCGAAAACCTCTGACAACATAATTATTAGAATTTTAATTACACGAATCCCGAAACAAGCATTTTTGTTCATGGAAACAAATACCAAAACACTGAGGTTTCCAAAAGGGAAACAAAAATCCAAATATGTTTATTTAGTGAAAAATCGAAACGTTTGCGATGTGGGACGGCAGTCCCGTGACGGTGCGTTAAAAGGCAAAACATCCTTCATTGCCTTTAATCATGATGGTTTAAATGGTTATATAAATTTATATTCTCTTTTATAGAGTTTCGGGGAAACTTTATTTGCCATATTCATAGCTAATTGTAATTAATATGTACAACGATGCAACTTATGCACAAAGAGTTCATGGAAACTTAAATGCCCCTAGCTCCAAAATATTCGATATTGGTGCTGTGAATACAAAGGTAGTGAAGTTTTTGAGGTTATTTATTTCAGAATATTTTTTCGCTTCGTTTTGGTCAATTAAATATTAATATTTTGAACACAATAAATTGAAAGCTGGTTCGAATTAAAAACGTATATTGGATGTTATGTTTATGCAAAAATGGTTACAAGAATTAAAAGAGCTATAATGGGTTGACTCAATATGGTGTAGATGCATATTTTTCATAGTTTTTCTGGCAGATTCCACTTCAAATTATCCGGTTCTGTGAAGTTTATGCATGTTCAATTTAGACACAATGATGTTATTATTGGTTAACTACGAAGATGTAGGGAACATCAGGTAGGGAACTTTTAAATATTCCAATAAAAAATGTTGAACAAATGTTTTTGAAGCTGATTATTTTTTTTATTAAATTTTCTGAGTTATCTTATTTCTTCGGAATAGATTACCACTAGAGGACCTGAATTAAAAACTATTGAGTTATTCATATTTTTGTTGTTAATAGCGAACAAACAATATTTGTACATTAATTTGAGTGGTATTATTTCTGTGACCATACATATACTGAAGCTCGAAATTATATGTTATAAATGGTTTTTCAATAAGGGCGGGTAGTAATGGAATAAAAAAAGAGGGTGGGATGCGAACCACACTGATAACTTCCCATCGCGTCTATTGATTTGTTTTGCTTAAAAGTTTGTAGGGTTGGGTTAAAAAAGTCGTTAGTTGAATTATTCTTAAAAATTTTATAATTACCAACAATATTTTTCTTTTATAAGAAAACCATAGTTTTGTTAAATAGATTTTTAGTCGAAAACTTTTACTAATTAGCATTTTTTATATTTTTAAAAATTGGATGAATGAAATCAATTTGAGGGGGAGAGTACGATAACTTTGGCGACAAAGTTTGATGACGGATTTGTATAGAACAGTTAAAAACAAGCATTTTTTACTATGCGAGGGGGGGGTCTATCTCCCCCCTTTTAGGCGGTAGGGGCAATTTAAAAAAAATAAGAACAATAAATTCTGAAATAAAAACAGTGGTAATTAATCTTGAAGTATTGAAAAATTATACTTTAACCCTTTTTTTACTTTTTTTTGCACAAATTTTGACTTTTAACTATTTTTTTCAAAAACTATGCATAGCTTTGACTTGATTTAAAAACAAGCTAATAGACAAAAATGTTGGGTTTAAAACTTAATTGTAAGTATTACCGTTATTTTTTAATTATTTTTTTCAATTTAATGTATGTATTTGTTTAAATTGCCCCTACCGCCTAAACAGGGGGAGATAGACCCCCCCACTCCCATAGTAAAAAATGCTTGTATTAAGCCCCTCTACCAAAAACCAATATTATATCTTGTCGCCAAAGTTATCGTACTCGTGCCAATTTGAGATTTAGATTTTATTTTTTTTATGAAAACACGAACTGTTGGATTTTTGAAAAAACTACTGAATATTGGAAACAAATTTGTAGATAGTATTTTTAATTTTTGAAAAGCTGTTTGAGTCGAAAGTAAATTTTTACCAAGTTTTAGTATTGTTATTTTTGTTAGGTTTTATTTTTTGTAAAAAACTGTCAATTCGATTTTTCTTAAAATTTGACTGGATGTTTACGACAATGTTTTTAAAAGATAAAAGTAGTTTTAAACCGATGTTCAAATGGTAGACATATGCTTTCAAGAGGACACAAGCGTCCACAGGTTTTTCTCAAAACCAACCTCTGTCTATCAACTCCTAATCTGTGGTGAATGATGACAACAAGACGTTTTGAATGATAAAAGTAAATTAAAGCCAATATCTTAAAGTTTTGAAAAGATATTTGAGTCGAAAATCAATTTTTACCAACTTTTATACATTTTTTTTTAGGTTTGTATTTTTTGTAAAAAAACTGTCAATTAGATTTTTCTCAAAATTTTATCAGATGTCAAAAATTTTACTTTGTTGCACAAAATTGTTTTACAGATGAAATCATATTTCAGTCGTAAAATTTTGGAGGTGACAAATTTTTTTTTTCAGTTTTATTGATTTATAAAAAACCGTTATATTGATTTTTTCAAAAAATATACCTGTTTGGTATCACGTTACAATATATTATATAAAATTTAATTCAAGTCTCTAGCGTTTTTGGTTCGTAAGATATTTAAGGTTAACCAAAATTTTCACCTTTTTTTCAAACTGCTACCCACGCAATTCTCTTGAGAGCCCCTTCTGCATCTTTCTACCTTATTATCTGTATAACAACATTTATTTGAAGTCGATATCTCTTCTGGTTCTTGAGCTATGGACGACGAAAAAACGTCGCGAACGTACGGACGTAAGGACGTACAAACGTAAGTACACACGCACGCACAGACATCTTTCTAAAAATCTTTTATTTCGACTCTAGGGACCTTGAAACGTCGAGAAATGTCAAAATTTTCAATTTGACAAATCGGACCCATTACAATAACTTCCTATGGGAAGGTAAAAAGTTGTCATATTAACAATCGTCGATAGTTAACCTGAAATTTCGCCAAATTGTCGCATTGGCTACCAAAATAGTCAATATGACAACCATTTTTTTAAAAATTGACTACTGGATGGTCAATAGAACAATTTTCGATTGTCAATTTTGGGTAGTCAATATGACAACAAGAGTAGTCAATAGAACAACTTCGGTAGGCAATATGACAATTTGGTTGTCATATTGACTACCCAAAATTGACAATCGACGATTGTTATATTGACTACCACAATAGTCAATACGACAACCGTGGTTTCAAACGAATTTAGGACAACGAACTTCGGATATGCACGTTGAATGTTAGGTCCCTTAACAGACCACGTGCGGACGAAGAATTAGTGAATGGCCTAGACTGCTACTAAGCAGAGATAACCACCATCCAGGAAATATGATGGGATGGGCCAGGCAAAACAGCATATTTACTATGGTGACTGCTACCACGAAAACCAACGGGGCTTGTTTGGATTTAGCCAGAAGAGTAAAAGTTCAACAACTAACCAATGCTCCGCCCCGGAAAGTCTTCGAATCTACACCCACAGGACAGCGCAGTAGAGGAAGACCGCTGATCTGGTGGCGTGCACAAGTGGAAAGTGACCTCACCCAACTTGGAGCGCGAAACTGGAGACATCTAGCTAGGGACCGAACTAGATGGAGAAGTTTGTTGGGTGAGCCCTAGTTCACATAGGACTGTAGCGCCTCCCTAGTTAAGTAAGTAAGTTTGAATCCAATATCTCAAAGTTTTGAAAAGATTTTTCAGTCGAAAATCAATTTTCACCAACTTTTGTTAAAATGTATTTAGGTTTTTAGTTTATTTGTAAAAAAACTATTAATTCGATCTTCTTAAAATTTTACAGAATATTTAAAACAATATTTTTTAAAAAATACAAATCAAGCGAATATATCAAAGTTTTTAAAAGATATTTGAGTCGATATTCAATTTTTTTTTTGGTTTTTATTTTTTATAAAAACAAACTGTCACTTCAATTTTTCTCAAAATTTCACCAGATGTATAAAATGTTATTTATATTCGTAAAATTTTCGAGGTGACAAATTTTTTTCAGTTTTTTTGATTTATAAAAATAACCGTTTATCGGATTTTCAAGCCTCTAGCATTTTTGGTTCGTAAGATATTTAGAGTTAACCAAAAAGTTCACCTTTTTTTAAACTGCTATGGTAAAAAAATCAACCACGCAATTTTCTTGAGAATCGTTTCTGCATTATTATCTGTATAACAAAATGTATTTGAAGTCGATATCTCTTCTGGTTCATGAGCTATTGACCAATTAAGTTTATTTTTTGAAAAAAATCAATATAACGGTTTTTTTATAAATCAATAAAACTGAAAAAAAAAAATTTGTCACCTCCAAAATTTTACGACTCAAATATGATTTCATCTCCAAAGCAATTTTGTGCAACGAATAATAATGTTTTTGATATCTGATAAAATTTTGGGAAAAATCTAATTGACAGTTTTTTTACAAAAAATAAAAACCTAAAAAAAAATTTATAAAAGTTGGTAAAAATTGATTTTAGACTCAAATATCTTTTCAAAACTTTGAGATAATAGCTTCTTATTAATTTTTACTTCTAGGAAATATTGTTTTCAACATTAGGACACATTTTGAGAAATATCGAATTTACAGTTTTTTTACAAAAAATAAAAACATATAAAAAAAAATGTATAAAAGTTGGTAAAAATTGATTTTCGACTCAAATATTTTTCCAAAAGTTGTAGATATTGGCTTTTAACAACTTTTATCTTTCAACAAATATTGTTGTCAACATTGAATAAAATTTTGAAAAAAATCGAATTGACAGTTTTTGTGCAAAAAATTAAAAACCTAAAAAAAATTTACCAAAAGTTGGTGAAAATTTAGTTTTGACTCAAATATCTTTTCAAAAATTTGAAATATTTTCTTCAAACTAATTCAATATTCGATAAAATTTTGAAAAAATCGAATGGACAGTTTTTTTTTACAAAAAATACTAAAAAAAAACAATTCTAATACTTGGTAAAAATTTACTTTCAATTTAAATAGCTTTTCAAAAATTAAGAAATATTGGCTTCAAACTTGTTTTATTTCGCAGAAAATATTGTTTTCGATATTCAGTAATTTGTATATAAAAATCCAAAAGTCCGTTTTTTCATTAAAAAAAATCTACAAAAAATAGTACGCAAATTTGGTAAAATTGGTACGAGTACATATAGACAAACTTTGAAACAAGACAAATCGACAGACGGGATGGGAAGTTATCAGTGTGGGTTGCATCCCAGCCTTTTTTTTTTTTAATTTTCGTATGCCTATGGTACTAAAAGTTAAATTTGTTTTTTTCTTAAAGATACCACAAGTTTTTAGCAATAAAAAATTATGTCCTAAGGTTCCTCTATTCGCAAACAAAAATTCCTTTCAGTCGTATATTCCTTACTATTAAAACAGAAAATTTGTATTAAATGCTTTAAAAAAAATCACATTTTAATAAAGAACAAATCTTTACCAATTTGAATGCAAAAAAAATAAATACCATGTTTTAGAAAAAAAAATTACATTTTCCAAATTAATCCCTTGAAAATAATAATTTAAAACATTATTAAAATTGTATTGATGATGGAAAAAATTCTAAATTTACCTTCTTACACTATTATACCAATAGGTGTTCTATTCAATTCATGTTTTGGGTGTGGGGTTGAGATTACAAACCGTTTTTAATCTAGAATAACATTTTTATCAAATAAAGAAATAATTCAAGTTCAAAAATTTAATGTACCAAATAAATAAAAAAAGATGGATCATTTTTCTAAAGTCTTAGCAAATTCCTTCTTCGTTACAAATTTAAGCAACAGCTTTCGAGATGAGATTCTTGCTTTTATAAATCCATCTCTTGACTCTCGGCCACACACTGAAGCTGAAGCTTCTGTCACCAGGTTAATGCATCTTTCGACGGCTTAAGTGTGACATGGATATTTAAGTAAGTCGTCATCTGATATTTTTCTAGTTAAAGGTGGTTCGGTGATCTTAACTGTAGCCTATTTTATTAGATCTATTTAATCATCGGCATCAACATTTATTTTTGGGATATTAAACTGTCGGATTTCATTCTAATTCCCAGACATGGCTTCGGCTATCAGCTTACTTAGCAAGTAAAATATTTTCTGCATGGCAAAAATATGCATTACGCTCTATTACCGGAGTAACAATTGCCTTAAGCTTTTTGGGTAGATATTTTGACGCTTTTACTAGTGCTAAAATGTGTTTGGTCCATCTAAACAAGATGGTTTTGTTTTGATTTAAAACCAAACAAACGCATACACTTTTATTATGTACGTAGCCAGGACCAATAAGTCCTTTGAAGTTTTTTCAGTTGCTACATAGAGTCGTAGAATCCTGTTAGCTGCTGTAAGCCATCTTGAATGAGACATTCTTCCTGGATGTCGGTTTGTAAGCTCTAAAGCTACATTCCCATTAGAAACTGCTTCACACTTTTCATACAGATATTTCTGATCCGTGCTTAAATGTTCTATAGTTATAGGAAGCAGTTCTACCATTATCTTTTCAAAACCTTGAAGGCAAACTATCACTGCTCTCAAGAGCTTTTCCCAGTACTCTAGAAAAGCCTTTTGGGTCATTGGTTTTTCCATCAACATGTGCCATTAAATGACGAAGTGGGAGTTCCAATGTACTGGCTTACCAGGTTCTGCTTCGAGCTGACATACAATACCATTTTTGGATCCAGTGCTCACAATAGTTCCATCGAATCCAACCGCTGTAATTTCTTCCGTATTAACACCAAGGATGTTTTTTACAAAATCAATTATGCTTGAAGATATTGTTTTGGCATTCCCACAGGATGGCGTACCATGTTCCAGATACTGTCCTTCTGGCTCAGTTGTTTCCAAAATCATTGTTTTGTCTTTTCGTCCGTCAAAATATAAGCCTGTTATATTTTCAATTTTACATTGAAGATTTTGACGTAATTTTTGTCTTTCTCGTCTTATTTTGCTCCTGTCAATTACTTTTGAAGAATCTAGCTTGGAAACGACACTAATGTCTTGTAAAAGAGAATTTCTGTTCTGTCGCAGTCTGATGCTAAATTCATTAAATTTATCCTAGCTTGTAATTTTGGAATTGACGGACTTCTGCTGGGTAATATCGGAACATCGCTGTCGACATCGCCCTCGTCCTCGTCATAACTTAACACACTTGGATCATCCCCACTTTCATCAGAAATTTGAAGATCATTTTTGAGTCTCTTAGATTCTTTCATCTCTTCATACCTTTTTCGTTTTAGATCCTACTACTTTTTTGTCGGATCCATGATTTTCCCCCTCCCCCTATGTGAAATTACCTCCGCCCCCTTAAAAAATGTCTGCCGGTGTATATGACTAGGTACTTTAAGTATAAACTCTATATACAACTACATTAATTAATTTTTTTTTTAAAGTAGGTATGTCAGAAATTCCAAAACAATGACGTCATGAAGAAACCCTTGGATGACTTCACACATTGACCAACGTATGTTACGCTAATTTCATGAGGATAAAATAAAGAAAAAGAGAAAATAGTAAAAACTCAAATACCATATATGTATGTGACAGAATATTTGAATTTACGAAGTAAAACAAAAATTTCATATCTTCAGAATTGAGAGCATACATATGTATGTATATATATAAAAAAAAGAATAAGATTAAAAGCTTGGAGGGATTACGTTACGACCTATGTCCTCCTGTATAGAGAAGATTGGAGATATAAAATTCTGGTCCTGCCATTTTTTTGAAAGATGAAACTTATTTACAGTTAAACTCGAAGTTAAACTTAGGCTTGGACAGGTAACACGTCCTTTTTACCTTTTTGACGATCTAAGCGTGGTAAATAATAAGCCTTCTGTTACTAGCGTAATTATACACCCCTTTTGACTTCTGCCTGAAAGGGTCGATGGGTCTGTACACATCGGTCCTAAGGGTGGAAAGAGTAGTTAGGAGGGAGGAATTGTGGAGAACCAACGTTACAAATTATGGACCTGCGACTTCAGGCGACCAACTCGCATAACTTTGGTGGCCAAAGCATGTCAATCTTGGCGTTTGCTGTGTGGCACGTAGCGCCGCCGGCCGTCCTGCTGGAAGCACATGTCGTCTACGAGTACGTCTATATGCTTCAATTTGGGCCATAAGAAATTAGTTATCATCGTTATTTAGCGCTCGCTGTTGACAATCCACCTCACTAACGTCGTTTTCAAAAAAGTACGGACCAATTATGCAGCGTGGGTTGGTGTCGTCCCATATACGGAAATTTTGCTTGTTAACACAGTCTCTCATTCAAAAATGCGCCTCGTCAATAAAGATGATTTTTCGTCCAAAATTATGGTCCTCTTCCAAACGAATCGAAGATCAGTCAGCCAACAAACGGCGCGCGTTGTCTATGGTCATGAACTCTAAACTCCTGGTTCAGTTGGATCTTGTACGGATGTAGGCTCATGTTCCGACGCAAAATTCGACAAGCTAAAGTCTGCGAAAGGCCGAGTTATTGTGCACGGCGAGGAATATACTGCTTCGAGTTTTGCTGTATATTGTAACATGATACCAAACAAATATATTTTTGGAAAAAAACCTATAAAACTTTTAAGCAGGAAAAATCGACAGACGGGATAAGAAGTTATCAGTGTGTGTCGCATCCCAGCCTCTTTTTTCGGTAATAATTTCACTTTGAAATTGCAAACCAAATTTAGCATAAATTAAGTGACAGCTGTCAAAAAAACCAACTCCGAAAATAGTATTACTAAATTGAAAACCACACTTCAACAAAAACACCCGGTATATGTGATTATTCAAAACTTTTCACCATTAAACTAAAATATTCTATAACAAAAAAAGATTTATATCAATGAACTTTTCATCCAACATTTATCAATCAAAACAAGAATAACTGCATTTAAAAACCCCTTCAAATTTTTCTGGACCATACCATTAGAGTTCTTTAACTCAAATGAGTTAAAAGCTTTCAATTCCAATTAAAAAATATTTGTTGAATTTCATTTTAAAATTGTAATCAACTACAAAATTACACTCGAAAGTCTCTCAAAAACATAAAACCTCATCACTAAAATTTCGACATATTGCTCTGGCTGTTCCTTTCCTGATCCAATTGATTTCAACCATTTACAAATTCTCTATAGACGTACTTTTTGTATTTACGTCCACTTCTCATATTTTGAACTAAAACTCAATCAATCAAAGTAAGAGCAAAAAAGTAGAATGAAACATTTTGTTGTTTATTTATTTACAAAAAATGAACATATCAATCAGCATCAATATCATCATCAGGAGCATATGACAGTTTATATCGATCCTGCATCCGCTGCGCCGGCATCCACCACATGAGGAGGTTTTATCGACGACGACGATGGCTTTCATCTTTATTTTTTTGGTTATTTGTTCCTTTTGGCTGTTGGCCGATTTAATTGGATTAATATGTCAATATTTCGCAAGGCAAATCGGATTTTTGTTTGATTTATTTGCATACACATACACACCCACATAAATGCATTTAAATGTATCCTTTTGATAATTATCGTATTATCATTAATTTTGTAAAATTAATTTATATTGGTTTTAAGGATCAAACAAGGATAAATTAATTAATATTGAATTTGTAAAATAAGACCTGACCTAAATACAATTACACCTGAACATTTTTTAAAGGAGCTTTTATGCTTTAAAACACTTAAGCTCTACGTAACTACAGGAATTGTTATTCCCTTAAACTTAATCCATCAAAAAACTGAAAAGGACTCAGACGAATTAAAGATGTTTAACAATGTTTTATTGTTTTATAAAAATGACAAGAAACCAGATAGAAGCTTGACCTAGTTAAGGTGGAAAATGTTATAGAAAATTTGAAGAGAATTTTTAATACCAATACCAATGAAATCCAGGATGACAGCAGCTGCTACTGGCAGGTAACTGCTACCCCCTACCAGTAAGTCACCCATTATTTTGAATAAATACTCGAATAGAAGGATGTATTTTTATCTATCTAACTTTTCTTGAAAATCTTTTGGCACGTGTTTTATAGAGAATTGAATCAACTTAGTTTTATTGTCATCGCTTCTGGGATACTAAATGCCAGAAGAATAATTCCAACACGAGGCGGTGTTTAATGTTATAAAAATACACTCGGGGTACAGACACCTTTGCTCAGTTTATGAATATATCTTTGTAACTATATTTAGAATCGATATGTTTTTTCTTAATTAAACTAGATACGAAAACGGAGTTTTTCCAAGGAAATTCTATTTTAATACAAATTAAGTTAGTTAAGATTCAGATTATTAAAAATTCGAGAAGCTTCTTCTGGGTTGTGGAAAACGCTTTTTTTGTTATATTTTCCCCACCTTTTAAAGTTGCAAATTTTATGGTCTGAAAGGCCAACGACGCGACGATGAAAATGTGGGTCTACGTGCCTAAAGCTCAACCTACATTCTATACAATTGAAATAATTGTCTTTAAACTTTGGAATTAAAGGTTTTAGGTTATTCCATAGAAAGGAAAGTGAAATTTAGATTTTTACTTAGAAAACATAGTAGTGTACCAGCTAAATAATTACTTACTTTTTTACTTTAGTCGGCACTACAGCGGATTGTGCTCCTGGGCATGAAGTAATAACTTTCGCCAGCTTACTCGATCTCTAGCTTGCTGCCTCCAGTTTCGAATATCAAGTTGACGTGCGTCGGCCTTCACTTGATCACTCCACCGGAGATAAGGCCTGCCTCTGTTCTTGTTCCTTCAGGCTTGGCGTTGAATACCTTACGGGCTGGAGCTTCAAAGTTCATTCGCTTGACATGCAATGGCCATCTATAGCTCGTTTAACTGATGATTATATCTTCTCCGCCAGATGTTACTTTCCCTGTCGACACAAACCGGACCATAGATCGTACGCAGAACTTTCCTCTCGTAGATACCAACAGATCTTTCATCTGTCTGGGAGAAGGTTCATGCTTCTGCAACATACGGCAAAACTGCGATAATTAAGGTTTTTTTAAAACGTCTCTTTGGTACTTCGCGATAGGGCCTTATTCCTCAACAGCTTGCTTAGGCCAAAGAAACAGCAAAAAACAAGGCTAATTCTACGTGTGATCTCCGCGCTGATGTCGTTTGCAATGCCCAGATAAACAAATTCGTTTACCACCTCGAAGCTTTACCTGACAATTGTCACGTTTTGACCAAGTCTACTGTGTGAATCGACTCTATTTGACGACAGTAAATACTTCGTTTTGCCCTCGTTAATGTCAAAACCCATTTCCTTTCCCATTTCGAAAGATGGTGCCACTTGTATTGACATTGGTGTTGCGCACCACTTATTCAAGAACAATATTGAAGCAGAAATATGACAGCGCATCGCTTGTCGAAGTCTCCCGGTGGTTTCGAAGGTTTCGGTTGAGTCTCTTTCAATTTTAACGCAGCAACGAACATTTTCCAACGTCATCCTGATAAGTCGTATCTGTTTGGTAGGGATACCAAAACTCAACATTACACGGTATAGTTTCCTGCCTACACTGTCATAAGCTGCTTTAAAATCGATGAAAACATGGTGTGTTTCGATGTAATGTTCTTGAGTCTTTTCGAGGATTTGGCTTAGAGTGAAAATTTGGTTGATCGTAGATTTTCCAGGCCTGAGCCACACTGGTAAGAGCCAATTAGTTCGTCACTGAATGGCTTCAGGCGTTCACATAAAACGCTTGACATGATCTTGTAGGAGTTGTTTAAAAGGGTAATGGTTTCGCAGTTGGCGCAGAGAAGGCGGTCACCTTTTTTATGGTTGTGGTAGATGGTGCTTAAGTTCCAATCGTCGTGCATGCTTTCTTCCGAATTAATTTTAGTAACTAGCTTTTGAATGCTCCTTACCAGATCTGCTCTAGCGTACTTAAAAAGCTCCGCCGGCAGACCGTCATAACCAGCCACTTTTTTCGACTTCAGCCTGGTGATGGCTAGTTTGATCTCACTCCGGTCGGTTGGTATTCCCCTCCTTATCTTTGCAGGCTCCAGGGCGGCTTTTAGACTCTTCTTTTTTTCTTTCTCCTAAACAAGTGGTTCTCATCCCTTCTCTTGTCGACGAAGAGCTGGCGTTATGATCGCGTCCTCCTTTGCTGCCGCAATCTGTATGCCTCCGTTTTAGCTTTGTTTGCCTGAACATATTCGGAGTCAAACCAAGGGTTCCTTGGTAGCAGCTGTAAAAAACCTAGCATCTCTTCTGTAGCCTTCCTGATGGATTGTTTGCAAAGCTGCCAGAGGGTCTCTGGGCACTCTGGGATACTCGGTCGGCAAATGCATTGACGGTTTCCTCCTTCTGCAGCCTACCAACGTTGAATCTTCTCCTTGTGGTTGTTGTTGGCTTAAAAGCTTCCATGGATATTCGTACGCGCAGTTTAGCACCAACTAAGTAGTGGCTGGGATCTATGTTGGCTGATATGTACGTACGAACGCCTAGTACGCTATGCTAGAGGAATGTCTTCCATCAATAGCAACATGATCGATTTGGTTGCATGTTCTTCGATCATCAGGGGACTGCCAAGTACCTTTGTGGATATCTATGCGCGGGAATTTGTTGCTACCCTACACTATTTTTTTCTCAGCTAAGAAGTCGATAAGCCTGACTCCGTTTCCAGATGTGGTGTCGTGTAGGCTATATCTTCCGATTGGCCTACAAAAGATGCCTTTTTTTGGTATTGTTATGCTTCTCTTTCGTCGGGGCATGTGCGGTAATAGGGCTCAGGTGGTGGAACTTGGCCTTTATGCGGATTGTTGTCACTCTATCGCTAACTTAAAGCTTAAAACTCTTTGCCTTAGTTTCCCTCTGACAGCAAAACCACATCCAAATAAGCTCTTTCTTCCCTGGAGTAGACACTTCCCGTTGCAGAAATTACAGCCTTCAATCTTCCTACTGCCTGACCCATTCCATCGCATTTCCTATAGGGCTATCCCATCAGCTTTGAGTTCGACGAGGGCATCGGCAAGCTGCTCTGATTTGCGTTGCCGGTTGAGTGAATATATATTCTATGTACATAAACGTAAATCGTTGTTAGTTTTTCGTTTGCGAAGGGGGATTGTCAACATAATCAGTCCGTTATCCGAGGCTATTACTTGTGTTTTCACCACACTTTAAAATTTGCTTTCATGGCCGGCTTGTGAGGCTTACGCATGATTGAGATCGTTCGAGCTGGTTCTTCAGAGCGATATCTGGTCTTTTGCTACTATACTTGCTGAGAAGGTAGCTCAGGTGACACAGCTTTGAATCCGATGGATACAACGTTCGTCGTTAGTTCACCTTTCGTCTATCCAGCGGGCACCACTAGGAGATGACGATACGATTTTGAATCACCAAATAATTATTCTTTGAATATTTGCGTCGTCTTTGAAGATTCATAAAACTACCCTTTCGGCTCTAAGATCTATTTTACTTCAATTCAATATATTTTTTTTTATTTTACTTAAAACTACTTAAAATAAGGTCCTTAAAATAAAACTAAAACTTCCTACAAGGTACTTAAAACCAGAACAACCACTGCAGCAAATCTAGGTTAATAGATTTAAAAAAAAATTTTGTTTATATTTTTTCTACTTAAAACTAAACCCTAAAACTATAAAACGATTGAAGCCACTAAAACTGGTTCTCCTGTTTCACCCTATCAGTTCGATCTCGTTCGGACAAAGCCCTACTTAACCGTATAGCTCTGCTCTGCCTTGTGTCATGACGTTCGGATTGTATCCACAGTTCGTCGTCTGACAGGTTAGAGGAACTGAAAATCTATCCTTTATCAGACCGCATCCATCTACGAAGAGGAATGCTTCTGGTGGAATGAAGATGCTCAAGCACTCTCAAAATACTCGTCGTTTGGATAGAACGCTCCGAAAATTAAATTGTTGGTCGAAGACATAGCTCTTGCATTGTGAGCTCGAAGGAGTTTTATCACAAAATGGTCAATTTTGTTGATTCGACCCTATTGTATATAGGACCTCGTTGGAATAGTACTGAACGAAAGAACATTCGGCTGGTCGATATAAGCCGGTACAGCGTCGTCAACACTGCGGCTAAAAACACCTGAAACTTCTCCATCTGGGAAGGGGCAACATTGAACTACACAGAACAACCATAAACGTAAACATCAACGATGGCCTTCTTATGCCAATTCTTGCACGTATCCCTCCCCTAGCCAACGGAGTCCGAAACAAAACAGTCGTCGCGATATTGCAGTCCTATGCACTAACCACCACGCCACGGTTCTTACTCCTCAAACCATTGTGTGCCGAAATTGGCAATGTCTTTGAGCTCTCTCCAGCTCTTTCCCAATCTCGACAATTTCTCCTCGAGTTCTTCTCCAAAAACTTCTCGGGCCTTCCTACTTTTCTGCTTTCTTGGGTGAGAGGATTCCACTCCACTGCCTGACAATCAGTCATCACCTTTTCGAAGCTCGTGTCCAATCTACTGTTATTGTGCCAAAAAAATATCAAAATCTTACGTGGACACTTATTTATATAGGCCTGCAGTTTTCTACTAATCATTGTTGTTTTTTCCAGGTGCAGCATCCATATAACAATACTGATCCGATGTTTGAGTGGCACCGCTTTGTCATCAAGCTTTGAGAGTTGTTCCTCCAAACATTGGACAATATCTCGAAAACAGCTTTACAATTCGCCGATACTGCTATCTGATTTCTTGTTCGATTCCACCTTCAGTGGTGATAATACTCCCAAGATAATGGAAACTCCTTTCTTTGTCTACAAGTCGGTTAAGCACTGTTTATAGATGACTTGGAGGATCCAAGGCTGAAATTATTATTTTTTCCTCTGTTGCTATTTCTTGTAGATCCATTATTTTATGAGGTGGCATACATCGTTTACATAGCCTACATGTTTCAGGTGCGTTGTTAGAGTAAATCCAATTTTTCTGTTTCATGTCAGAGCTGTCTGCAGCACGTCAATGATCGTCAATAATAAAAGAATTGGTGTCAGTACGCATCTCTGTCGGTCTACAAATCAATGACCAGCAGGTGAAGTGGTGATCGGTACTTAACTCACTGCTAGATGATGGTCTGTAGGGTGTTAATATGATCAATGTAGGAGGATCCAAGTGATACTTTGATGTGTTTTCTTCCGACAATAATTGCAGCTATTTTGGCAAATGCAGGCAAAATCCAAATTCATGTTTAATTGTCGAACTTCATTGAGTCTCTTCTTTTGGGTAATTCACAATCATTCTCTTTTAACACTCTTTAATACTGTATAGAGATTTTTTCTTTAACCACACATCGAGAATGTGTAATGCTTTGGCCAACTCTGTTTCCCCCTTCCATTTTATATTCAGAATTTAAAGAACAATGTGCACCGGTATCTTCTCTTATATCCTTCCATTATTTTCTAAAGCTCGCACTCAGTTTAAATATAGACATATAAAGGGTGCTATTAACCCCTTGAGCGCCTGTAAATTGAAAAATGGAGTACATGGAAAAGTAAAAAGAAAGTAAAAATAAGTAATAAGGTTTTAAGTTTATTTTATGAATTGCTCACATTTGACACCTGCCAAACTCAGCTGTCGTTCTATGTGTAATATAGGTTTAATATTTGATATTTAAAATAATAGATAACGAGATGATTTTGTTGGTCATAATTAACCGACAAGGTTAGCAATTGTGAAGAAACTAAAGAAAGTGGAAGCATTAATGAAGTCGTAATGCCTGTGTATTTAAGACATACTGAATTTATTCTCAGCACGGAGGAAAACCTAGTTCCATCAAGAAAGATTTAATTGTTATGACAATCTGAATGTACTTAGGCTTTCATTTCCATACTAGTTAGGAATAACCTGATCTATTTAAATTCAGTTGAGTTCATCTGAATTTAGACAAAAAACAATAATAAAAACTAAATATTTATTTCTTCCCCATAGACTGTTTTTTTTTTATTGTATCTTAAGTTTGGAAACATCGAATATACATAGCACAGGATTGTTAGCTTTATGGTCAAATTTAATACAACCGCTGCTATCCCTATTCAGTCCCTAGAGTAATTTCATGCAAGGTCTATAATTTTATATACTTACTACTACAATATTTATCCTACCAAAAACTACATAAAATTGTTCTTTTGTCCTTTTTTTGATGTCCCTTTTACCTATGTATTTCAATGTAATACACAACAATGTTTTCTTAGTCTAAAATATTCATTAAGTAGTTTATGGCTCCCTTTCTTCAATTCCCTTATTTTTCTCAAGGAAGTAAATATTGTGTATGGAAATTGTTCTTTGTACAAAAGTACATAATCCTAAGGATGACCACGCGTTGAAATAGGATTACAACCAATTGACACTTGACAATATTAAGGTTCAATATAAGTAAAACGGTTTTATGACTTGTACCCATGTGACATATTGCATCCGGGGATTTGGTGTTTAAGGTAAAATAGTTTGTCTGGAAATTTTTCCAAGAAACAGGGACTTTTTATACAATACATACTTGGGGTATATTTTTTAAGAAAAATTGAGCTTACCTTGTTTTAACGTTGCTTCTAAAAAATCTTTAAATTCTGTCTACGGACGGAATAAAATTAACATGTTTACCAAAGTTTAAGTTTAAGTTTAAGTTTAAGTTTAAGTTTAAGTTTAAGTTTAAGTTTAAGTTTAAGTTTAAGTTTAAGTTTAAGTTTAAGTTTAAGTTTAAGTTTAAGTTTAAGTTTAAGTTTAAGTTTAAGTTTAAGTTTAAGTTTAAGTTTAAGTTTAAGTTTAAGTTTAAGTTTAAGTTTAAGTTTAAGTTTAAGTTTAAGTTTAAGTTTAAGTTTAAGTTTAAGTTTAAGTTTAAGTTTAAGTTTAAGTTTAAGTTTAAGTTTAAGTTTAAGTTTAAGTTTAAGTTTAAGTTTAAGTTTAAGTTTAAGTTTAAGTTTAAGTTTAAGTTTAAGTTTAAGTTTAAGTTTAAGTTTAAGTTTAAGTTTAAGTTTAAGTTTAAGTTTAAGTTTAAGTTTAAGTTTAAGTTTAAGTTTAAGTTTAAGTTTAAGTTTAAGTTTAAGTTTAAGTTTAAGTTTAAGTTTAAGTTTAAGTTTAAGTTTAAGTTTAAGTTTAAGTTTAAGTTTAAGTTTAAGTTTAAGTTTAAGTTTAAGTTTAAGTTTAAGTTTAAGTTTAAGTTTAAGTTTAAGTTTAAGTTTAAGTTTAAGTTTAAGTTTAAGTTTAAGTTTAAGTTTAAGTTTAAGTTTAAGTTTAAGTTTAAGTTTAAGTTTAAGTTTAAGTAAAATTATTTTAAAGAGAAGAAAAGGTAAGCGCTAGGAAATAGAACCGATCATTTTAGAGCAAAACTTGTTTTTGTGGTAAATTCACAGAAAAAGTTTAAAGGTTAGACACAAGTGGAAAGAAATCATTGCCTATTTTTGCAATTTCTAATTTCCTTTAAAAGTTCATTCAATTTTGTTTCTTAAGCCAACAACTCTTATTTGGATGCAGCTTTGTCACTGGAACACATGACAATGTAGATATGAACGAACTATACCGTGCCATGTTGAGTTTTGGTATCCCTACCAAACTGATACGATTTATCAAGATGATGTTGGAAAATGCTCGTTGCTGCGTCAAAATTGGAAGAGACTCAACCGATACCTTCGAAACCACCAGAGGACTTCGACAAGGCGATGCGCTGTCATGTAGCTGCTTCAATATTGTTCTATCGCGAAGTACCAAACAAACACTGTACAAAACCGTATAGTGTTTCTTTGGTAATCATCCCAGTCTTGCTGTATGGTGCAGAAGCAATGACCCTCTCTCAGGCGGATGAAGGATCTCTCGGTATCTTCGAGAGGAAGGTTCTGAATATGATCTATGGTTCGGTTTATGTCGACAGGCAAAGTAACATCTGGCGGAGAAGATATAATCATGAGTTATACGAGCTGTACAGCGACATGTTCTTCGAGCTCTGGTACAAAGCATATGAACAGTGTCCTAGTCACTTCTATGCCAAGCTGTGAAACAAAGACATCTTTAGCCGAATAATCGGGGAAAATATGCTTCACGACAACACTTTTGATAACGGATTCAGGCTCATCGATTTTGCTGCGAGGCCCGTACAAACCCCACACCAGTTCTCCAGATCAATCTACAGTCAACCAGATTGATCACATTGCAACAACGCTTGACACGCTTCCAGCATAATGGATGTCCGAACTTTCCGAGTAGCTAACATCGATTCGGACCACTACCTCGATGTAGCCAGGGTAGCACTTCGGGTTTCTAGACACAGGGTAAAACAGGTAGATGCTGGCAGAAGATACAACGCCGAACGGCTACAATCGCAATGCTTCTCCGACCAAGAGTCACAACTAACATCTTTCGAAGTTCTCTGCCGGCAATGTATCGATAACCAGTGTATAACGGCGACGAATGACCAAATTCCGCTGTCAGGCAGGATGATCCATTCAATAAAGACGATGATAGCCAACCATTCCGTCTTCCCGACTTAGACAAAGTAAAGATTTCCATACCTAAGCTGAAGCTGAACAAAGTCACTGGAACAGATGGCTTGAATGCAGAGCTTTTAGCCATCCAGCTGATACTGTAAAAGGAGACCCTCAAAACTACATCAACTATAGAGGTCTAACAGTCTACTTTACATCCCTTACGAAATCTTCCCTGCCCTAATATGTGAACGTCTTTTAGTAGTCCTGGAAAAATACCAATAACATATAATCGACATCTCTTTCATAGATTTCAATGCCGCATATGATAGCATGCACAGGGACGAAGTGTATAGAGCCATATCACGCCAAACTCGTCCGTTTAGGCAGGATGACCATGAAGAATTCGCGCTACGCAAAAAAGGCCTTAGACAATTTGATGCGCTGTCATGCGATTTCTTTAACATCGTGCTTGAAAGAATAGTGCAGATCTCCAAGTTAACACTGGAGGCACTATCTTTCAAAAGTCTGTCCGAACACAAAATCGGAAGAACCGAGTGTGATGTGAATGGAGATTTTGCGAGAGCAAGCAAATATAGGTTTAGCGGTTAATAAAGACAAAATAAAATAAATGATGTCATCAAGAAAGGACCTACAAAACTTGGTCAAAACATTATCATCGACAGATGTAACATTGTGGAAGTTAAGAACTTTGCCTACCTATGTACATAGAAAACACCACCAACGCTAAGGTCAAACCAAGAAATACTCTTGCTAACCGCAGCTTCTTTGGGCTAAAAAAGCAATTGAGTTTGAGTAGTACAACCCTATCTCGAGTGACCAAAGCGTCGGTGCAGAAACATGAACTATGACAAAAATGGATGAAAGTACCTTGGGTCGTTTCGATGGAAAAAAGTCTTCGTTTGATCTACGGCCCCGTATGCATTGAAAGTGAGTGGAGGAGAAAATTGAATGAACGAACTGGACAGGCTGTATAGCGACGTAGACTTAGCCAGAAGGATAAAAGTCCAACGCTCCTGCCCGGAATGTCTTGGAATCCACGACTACAGGACAGAGCAGTAGACGAAGACCTCGGATCAGGAGGCGCGCACAAGTGAAAATTGACCTTACCCAACTTGGAGTGCGAAACTCGAGACATCTAGATAGGGACGCAACTAGATGAAAAAGCTTATAGGGTGAGGCCATATTTCACACATTACTGTAGCGCCTACTTAAGTATGCAAATTAAGTAAGAGGAAAAGAGTGAACCCTACACTAGAGTGGAATTGTCACTTGCTGAAAAAAGGAAAGCTTCAACTGACTTAGACAACTTTTGTACAAAGATTTGTTTCTAACGTGTTTATGAAACAACTATAGTTTAATTTTTTTCTTTATCAAGGTGTAGTTCTAACTCAGTTAATGTCAAAAATGTATCTAATTTTATTTTTAAATTCACATCCTTATATTTAGACAGTCCTTCGAAAAAGAACAAGAAATATTGAAAAAAGCTCTCTCTTTTGATTTGTATAAGAGTATCAAAAAAAGCTTTCAAACTTAAAAGAAGAATTTTCTAAAATTAAATGTTGCAAGAATCAGAATGGCTCTCTTTGCTTCAAAATTACGTGTTGCAAAAAATGCACTCAGCATGCGACTGATATCGGAAGCCATTGTTTCCTTAATCAATACAAATTTTATGCATTTATTCAAAATGTATATAATGTAAAAATAGTATGTACATGCACAGATTTCTGTATAACTCCTTTTGCATATATGAACCTTAATATCAAATCGATATTCATTTAACTTTTTCGTATGGATAGCATCAATGCATATATGTGTCTAGTTCAATATTTACTCCCATTTTCCAAGCACACAAAAGGATTCAATGAAGCATTACCAAGTTAACTGGTAACTTTAAAGACTCAAGCAGTGAACTTGAAAAATGCTTGCAGAAAATCTTAATCGATATTTGAATCCACCAATACATTATAGAAAAAAGGTCATCCAAAACATTTCAATTCTCTCGAATTCACACAACCCTAAAAATACCTCCATAGATATACAATCTAAATGTAAAACACTTAAGTCTATTGTCTAAAGGTGTTAAAGCACCACAAAGGACATCGTACTTATAGCATTATCCATAAGAACAGCTGATATTCTTGTTTTTACAGGAGTGTTAAAGAGAAAATTTCCTCATCTCACAAAGTCTCTTCAGAAGTCCTTGAAAGCTCTTATTCATGCCTTTGTTGTGTCGTCACAAGTCCTATACATCCAATCCATGTCCTTTTTGCTCGCTTCTATAGCAAACTCATCGCTGCTATCATCATGCACCTGTTCGATTTCCTTCCTCACAAAGTTTCATCAGTTCCGAACTGACTTCAAACACGAATGGAATAAGGACGCTGCGCGTTTTCTTCTTTTTTTCATAAAATACTGCTCTCATCATCTGGCTTTTCGCGTTTGGCTTATCGTAGTTGTCGTCGTCGTTTTCGTCGCTCGACGCTCGGTTGTGGTGCTCAGCTCATCTGGAAATCCTTTTGTAACCCCTTTTCAAACGAAAGAACGAACGAACAACCCAAATTATTGTCCTAATTTGCTTAGAAATTGCTTAACTTGCGCAAAAATAATTAAAAATATATCCCTAGAGGGTTATGCTCTTATATACCTAGGCTCGTAGTTTAGGGCACTAAATAATCTCTTTTTATTTTGTACGCGTTCCTAAGCCGGCAAAAATAAAAACAAAATTTTGGTGGTGTGGTGTGAACATAAAATAAAACAAAAAAAATAAAAAAGGACATTTTATTTGATATTCTCGTACTTTTTTTTTGCTATAAATGTCCTGACTGAAAGGACTTAATTGTTCTTCTTCCTATTTTTCGCTTGTGCAATCAAAATAGAAAACAACAGCAAAAAAAATAAAGAAAAATCGTTTACTCGTGTTGAGTGGTGCCAAGAGTGGTTGTGTTTTCCTTGAGATTGGTTGTGATTGATTAGCAAATTGATTTCGTGTCGTCGTAATTATCCTTGAGAATACAAAACGTTTTATATTGTTTTGTTTTTGTTTTTGATGTTGTTTTGTTTTCATTCTAAGTTCTATTCTTAGAAATAGAGCTTGCGTGTGTGCTAGGGGTTATAGTTAACAAGGATCTGAAGAAAAAATAAGAGAAAAGGCTTAACCTGATTTTTGAGTTTCTTTTTGTTTTGAATTATTAATAACCATAATCAGGATTAAGAAAATTTTATAAACGGATCGAAAACCTACATAACTCAATCAAAATCAAATATTTTCATTTTTGTCATCATGTTTTGGATATTGCGGCGAACTGGAGCAGTTAACTTCTTTAATTCGCTCAACAATAATTGCAGTTCATCGAAGGCTAATAACAACAATACTAATGGTAAGTAAGCAGTTAAGTCTTCTATAAAAGGTGCAGAAGATTAAGTTGAGTTTTTAAGAAAAGTTAAATTAAAGAAGTCCCATTAGATTTCTTAGAAACGTTCAACAAGTGGGACATTAAATAAATTGAATCCGTTCTAGAATTCAGTGTAAATCATTAACAACAGGTACGAGTATATCAGAAATTTGTTTTTTGTTTTTTAGAAGCGTTCGAAGTTCAGAGAAATAATTTTGCAATTACAGAGAAAAGTTAATTCATTTTGGTTTATACAAAATCTGTCATATTGATGAAATATTTACAAAAAAAAAGTTTTATAAATTGATAAAAGTGTGATTGTTACTCATTTCCGATTTCCTTGCGATTGCAGGTGTTTTTTTTAAAGACTTTAAGCACTTTAAATAACAATTCAAGTTGACTTGAAAATTGGCTTAAAATGCTTTAAGAGATACTCGTTTGTGAAAACAAGACCCATAAAAAGCAATCGTTAGGTTGCTCGAACGAGGGGACCAGTTACTAAGACCACTTTTGGAAATATGTATTGTTAAGCATGCTAAATGAAAAGTTAAAAGTGTTGGAATCAAATGTCATCGATGTTTTAGTTGAGGAATGTTTTGGAAACTATGAATTAGTCTGCATGGTTTGACAGCACACTCGAAATTTCTCATAACTGCCAAAACCTACTGAAAAGAAATGTTAACATATTTTGAAAGACCATGTACACTCCTCGCCACTTAAATAGGAAGACCTTTATAGTTTATATGCAACTATTCATCACACGAAAACGGAATAATAAAATATTATTATATTGTGCTCAATTTCTTTGTCCAATTCTTCTTCTTTTTCTGTGTACAAATATCAAGTTCTTAAAAAAGCGGTTTTACGTAATTTCCCCTTTATTCTAGCATGTGTTTAAAATAAAACATAGTTTTTGCGCCATTTAAATAGAATAAGCATTTAGTTTGATGTTTATTTTTGAAACGCGGACTCATATTTTTTGTTGATTGAGCTTATTTCTTAATTTAAAAAAAAAAAACCTAAAATGGGTAGCGAAAAAGTTTTAATCGAGTCAGAAAGAGGACGAATTAAAGTCTTCAAGCATGCTGGCTTACCTTTTGTCAAAATATCTTACAACGGCGTGGTTATTAATGTAAAAAGGCGACTTATTTTAAAAAAGGCGTCAAATTCACACGACTATTTGGCAAAAATTTGGAAAAAAATATGGTGTTAAGGCAAGTCTTACAACTATGCGTCGTGTTATTTCGAAAGCTAAACATGTTAAAAGACTAACAATAAAGAAGACACCACCTCTTAACCCGGTTTGAAAAGAACAGAGCCACTGTTTTTGTTGAACATGTGACATGTACTTCGGAGTGGAACCAATTAGTCTTCATCGCTGAGCAGACTCCGACTGCTATAGTTACTATTTTCATGACCTCCGCAAAGTCGTGTTGGAGATGTGATTGTGTTCTATGTTATGAAACCAGCGAACTACAATTTATTTGAACTACAATGAATGTCTTGTCTTACAATGGTGTATTGAAAAGGCCTTTCCATACTTTCATACCCTTTTTGAACCCCTGCCGTCTATTAATCAACATGCTAATGCACCAATTCACACATCCCTGGTAGTAAAAACCTATTTGCAGAGCAAAAAAGTTGATCTCTTAAGCTGCCCGCCCTATTTTCCAGGTTAAAATATCATCGAAAATTTTTGGAAAGGGTTGACACATCAAGTTTATGAATCAGGACAACAATATTCGAGTGCACCTAAGCTTACCAAAGCTTGGTGCTAAATTTTACTTAATTATTTGTCTTGTACTCATACTTTCCAAACCGGATGTGTGAAGTTTAGGAAAAGAAAGGTGTTCAATATAAAATACTCCAGTTATCTACAATTTAAGATATGTTTGTAATAAAAAGGGACTGAAATCTCTAAAATGTCTTTTTCATTAAAATATCCTATTCAAGTGGCACACATTTTCGACTCCTATTTTGCTGGTTTTTGGTTGATAAAACTTTGCTTACACTTAAAGCCTTTGAATTTAATCTTTTTTTTGATCAAATAACAAGAATTAAATTGAGTTTAATTTACAATAGTTTCTAGCTTGATTTGGGAGCAATGGTGTCCTATTCAAGTGGTGAGGAGTGTATACAAAAAACACTTTTTTCTATGTCTTTTAGTTTGTTAACATATTTTTATTTACGAGAGTTTTTTATTTGCAAAATGAGTTCAATGTACTTCTACAAAAACAACCTACTCATCCTAGTAATTTGGTCAAAACATTAGACTTTTCGGTTTTGCACGAACACTTTGACCTCTCGTTTTTCACAGCCCAAATTACTATAACCATTTCGCATGTGATTAATTGATTAGGTCGTTTAAGGTATTAAATTAGGTTTTATATTGGAAGAAAGTTAAAAAAGGTTAAATTGTTTGTTTTGACCTCATTAATTTAATCATTGAGAAATGTTGTCCATCTATCAGTGCAACAGTTTAATAGTGTTGGTTATTTTACGAATATCTAAGATAATATGAAAATCTGATTTTTCTTCCTTTAAAAATTCAAGAACTCCGATGTAATAATTGTTTTGTTTTTCAATGAAAATTTCTTTTTAATTGTCTTCCTGTGGGTTATTAAATAATATTCGGTTTAAAATAATATAATTGTTGTTATTTTCAACATTTTAATATTGATGGAGTTTTGGACGCATATTTTAAAGCGAATTCATTAATTTAAACTGATCACATTTTAACCTAAATGATCAAAACAATGGGTGTTATGTCAACTAGATGCATTAAAGTTAATTGAGCTAATTCAAAATATAAGTATGTGGAATATTTTTGTCAGTATTCAGTAGATGTTGGAGGTTGTTTAAATTTTTGCTAAAAATACTTTTGGATAGAAACCTACATATTCAATGATTTTTTTTCAGGCATTCAACTAAAAATGTACCCGTAGTAGAAATTTTTCCAAACATGACAATACTAATTACGATTGTATAGAGTAACAAAATAATAATACGAACGAAATTTTAACATAATTTGGGGATTTTGGTTTCGAGTGAGCGAAATGAATATTGCCATAAAGAATCATTTATATGTTTAACTTTATTCAACTTCAATTTTAAAAGTTAAATTTTAATAGAAACTAACTAAATCTTAACTATAAGTTGTTTTTTTTTCAACAACAAGAAGCTAGATAAGTTCTATGTATATAGTTTTATAAAAAAAAGAGGCTGGAACGCGACCTTCAATGATAACTTCCCATCCCGTCTGTCGATTTGTCTTGCTTAAAAGTTTGTCTATATGTACTCGTATAAACGAATATAAATTTGCGTACCATTTTTTGTAGATTTTATTTTTTATGAAAAAACGGAGTGTTGGATTTTTATATAAAAATGACTGAATATTGAAAACAATATTTTCTATGAAATAAAATAAGTTTGAAGATAATATTTTAATTTTTTGAAAAGCTATTTGAGTCGAAAGTAAATTTTTACCAAGTTAAAGTATTGTTTTTTTTGTTAGAGTTTTATTTTTCGTAAAAAAGCAGTTAATTCGATTTTTTTCAAAATTTTATCGAATGTTGAAAACAATATTTCTTGTAAGATAAAATTAGTTTGTAGTCAATATTTCAAATTTTTGAAAAGATATTTCAGTCGAAAATCAAATTTTACCAACTTTTGTTAAATTTTTGTTAGGTTTTTCATTTTTTGTACAAAAACTGTCAATTCGATTTTTTTCAAAATTTTACTGAATGTTGAGAACAATATATTTTGAAAGATAAAAGTAAATTAAAGCCAATATCTCAAAGTTTTGAAAAGATATTTGAGTCGAAAATCAATTTTTATTACCTTTTATTAATTTTTGTTCAGGTTTTTATTTTTTGTAAAAAAACTGTCAATTCGATTTTTCTCAACACTTTTCAGAATGTTGAAAACAATATTTCTTATAAGATAAAATAAGTTTGAAGCCTAAATTTCAAGTTTTTGAAAAGATATTTGAATCGATATTCAATTTTTACCAACATTGAGTAATGTTTTTTTTAGATTTTTATTTTTTATAAAAAAAACTGTCAATTACATTTTTCTCAAAATTTTTTCAGATTTCAAAAACATTGTTCTCCGTTGCTCAAAATTGTTTTGGAGATGAAATCAAAAATAGTACGCAAATTTGGTAAAAATTGATACGAGTACATTTAAAAAACTTTTAAGCAAGATAAATCGACAGACGGGATGGGAAGTTATCAGTGTGGGTCGCATCCCAGCCTCTTTTTCAATTATATTCTGGACTTGTTTATGAAGATTGTAAATTAGGACGCGTTCCCGAAATGATTTTCTATGCGTGTATATTAATTTCATTTAAAATTCACCTTATGAATAAATTCTTTGTTTGATATATACACAAAAAAAAGGTTAGTTTTTTTATTTGATTAATTTTTTTGTCAATTAAGTCAAGATTTAAGGCATTAAATTGCTAGCAAAGCCAATTTTGCACCTTGGGGATTTTGAGCCATATACATTTTTTCAACATTGAGCAAATATATGTCACAAATAAATCTTAAAAAGGATTAATATGAAGTTATCAATATTATATTATAGTAATATTTTGCTCTTTGTAATAAGCCAAATTTACATTTATGGAACTTCAAATACTATCCCATAACAATCTAAGTTTAATTTGTTTTCTTAAGAGATATTTGGGATTTTAACAAAATTTAGTTTGGCTTTTTTGATAGGATTTTATTTTATTTTTGCAAATAAAACTGTTAATTAAATTATTTTAATTTTACTGAAAGAAAACAAAGTTAATAAGATTAAATAAATTTAGAGTCATTAACTTTATTTGTTCTCAAGATATGCATGCGAAAAATTATGTTTTGTTAATTTAAAGTTTTTCTTTTTTAACTTAACATGGGAAGCCATTGTAATCGGTTCGATTTGTCGAATTGAACATTTTGAAATTTCTCGACGTTTTAAGGTCCCTAGAATCTAAATAAAAGGTTTATAGAGCGATGTCTGTGTGTTCGTGTTTACATCGTCGTATTGTATTGAAAAATACGACTTGGAGAATATGTGGTTTCAACAAAACGTTGCCACATGCCATACATGTCGCAATATCAATTGGTAATTTTGATCATGTGATTTATTATTAATGGTTTTCACTGTGGGGCTACGTGTTTTTGCAGATAAACCCTTAACTATTGAGCACTTAAAAAGCAACATTCATCGAAAGAATCGGTAGTATCACCCTTCAAAACCCAGTTGTTTACATTGTTGTATTTGTAATGTGGACGAATTCAACGAGAAAAATTAACGTGTTTTCACGCATACATAGAATTAAATACTGAGTTTTTAGGGGAAATTTCATAACTTAGAGGAGAAATCACAGACATACTTAAATGAGTTTATGAGTCCGATTTTTGGTTTAGCTTGTAGTTTTTATTTGCGAGGATTTTTGTTTGCAAAACAAGTTTATTTTACTAATATAAAAGCAACCTACTGAACTCATCCTAGTAATTTGGTCAAAACATTAAACTTTTCGGTTTTGCACGAACACTTTGACCTCTAGTTTATCACAGCCCAAACTACTTATTATTTCGCATGTAATTAATTGATAAGGTCGTTTAAGGTATTAAACTAGGTTTTATATTGGAAGAAAGTTATAAAAGGTTAATTTGTTGTTTTGACCTCCATAATTTAATCATAGAGTAATTTTGTCCATCTATCAATGCAACAGTTTAATAGTGTGGGTTATTTTATGATAATATCTAAGATAATATGAAAATTTGATTTTTCTTCCTTTAAAAATTCGGGGACTCCGAAATAGTGTTAATGATTTTTTTCTAATTAAAAACTCCTTTTTAATTGTTTACCTGTTAAATAATAAAAAGGATTAATTGTAAGTATTCAACAAAAACAGAGAATTGGTAAACACAAAACAAAGTAGGTTCCAGAGATGAAAAGAATATAAATAGCAGGAAGTCTGTGAATGTGAAGGGATATCTTTTTTCGTCGATCATACCTCAAGAGCAATAAGAGATATCAACTTTAAATTAATTTTGTTAGATAGATATTAGCATCTAAAGATCCACCAATTATTTTAAAAATTATTGAGTGTGTGATTATTTAATATTGCAATTTAAAAAAATGGGAAAATGTGGCTGATTTCAAACATATCTGGAACCAATAAGGCTAGGGACTTCAACAAGTTTCGAAGTTTCAAAAGTTAACGTAAATAAAACATATACAAAATATTTCTTTTCATAATATTTCTTTTTTGTTATAAAGTTGATATTAGGTGTGGAACACTACATCATTTAAATGACCACCACGTGAATTGTGGCAACATCGATTGAGGTACAGATTTTTGACACATATTGGGCGGTATCTCAGCCATAACTTGACGAATATTGATTTTTAAGTGTTCAAGAGTTAAAAGTTTATCTGCATAATTACGGCCTTTCACATAGTCATACAAAGTTGTGTGGCATGTGGCACCGTCTTGTTAAAGCCTTATATTCTCCAAGTTGTATTCTTCAATAACAGCCAAAAAAAACCATAACGCTACGTTTTGACGATGACAGTCGTCTATCGTCACGTCGTTTTCGAAGAAGTAAGTTTCAATCACACCTCCAGACCAAAGAGAGCACAACACAGTGACTTTTTAACTTCCCATTAAAATCAGTCAGATTTGTCGAATTGAAAATTTTGACATTTCTCGACGTTTCAAGGTCCCTAGAGTCGAAATAAAACATTTTTTGAGAGATGTCTGTGTGTTTATTTTACAGATATTGATGCATAAAAATGCAGAAAGAACTCTCAAAAAAATTGAGTGGGTGGTTTGTTTACCATAGCAATTTTAAAAAAGGTGAACATTTTGGTTAACCCTCAATATCTCACGAACCAATAACGCTAGAGACTTCAATTAAATTTTAAATTACATATTGTAACGTGATACCAAACTAATATATTTTTGGGAAAAAATAAAATTATTCTGTTTTTTTTTATAAATAAAAAAAAAACTGTCACCTTAAATATTTTACGAACCACAAATGATTTTGTCTCCAAAATAATTTTGTGCAACTAAGAAGAACGTTTTTTGATATCTGCTACAATTTTGAGAAACGGAGAATTGACTGTTAAAAATAAAACCTTAAAAAAATGAATTCAAAACTGATTTTCGACTGGGATGTCCTTTCAAAAATTAAAACTATTGGCTTCAAACTAATTTTATCTCACAGAAAATATTATTTTTGACACAGTTAATTTTTGATAAAAATCCAACAGTCCGTTTTTTTCATAAAAGAAAAACCTGTACAAAATAGTACTAAAATTTGATAAAATCTCGTTAACAAAAATAGATTTTGAAATCAAACTATGTTTTTAATAATATGTAAGATATTGTTGGGAATTTTAAAAATTTTAGGAATAATTCAACTAAGCTTTTTTAAGAAACACGAAATATTACACATTTTTAAGCAAGGCAAATTGACAGACGGGTTGGGAAGTTATCAGTGTGGGTCGCATCCCAACCTCTCTTTTTTTGCTTGCAATAAGCCAAATTTGAAAAGTATATGCAATTAATTAAAACAAAGCAAACGCGAAAATCTACAAAAGCAACATCAAATTAACAGGAATTGGTTTTTCGACTCCATTACTATTTTTTGTTTAATTTTACACAAAATGTTGTTATTTAAACCGGCCACGTATGGGAAGTCATCAATTTGAGCCGTACCTAATTTTGTCAGATGTTTTTTAAAAAACTTTTAGACAATCAAATAAATTTGGAGATAATTTTTATTCTTATTGTAAAAAATTGTGAATTTAATTTTTCTTCAAATATCAAAAACTGTATTTTTCATAACATAATGTTTTGTTCGTGAAATATTCGAGGAAACACTTCTTAAAGAAATAAGCTTCTTTGTAAATTTCAATAGTAAGCCAAAATATTTGTTAGTGGAAGTCTCGTAAGCCAAAATATTTTATGAGGGTTAGATGAGAAAAAATGCATTTTTTTCATCATTACTGAAAGGAAGCGTTATTATGTACGTTTGTTTTGTACAATTTGCAAATTTAAAACAAAAATGATGAAAAAACAACTTTTTGACTATACAATTATGTACCAAACTATATTTTTACTTCTTTTTTACGCAAATTTGTTCTTAAGTTACATCAAAAGGAATTTTTCTTGAAAATTTGGGTTTCAGAACTAAAATTTATCCTTTCTTTTGAAAACCTTTTTATAACCTTAAATACCTCTCAGGAATATCTTACAAAGTATAGTTCAATTCTTTAAAAAGCATCTCAAAAAAGATTGGAGAGAACAAGAAGATCTAAAATTTTACAATACTAACATTTTGTAGTTCTTAAACCATTCGGAAAATAACTCAATTACCTTAGTTCATATATATGAAAAAAGTCATATAAGACCAATCATCATTATAAAACATTTGTTTACATAAAGTCACTTACTTACAATATCCAGTTAAATTGAATATATGCAACTTTAATTAATTGCAAAAATACAAAATAAAAAAAGAAACATAAGAACTTACTTATAATTAAGAATTGAAAGAACCTCTAAGAAATTAATGAACGAATGAATTCCAGCTAAAATAAGTTTATTCTTTCTCTTCTTGATGGAAAAATAAATCACCTCAACAATGAGTTTCTCAGAATTACAAATTAAGGAAGAAGCTAACAAAATAGGCACTCCTTTAAATATCATTCCAATAATTGTATGATGTTTGTTCATATGTGACTTTTTCTGATGAATTAACCTTTGCTTTTGTTAACAAAGTGTTTAAGTTCACTTCGTCCCTCGTAGACTGTAAGTAACATTATTCCATGCAGCATTAAAGACACCTTTAATAAGTCGTCTTTGGGCTTTACATTCCTGAATAAATATGGGTGAGATCTCAAAGCAAGGGAACTGGTTTGATGTTCTTTAATCTTTTCAGGAAAAATTCTTAATAATTGTGGTCTGGTCTGGGTTGGCTAAGATGGGATAATCTAATTTACAAGAACAGAAATCCTTAACAACAAAACTGATGGTCATTTTTAAATGTTCTTTTTTCTAACGAAACAGGATTTATAACGAATTTACATAGGACATACGTATATAAGGTAAATAAGAACTATGCCTTCACAACGTTTTCATCATTCATAGAAAAATTAAAGATTACTTTAAAAGGGATTTTGAGTAAAATTGTATTTCATCCAATTTACCAATTGTATGTATTATTTAAAATACCTATTGTTGTCAATTAGGACTTGTAGATAACTCCTGTCTCGGGGAAACTTAGAAACATAACGTGATTTTAAACTCTTGAATATTACAACGAAAGGGGAAAAGACAAAGATTAATAAAAAGTTTCACATTCGCGAAGTTCACCCTAAGAACAAATCTCTGTACCTCACAGTGCAGAGGAAGTTTTTAGCAAATATGCGTTTTTTCTTAGATTGTAGCCAGATCAAAAGGAGACATAAGTTCATTGCATAGACTCAGAAAATCCAAGCATCTCACAGCAATTTTGGGGACATCACGAATATGATCCTTTCACATACCGAGAATATAGAAAAGTTCAGTTTTATTGACGCAAGTGCCAGGAGTCTGAAAACGTTAGTATATGTGAAAGGCTAAGAAAGGCTATTGTCGTCAGCAAAACAATTTATTGGATTAGAAGTTGCAGAAAGGAGAACATTTATAAAAATGAGGATATAGTCCGAGGACTTCACAATTTCATCAGGGTAAAGTACACGAAATGTTCTACTGAAATTCGGATTCGGTTACCGCAACTTTAAGTGCTTTAACTCCAATTTTTGATTGACAGTAGACACGCTATAACAAGTTAAATGCAAAAATTTGAGTCTAAATATTCGTTGAGTGTTCGAAATGTCCAAAAAATATCGTTCGAGCTCAAGCTTCTGTAAACGATCCAAATCGTTCAATTGGACATCGTGTAGACCATCACATTATGGCGTAATAATCTTTCAACTTTGCTTGACTTTTTATTCGTTTGTGATATAGACGACTACGTCGCATCGCCTTGTATGATCAACTTTCCACACCTGATATTTCAAAACATGACTTAATTTTTTGACGATCAAATCTAATTTTGAAAATTCTGACATAAAAATCTCATGCCGTAACTTCAAAAATATCAATGGGCATCTTCTTCAAAATTCAAGAGGAACTAAATATAGACCTATCTCAATTCTACCATAATTGTCTTAAGTCTTTGAGATAATCTTTAAGATACAAATCAACGCTTATCTCACACCAAACTCTCTGATCAGTCCACAACAATCTGGCTTGAAGAAAAGGCACAGCTGTACAACAGCACTAATTTGCGTGACTGAAGAAATAAGACAAGCGCTGAATAAGGACGATAAAATATTCTTAGTCTTAAAAAAAATAAATTGGATGGCGCAACAGTCTGTTGAGAACTAGGGCCTAGTGAATTACAACTCTCAACCATTTCTGTGTGCGAGTAATGTTGCCAGAAATAGAGGGGACGTACAGTTTTTAAGGCGAATCCGAACGGCTAATTTGACAAAGCACTTTTCGTGACAAGAATTGTTCTTGAAGAATTTGTCAATTCCTCGCAAAAGACTTGAATATTCTTAGTTGCCTAACAGCAAGGTTAGGTGAGGTTATAGTGGCTGTCCAAGATGGAAACGGACACACTTAGGCCAGTTTAATGGCCCATTGTGATACCACATGAATCTTGAGGTTTCCTCCTAAGCTCAATGGAACCAGCTTGAGTCCCTTACGAAACGTGAGAAGCTGATTATAGCGATATGATTTAGATCGTTTAGATCGTTAAAGAAGAATTCTCCTAGGTAATTCTTGCGTTTTCGAGCTAGAGCAGGGCATGTGCAGAGAAGATGAAGAACCGTTTCTTCCTCTTCCTCGTCCATACACCTTCTGCAAAAGTCATTTGAGAATACGCCTAGTCTCGTGGCGTGCTTTCCTATTAGACAGTGTCCGGTTATGACACCTATTATCGAGCTTATATGCGATCTGCTTAGAGAGAGCAAGCACCTTGAACGTTTTAAATCCAGTGTTGGCCAGATGTTTTTTGTGGCTTGGCACGTGGTGATGTTGTTCCAACTGGTGCCTGCCCTCCCCGCAGCGTCTTGCATTAGCAACAGTTTACAAGTAGCGATTGGTATGCCAGTACTTGCCAAACGTGGTAGGATGGGCTGTACTGTACCGTTCCTGGCGAGTTCATCTGCCTTACAGTTATATGGAATGTCCCTATGGTCCGGCACCCAGCAAAGGTGAATATTAAACTGTTGCGCCATCTCCATTAGAGATGATCGACAGTTATGGACTGTTATAGAGTTTGTAGAGACAGAGTCCAGAGTTTTGATAGCGGCCTGACTATCTAAGAAGATATGGATATCAGATGTTGATATCACGTTTTCTTTAAGCCAGGACTTCTTTTATATCCAAAAGTTCCGCTTGGAACACGCTGCAATGATTGGGAAGGCAGAATGAGAGACTTAATTTCAGCCGTTCAGAGTACAAACCTCCACCAACCCCTTCTTTTGTTTTTGACCCATCTGTGTAAAAATATATTGACTCATCCTCCAAGAATGTCCTATCCTCCCAAAAAGATCTGGTAGTTATAGAAATCTGGAAGTTTCTGTCGAATGGTAGTTGGGGAATGGTGTAGTATGTGTGCTTTGGAATTGATTCTAAGTACCTTAGAATTACGCAGTGGCCAATGTTGTTGTTAGTCCACTGCGACGAAGCATTAAGGCGAATAGCAGAGCTTGCAGCTATTTGTTTGCTAAATATGTCAAGAGGTGTAAGGTAGAGCAAGGTGTCCAGTGCCGCAGACGGGGTCGTGCGAAGCGATCCGCTTATACATAGGCAGGCTGAACGTTGGACTTTATTTAACTTATCCCTGTTTATACCTTTCTCTAAAGCAGTTCACCATACTGCCACACCGTACGTTAAAATCGGTCTAATTACCGATGTGTATAGCCAATGTGTGATTCTGGGTTGTAAATCCAATAGCTTTTTTTGCAAGAAAAGAGAGCTACCAGTAGCTTTTTTTACTCCTTCCTGTACGTGGCGTTTCCAATTTAGTTTTTTGTCTAAGACAAGACCTAGGCAAACAAAGAGCTCAAATTGGTGACGGTTTGTCCAGTTTTTCACCTACATCATTCGGTGTTCCACAAGGGTCGATATTGGGTCCTCTACTATTCTGTATCTTTGTCAATTAACTTTCAAGTGTGATGAAAAACTGTTTCTGTGATTTAATGCCGACGACTTTCAACTTCAATTCAGTTGTCCTTGACCTTGACAAAATTCCAAAGTGTGTCTTACTTAAATGTGGTTTTCTTGAATCCTAAAAATAAAAAACAGGCGTAGTGATTTCTAAGAAGATTCTTGGTCTCTCTTATTTTCCCTTAATTTTGTTAAGTAATGTCCCCATTTTATATGTAGAAACTGCTAAAAACCTAGGCGTTAACTTCAACCGCCCTCCGAAACCCAGTATTTTAGACTCAGACTTTTACCCTTCTGGCTAAGTCTACATCGTTGTGTCCTCCACTCACCTTCTACGCATACGGGACCGGATCACGCAAAGAACTTTTCTATCGAAACGACCCGAGATGCTTTCATCGGCTTTTGTCATAGTTAATGCTTCTGCACTGTATAGCAGAACGTTGATAATGAGGGTCTTATATAGCTACACTTTGATCACTCGAGAGATGGCTTTGCTACTCAGTTGCTTTCTTAGCCCAAAGAAACAACGGTTAACTAGAGAAATTCTTCGCTTGATCTCGGATTTGCTTTCTGCGTTAATAGCGGAGCCTAGGTAGACGAAGTCCTTAACTACCTTAAAGTTACTTTTGTCGATGGGGACGTTTTGACCTAGACGTCGAAGTTGTAGGTCCCTTCTTGATGACAGCATGCACTTTGTTTTGCCTTCATTGACCGGTTAACTCCCTTTTGCCGCCTCTGCGTCAATATTTACAAAAGCCTAATTGACGTCAGGCTGAGTTCTTTTGATTATGTCAATTATGTCAATATGGACAGACTAGAGGCACTAGTTTTGACGTTGTAGATCTGTACTAGTTTTTAAAGGGCGATGTTAAAGAAATGGCATGACAGCTCATCACATTCTCTTAAGCCTTTTTTGACATCTAAATGTTCTGTTAAGTTGTTTAAAACCGTTATGGAGCAGCGTGAATTCCCTATGGTCATCCTGCACAAACGCACAAGTTTGGCTGTTTAGAAGTTCTTATTTTGTTCAGTATCGGGAAAACAACACAGAGGTTTTATTTATCGGGAATGCTTTCTTCCGACCGTATCTTATAGATAAGCTGGTGCATACTCCTGGTGCATATACCAAATTATCTCCAGCTGTTTTTAAGACCTCTGCATTCATGCTTTCTTACGTCGTCTTTTTGAATAAGTCATCCTGCCTGACTGCGGGCAGAATTAAGTTTGTCCTCGCCGTTATACAGTCTGCAGAAGTGGTCCTTCCATATCCTAAGCAATTACTACGGTTCCATTTTGATGTTTCGTCTTTTGTCTTTGCAGCCTTCGCTTCGATTTTCATGTACTTGCGAATTTTTTGCATCTGCTCATAAAACTCTCGAACTTCATTCCTGCTTTTGAACCGCTCAACATCTCAGATCAAACGCTTCTCATGCTCTCACTTTCTTCTTCTGAGAAGTCGTGTCCATCTCTTCTTCTGCTCATAGATTTAAAGACTCTAGGCTATTTTTTCAGCTTCCAGGGGCTACTTCAAGTCATTTGCTTATGTCAACAAGTCGACGACGTTATATAAGTTCAGAGCCAACTTCGAACGTAAAAAATGTCGGAAATGGAGTCTAACAATTCCGCGGTGGCCATATGAACGAAATCGAGTTTCATTCATAAATGTTTTGACTGTAATTCAAGCCGATAATAAAGTTTTTGAAATATCTAAAATGGTTTGCGTTTTATTTAAACAAATGTTTTAAAGTCCTTATAGGAAATTCTTTAACTGAAGCTTCTAAGCTTCTAACTTTGACTTGAATGTATTTATTTTTACATAAATAAAAACCCAAAAATAGCTTTAACTATAAAATTCTACACTTGGGAAGAAATTCCCATGAGGACACTTTAAAAGAACTATGTTAAAGTTTTTTTTCTGACATAGTAAAAATAATCTTAATACTTTTGGAGCTTCTAACAAAAATGATAGCCTCAGCTGACACTTTTAGTGCGGCTTCTTAACACTATTTTTTATATCCAATTTGTTAAAATGTTCTGATGTAATAAATATTTTGATTTAACTTCAACTTAACAATCTACGAGAACATTTATGCCTGAGTAAATATGAAGGTACTTATATTGGTTTCTTGTACCATAAAATGATTTAAGGAAGAGAGAATATTATTTTATTTGTCTTCGATTCCTTACACTTCATCCAACAACGACTTTTATTGAGTTGCGAAGAAGCCTGATGGTGGCAAACATTATTACATTTGTGCAACACTTGACTATAAATATAAAACTACTCGCTGTATACAAATACAACAATTGTGACAGCCACAAAGAGAGTGTATTAAATTTCATTTTATTTTCTATTTAAGAAGACTCGGGGTTTACGAAGGACTAAAAGGTGAACCTGAGTCTGCTTTTTTTTCTTGTAACTTCTTTTGACTTAACTTAAGTGAATTTCATCTACAACTGATGGCCGACGACGCGACGAAAATGACGTCGAGGACGACGAGGGGAAATTGGACATTTCAATTTGAAAGATGAGATGAGTTCGTTAAGCAGATAGCAAAAGGTGGCGGATGTGCTGGAGCTATATCTTCTATCCTTTGCGAGGAGAGGAAATGAAATGAGTTCATCAGACAGTATTATGGTTTCGGTTCGTTTCGAAATAAGGTATACCCCAACCTCCAAACCTACCAACAAACGTACCTATCTATGGAATGAAGAAAGGTAGATTTAATTTTCAGGATAACATAATTCAGGATAACATAAATTCAACCCTTTTCGAGATATGGTAAATCAAACTCACCCAAAGGAATATATTTTATTTTTGTTTTCTTATTTTATTTAGAAATTTAAGAGAAACGACCGAAGGAATGCGAATTACGATATCCTTGGAATCGATGGATACAAATGTTTAAGTTCATTGGAAAAATATATTCGCTGCTGTTGAGGATCTCGAAGGGAAATCATATTGAGCGTGAAAGATTTGTATTTCTATATACTTTTACTTTTATGCATATGAATGGAAGGTTAAAAATGTATATTTAGATAGGTTCGTTTGATAAAGAAAAATACAAATAAATTACTTAACTTTTTTTTAGAATGAAATTTAGAAAAGGGTGTCTTTTGTTATAATTCTGCTTAATGTCAGAGTTGATGAACTACGTAATTAAGGTTCAATAAAATCGAATTTAAGGTAATTGGGAGTCCCAAAGTTATTTCGAAAGCTTTCAAATTTTGTGCGTAGGCATACCTAGTCAATTAGACAAACAAAAGAAAGGTAAGGTTCCTTGAGATGTATTTTGCTAGAAGTTTTATTGGTATGAATGTTACTCATAGGTCAAATGAGAAATTCTAAAATTGTTCTCAGTAATGATTGAATTCGTCAACAAAATATAATATATTCCAGTAAAATACAAAACCCTTATTTCATTGCAATTTGTGATTACAAAACTCAATAAGTTGAGAAAAATATGACGTGCTCAGACCAAATAGTTTTGTTTTCCAAGATTTAAGGTTTCCTTTATCTTTTTGTCTATCAGCTTAAGATTACTTATTTAAGCCGAATCAATAATTAAGCAGTCGAAATCTAGAAACTGAACTTAAGTTAGAATTTGAAGCCATTTGCTCTTTTTATTCACATACATTTTGCTCAAACTTAGAGGCTCAACAGATAAATCAAAAAGTCAGGACTAAAGTAGGTAGGTAGAAATGGCGATCTCAATGCAACCTAGCCTGAGGTTCAATTATCGCTGTAGTGCGCCGTTTTGATACCAAAAACTTGTTTGACCTATGATAGAAAGGGAAAGATTTATAGAGAAGCTTTATAGCGATTATGTCAGAGTCATTTTGTCGCATTGAGAAAAAAGATTAGGTCTCTAATCTTTGTCTCAGATAGCTCATCGAGTTCTTAAAAGAATGCTTTTCCAAAGTATTTCATTCTGGTGTTTGCCAAAGCAGAACATTTGCAGAGGAAATGGATTATCGTTTCACTTTCTCTTTGGTCACTACAACTACGGCAAAAGGTGTTGTAAGAGATACCCAACATCTCTGCATGAACTCCTATAGGCCAATGTCCGGTACAAACCGCAACAATCCTGGCTATGTCTTGCCTTGGCCTGCATGAAAGATCGTTTGTACGGGTTTTATTTAGGTGGGCCATATCTTCCTAGATATAATGCAGTTGGGTAAATTGCTCCACCTTCGGTTTGATTCAGTTTGGTAGACATAAAAGATTTTACCCTTCATAGCACCAAGAGGAATGTTAACCATTTCCGCAAGTGAGCTATGAAGGGCCGATCCTTGCCTGGCTAGTTCGTCAGCCCGTTCATTTCCGCGATACCACTATGGCCCGGAACCCAGACCAGGGTGACACCGAGGTTAATATTTAGGCTCGCAAGCTCATCGCGACATTGCTGCTGAGTTAATGGCTTTGACAGCTACCTGACTGTCTGTAAAGATAGCCGCATTTTGGTTTGGGTTTGGGCTCTGTTTAAGTATTTTACATGCCTCCCTTATTGCCAGCAGTTCAGCCTGAAAAACACTAGCAAAGTCAGGAAGCCTAAAGGATTTAGTTACATTTAGAGATAATATCGGAGGGAACCAATTTCGTTGTGTTGCTGTGACCATATAAGGTTTTGACAACCAGCTGTTTGATTTCTTCAGCCTAATAGCGCTGCAGGAAACTATGTATTTAATAAAAAGGTCGATTGGTAGAAGATCCAAAATAAAGTTTAAGGCGTCCGTTGGGTAAGTACGCATGGCCCCTGTGTTGCCCACTCAAGCTGTTCTCTGAACCTTCATTTATTAATATTATAGGCTTTGCTAAGAGCAGGCCACCACACAATCGAACCATATGTTAAAATTGGGCGTACTACGGCTGTGTACGTCCATAAAATCATCTTCGACTGAGTCCCCACTTTTTGCCGAAAGTTTTGCTGCAGGCGTAGAAGGCAACACAGGCCTTCTTAACCCGTACTTCAATATTTAGTTTCCAGTTTAGTGTAGGGTCGAGTATAACTCTCAAATATTTTGCACTGGAAGACAATGATAGGATTTGACCGTTGAGTCGAGGTAGCGTGAAGGGCGGTACTTTAGTTTTGGTGGTAAAGAGCAACAGTTCAGTTTTACTTTGGTTAACTCCTAGTCCACAACTCGTGGCCCAGTTGCTAACTTTCTTCAAAGCTGACTGCGTGATTTCACTATTCACAGAGGTGTTCTTTCCTGACACCAATAGCACCAAATCATCCGCATAGGCTACCGCCTTCACTCCACATCTCTCTAATTTAACGAGAATTGTATCTATGACAAGAAGCCATAGAAGAGGCGAAAGGACACAACCCTGGGGTGTTCCCCTACTTACGTGTTTTGTTGCGATTGTATTGCCTAGAGTGGCTCGAATCTTCCTACCACTGAGCATGGAAATAATCCATTCTCGAATGAAGCCTTCTACACCGAACTTAACGAGCGATTCTTCTATGGATTCGGTAAGGACGTTGTTTAAAGCACTTTCTATGTCTTGGGAGGTGGCAAGGGTAAATTCTTTATAATGGATTGTTTGTTCTACAGTACGCACTACCTCATGGAGGGCAGTCTTCGTAGATTTGCCGTTAAGATAAGCATGCTGAGAGCTTTCGAGAGGTCGTCCAACTAGGATTTCTATAATTTGTTCCAGCCATGGAGCTGCAACATCATGCAACTTTTGAAGCATAACTGGCAGTATGCCATCCATGCCTGGGGAATATATGGAGATGAAGTGTTGATGGCCCATAAAATATTTTCTCTGGTTATAACGGAATTGACTTCTTCCACATGAGCTACGTTTAGCTCTGTGGTTTCAACCGATTCGGGGTTATCGCTCTCGCAACCCAGAAAGTGCGTTTTCATCAGTAGCTCAAGACATTCGGCTGGAGAGGCTGTCCAGGTTCCTTCAGGATTTTTTAGAAATGAAGGATTACAATGTTAATTCGAACAAACTTTGGTGAGCCTTGCGGAGTCCTTTATATCTTCGATTGATTGACAGTATTATCTCGAACCTTGTATTTTGGTTGATGACAGGGCTTGCTTGTAAATTTTAAGAGAGTCTTTATCCGGTTGGTAAAACTTATGTTTGCGGCAGATATTGAAAATTGTCCTCGTCATTTTCCTAAGACGGGACAGTTCTTCATTCCACCAAGAAGGAGGGGTTTTACCGCTATATTTAACTGGGCAAGAGACTCTAAAAGCTTTACTTGTAGAAGTTTCAAAGGTTTTCACCTTTGATTCAAGGTCTCCTATTGATTCAGTGAGATTCGGTAAGTTGCTTAGTTTGGAATTAGCAATTTGACTGAATTTCTTCCAGTCAGTTCTTTTGGGATTTCTGTAAGTCGGAGGGTTTTTCGACTCGAAATTAATTTGAAAAAGAATCCACTTGTGATCCCAAAACGATTTCAAAGGGGAAACTCTCCACTAATAAATTACGGTTGTTTACTAAAGTAACATCAAGCACATCCTCCCATCCATCATAATTTTCCGAGCTCGGAAAGACGAAAGTGGGAGTATTGCCTCTGTTACAAATGGTCATATTATTTTCAATAATAAAATCAAAAAGTGACTAACCTCGTTCGTTGATCTCAGAACTTCCCCAAAGGGTATGCTGAGCATTTGCTTCGCCTCCGATCAGAAAATTTGTCTTTTTGATTTTAGCTTCGGTTATGGTTTTGCACACCTCTCCGGAAGTGATGGTGCATTATGGGCAGAGTAAAAAGAGGCCAACAGTATTCTTATCTTCAAATCTGACAACTATCAGATCAGGAGTGCTAAATTCTGGACATAAAAAACGTTTTAAATGTTTCTTAGCTAAAATATAAGTTCTGGGATTACCTTGGTCTTGATCTGTGGTTTTATAAAAGAGGTCGTATTGGTTGTATTGGAGGCCTCGCACCTTGAGGCCGTTTATCCACGGTTCTTGGATAACGAAACTGAGAAGTTTTCCTCACTAAGGAAATTATTATTAATTATTAAAACTTTATTGAAAACATAAATGAATTATATTAACAATAATTAAATAGATATAGCTAGCGCTATATCAGGAGTTTTAGCTATATGAAAAAAAGTTAAGTTTAAATAAATTTATCTAGATTGAGTTTTATCAGAATTGTATGGACAAGTTTAATGTTGATTGTTGTTGGTGAGGTGGATGATAAAAGTTGTTGTAGAGGTTTTCCGGAAACGTTTATGCAGGTTCTGTTTATGAATGCACATTGTAACATGTGTGTGACAGTGAATGTAAGTTTTTGTTCACAAAAAGTGCAGCGAGGGGCGGGTTGTTTGGTGATTAGATGCTCATTAGTGATCTGGGTGTGTCCCATTCTGAGTCTTATGAATTTTTTGAGCATTGAAGCAGGTAAGTCCATTTGATAGAGGGCTTTGTCGGCACCAGGATTAAGTGTTGAGTAGTGATGGTGATACCCCAGCCAGTAATCTTTAAGGTTCGCAGTCATAAATGCTTTGGTGTGTTTTCTGAAGTCTTTGGCATTGAAGTGATAGAATTCTATAAGAGGTTCTTTGAGTGCTTGTTTAGCTTTTAAGTCGGCGATTTCATTTCCAGCGATATCCTTGTGACCTGGAACCCAGGCCAATCTGAGGTTTTTCTTTTTGGCAATCAGTTTGTCACGAATTACAACAGCTATGGTGGAGTAGTTGTTAATCTTTTTAATAGCATTGATTGATGATAGACTGTCAGTAAATATAATGGTCTTTTTATTTTTTGCTGCTTCGATTGCTTTTAGGATGGCAAAAGCCTCAGCCGTAAAAATTGATGAGGTGTAATGGAGAAGACCCTTACTGATTATAGAGCCGTTTTCACTGACAACCGCAAATGAAGTTCCATCTGTTGTTTTAGATGCATCAGAAAAGAATAGTTGCCAACCTTGTCTTTTGTAGTTTTCACTTTTTTCTAGGAATATAGTATATAGGCTTTAGGGAAATCGGAGAATATTGAGATGATGGATTCACAGGCCAGATTCCAAGGAGGGTGATTGCTTTTAGCCTTTTTATCATTGATGATGGGCGTGTTAAGTTTAACTGCGTCTCCGATAGCTTTTTGGAGGGCTGAAAGGTATTTTGGTGTTCTTTTTCGTTTTAATATTTTTGTAGTATCGTCATGAATCGGTGTAGGGAACGGAGAGTTGACCTTTTTAAGGATTTGCCAGGTGAGAAATTCGGTTCTTGCAGTTAGATTAGGTAGACCGGCTTCGACTAGGATGTTCTTTATGGGGGTTGTGCGGAAAGCTCCAATGCTGTTTCTTATGGCTGCATGATATGGTGTTGAAATGAGTTGCAAGGTTGATTTGGCGCATTTTCCATAAATTGGGAGGCCATAGTCGATTTTGGAAAGAATAATAGAACGAATAATAGAAATAATGGTATTTAAATTACAGTTACTTTTTTTAGAGTTCAAGTACTTAATTATGTTTACTCTGGTAGTTAGGCTTTTCTTAATATAAGTACAGTGGTCCTTAAAACTATATTTTGAATCAAATAATATACCTAATATTTTACAATTACTGACATTTTTTATAGGAATATTATTAAGGCTTACTCCTACTATACATTTTTGGCATTTATATTTTCGGCAGATATGTAACAATTCACATTTTGAAGTGGATATTTTAGATCCAGATATATTACCCGAATTTGACAAGTTAGTAATTATTTCTGAGAATATTGTTGCTAAAACTGTTAGATCTTTACATTTTGAAAACAATATAAGGTCATCTGCATATAGTACATGATTTATTTCTGAATAATTTTGAACAATTTTGTTTATCTCGTTAAAAGCAATTATAAATAGGATCACTGATAACGGTGAACCTTGTGGGATGCCGTTTTTTAAACTGTGGATGCTGGAATAAATGTTGTTAGTTTTTATTCTGAATTTGCGATTTGAGAGAAAAGCCTTAACATAGTTTAAAATTTTTGGCCCAATTTTCCATTCGATTAATTGTTTTAGAATGACATGTAGGCCAATTCGATCAAAGGCCTGTTCAAAATCAATTGCCAAGATCGAAGCGTGGTTTTTTTCAGAAAGGGTTGAGGATATGAAAAAGTCCAGGTGAATAAGTGAGTCGATGGTACTTCTACCTTTTTTAAAAGCAAGTTGATTTTTGTCAATAAATTTGTTTTTTTTTCGATTAGCCAAAAGATTCGTTTCGAAACAATTTTTTCCAAAATCTTTGATGCACAGGGAAGAAGGGATATGGGACGGTAACCTGATAAGGTGGAGTGGTCTTTGTTTGGTTTTGGTATAGGTATAATGTTGCAACTTTCCATGCTTGAGGTATAGTACCATTGTTAAAGATGTTATTGTACAAAGACAGAAGCTTAGATCTGAGACAAGAGGGCGATTTTTTAAGCATTTCATAAGAAATTCTGTCGAAGCCAGGAGTTTTGCCTTTTGAAGAGAACAAACAGCTTTCGAGTTCAACAATAGTAATAGGAGTTTCGATTAAACTAGCTGAAGGTGAAATGGTGTAAGGAGGAGAACTTGTTGTTAAATATTCGTGTTTCTTTTTGTAAATAAAATGGGTGAAAATAAGAATCTGATTGGGAATTTTCCCAAGACTCGGCAAAATAGGAGTTTATTTCTATTGGGTTTGTTAGATTCGAAGATTCGGTTTTAACAACTTTAATAGTGTGAGGAGTATAGTTTCCAGTGAGACATCTAATATCACACCACATTTTTTTAGGGGAAGAGTTTTGGTTGATTTCAGAGGTGAATTTATTGAAACATCTTGTCTTTTCTATTTTTGCAGCTCTTCGGAATTCGGCGTTTGCTTTGCGGTAAGTTATGAGGTTTGATTCAGAAGGAGATTTTCTAAAAGCCTTGAATGCTGTTTGCTTTCTTTGTCGCAGGCTGTTGAGATTTGGATTCCACCAGGGGACTGCTTTATTATGTAGTTGTGGTGTGGTTTGGGGAATACTGAGGTTAGCTGCATAGCGGATTGACTTGGTGATAGAAGCAGCTTCTCTGTTTACCTCATTAAAAGATAATCTAAGTGAATTTTGCCTTGTGATCTCGGATTGGAACCGATCCCATTTTGCTAGCTCTGTCAAGAATTTAGGTTGGGCTTTTGAAAGTTTGGGATTAGTCTCCATTGATAGAGTTGTAAGAATAGGGAAATGGTCGCTGCCGTACAAGTCATCGGAGACCTTCCAGACTAATTTTGGTATGAGATGTGGGGACGATTGGGTTAGGTCAACGTGAGTAAGAGAACCATGTGTAGAAAGGTGAGTTGGACGACCATCATTAAGGATAGTGAGATTTTTGTTAGCTATAAAGTTTTCAACTAACTTACCACGGCTATTTATTGTTGGGGATCCCCAAGAAGGGCTCCAAGAATTGAAATCACCGGTTAGGATGATTGGTGTTGAGATGTTGGTTATAATGTTTTCAAGTTCACTGGAATCAAATTTTTGGTCAGGTGGAATATAAAGTGAAACGATTGTTAATTTATATTTCAATTCAATTTCAACAGCGACTGCAGAGATGGGTGAATTAATGTCTATGAATCTGTGAGGGATTGATTTATGAACAAAGAGGCAAACACCCTGCTTGGAAGTTGTATTGGTGGGTAGATTGTGAAAAAAGGCTGAATATTTTTTTGGGGGGAATGTTTGTTGGTTGTATTTTAAATGAGTTTCTTGAAGAGATATTATACACGGGTTTAATTCATTAATAAGCAATTGAAGCGAATGCTGGTTATTCAAATAACCATTTAAGTTCCATTGTAGTATTTTTAGGTCATTATAGCCGGTGGAGTCGCTCTTATTATCCGTACCACTAAGTGTACAGATAGAAGAACGAGCACCACCTGGTGTTTTAGAGTTCCCGCGCCTCCTCCGGAGATGAGGGTCCCCAACGTTGTGGTGGGGGCTCCCATCACCGACGGGGGCGCGGGTTGAGAGTGGAACATTGATTTTATTAATGTGTGTCATGATCATTGTCAATGTTCATGTGGAATTGAGTTTGGGCTGAAGAGGTAGTTGTTTGAAGAGAGTCATTTTGGTTTGATCTAGTTGAAGTAGTTGGTGTTTGAGTGTTTACAGGAGAATGAGAGGTATTGTCGTTAGGATTATTTTAAGTGAATACTATTGAGTCTGATTTTTTGTTATCAAGGTTAGGGATCTTTTCATTGTTAGTTTTGTTATGTTCTGTGTTAGCTGTTGTTTGATTTTGTTGTGAGTTGTTTTTTTTGTAATTCAGTTACGTTTGCTTTAAGAGAAATGTGCTGAGTTTTATTATCGTTGAATGTTTGAAGAGAAGAGGTAGATGGCTTGGGAGCTTTAACTGTGTCGGGAGGGGGATTTTTTAGTTTTTCAGAAAAAAGACCCGTAGAGATGGTTGAATGGGTCTAGTACCTTTCTTTTTGCATTCGTCTAGCTTCAGCTAGTGTACATTTGTTTTTTGTTCAATTTAATTCAAGTACTTCTTTGCTTTGGATGTACCTTGGTCAGTTCTTAGACGAGGCAGGATGGGGGCCAGAGCAATTGGCACATTCAGTGCGAGTACAGTTTATACCTTCATGGAGGGGGAAATTGCATGTTACACATGAAGCAGGGCTCTTGCACCATTTAGTTGTGTGCCAAAGCCGTTGGCATTGGCGACACCGCATTGGATTTGGGATATATTCGGATAATTTTGTTTTGTACCAACCGATTTCAATGGATTCTGGGATTTTAAACAAGTCAAAGGAGAATATCATAAGGCCTGTAGGTTTAGTTTCTTCCTTGCCTTTATCATTTGTCATAGTTTTATTAAATTTGTACACGTCAGTGACATAATGGCTTTTAAGTTCCGAAATGATTTCAGATTCTGAGACATTAATCAGGCAGGGAGCGTATGCTATGCCTTTAGATAGGTTGAGGTTAGAATGCAGTTTAATATTAACGGGACAAACGCTATCTTGAACTTTCGAATTAATAAATTTATCAGCTATGTTTTGGTCTCTTGTTAGGATAAGGATGGAACCGTCTCTTAGTTGGGATATTTTTTCGTAATGCGTGCTGATGGAGTCGATAAGTTTTTTAAGGATAAACACACTGATTATGGTTGGGGGCTTGGAATCATCTTTGGGAGTTATGTGTACAAAGCGGGGATTTTTAAAAATTGATTTTGTTGGTAAGGAGGGGAATTCACTAAACAAGCTGTTCGATGGCTTATTTCTTTTTGGAGGAGGAGGCGGCGGGTCAGGAGGATCGGAAAGCGTAAGTTCATCGAGGAGACCGAACCGGTTACCCGGACGGAATGGCTTCGGAGCCATCCTTAGAGGAGGTTTAATACTTTAGGAAATTTGTATTGCGGTTATCTATATGTGTAAAAAGTTTATGAATGGGAATGAAAGGGAAAGGATGTTAGTAACGAAAGCGTAAAAGTAAAAGAATCACGAGAGCTCGCTATTTACTCTGAAGAAAACAGGTCTGTACGGTTGGAAGGTCAGCCGATGACTGCCTCCCTAAGGAAAACTCTCAGATTATCTGAAGCACACTTAAAGTGCTTCAGATTAATCTGGATGACCTTAAGCGCGTTTTTTAATTATTTTTAGCTGCAGAGCTGGGCCCGGCAACTCGCTGGGGACTACTCCTATTTGAAAAAGTTATGTTTTTCTATTCAGAAGAAATTTAAATTGTAATTTTGATAAGCAAAGTTAGGTACGCGCTGAAGTGGTTTCCAAATTTAGTGTTGATCACATCTGGGGGTGTCCAATAAAAGTTTTTTTTTTAAATAGTCCCTTAACTATGCATCTATGACTTTTGAAGCTGTCATCTTCTATAAAAGAGGACGATACGCGCTTCAGCAACGTATTAAAATAGTTATAGTTTACTACAAAACGGTACAAAAAGATGAAATTGAGCATTGAGCATGAGAAAGTGAGATATTAAAATCTTCACTCACATTAGCAGAACTGTTGCACTTATAGCTAAACAGATCCTAGAATGATTATTAAAGCAAAATTCTCTATTTCATCAACGTGTCTCTATTTACTGTGTTTTTTTTTTTGCTGACATGGCGATGAAATTTGAAATGAGATTGGTGCAACTGCTACTTTGAATGGATTTTGTTATCGGGGATTGAAGATATTATTTCATGACTCGAGTTGGAGAATATTAATTTGGAAAATGAAGCTTAATGCCTACAAGCAACTAAACAATACATTTTATAAGACAAATTTTCCGACCCTGTTATTTCAAACAAGAAACTTCTCCATCTACCAGGGTCTGGCTAGGTCTACTTCGTAGACCTACGTAAGGTCATCGTAGATCATGCTCATACTCATATTTTTAAAATTGAATAAAATTTATTAACATTCTCCATTCAACTCATTAAACAGAAGAACCAAAACAATGCTTGAAAAACGTGGTTTTAGAAATAATGATATAAGAGAAAAGATCTCGCCTTAAAATTACTGCTTATTCTTACTTCAATAAAATATTAAAAATCAAGATTCTAAAATGTGCCTTGAATCGAAAATGGTCGAAAACTCTAACCTAAATAGTACTTTGAAATCTTTTTGGACATCAATTTTCTCTTTTATGATTTATTTGTTTTCCAACTCAATACTAAAACAGTATTTTATGTATAATAATCGAAAATAGTTTCACTTTATATAAACCAAAAGGCATCTACGAGTATGTATATTAAAATACCAAGTAGTAAAATCACATTGCATCAAACAATCCTTCTTCTGAGAAGGCAGCTTATGTCCAGGGGCAAGGACAAGTATAGGAAAACTACTTCAAATAAAGTACCATTTTATTGAAAACTTGACATACATGAAAGACTTCTGAAATTCTATGAACATACCTATAACTATTTCGATTTGAAATATGATGCGTTCAGAAATATACTTCATACTCGTATGTATACATAGTTTGAATTTGAATAGAATATTGAGGCATTGTACCTTATGTACCTATTGAATTGATATGATTGATATTTTTGTTTTTGTTAAGTGGTTTTGAATGTCCTTGTCCTATAACTTGTTCTTGAGACTTGTAGAACTTATAGAATTCAAAAGAACACAGCATTAAATTTAAATACATTTTTCAATTGTATAATTTTCTGTTCTTCATCTTTTTTCCTCAGAGGTTAGCATAAATAAGATACAATTTAGTTGTTTACCTTGGCTAATATTTAAGCTTTCTGAAACAAAATGTGTTGCAAGGAAGGAATTTACAACACAGGAAAACTGATACGTAGTTTTTTAATATCAAATCTTTTCAAATTATGTACAGGATTATAAAGCAGTTAATCAATATGTTGAGAGATGCAAAAGCAAAAATTAAGTTCGAAAGGTTTATGACAAGGTGAAATGAAATTCACAAAAACGAAAGTGGAAATATCGTTTTGGAACCGCAGTCAATGCTGAGGATATAGAAAGATTACTTCTGCAACGGTGATGACGAACCGAATTCCTCAGTCAGGCACGATGATCTATTCATTATAAATGACAAAAGCCAACAATCCCATCTAACCTACTTAGAGGAAGTAAAGATTTCCATATTAAGGTTAAGGTAAAGGCAAAAAACCCAGAATAATCTTCTGATTATCCCGATTTTAGCAGTTGACTGAGCCTTGATCCACTTCCGGTTAAGAATAAGACTATTCTCATTGCTATCTATTATTATAGGATACTCTGACAATTACAAATTTAAGGTTTTATGTAAATAACAATTATGCACGTAACTTTTTTAAATCAACCACTATAATTCAAAGGAGATGCCTTTTCATAGAACGGAATTCGGCCCGAATTTGTATCTAGTCTTAGTCTATCTAGTCTTGAACGTAACGGTATTTCAAAATTATTTATTGTAAAGTTAAGGGATTTTCTCTAAGCAAGTCAATTTACATTTTCTAGGGTTAATTTTTAGTCTCCATTTCTTAAAATAATTTTCCACTTGTGAATACAATTGAGTCATCAGCATTCATCATTCATCCGATCTGGGATATGCAAGAGAAAAAACATCCAAAAAGTTAGTAAACAAAAGTTGGCCTAAAATAGACCCTTGATCAACGCAGCGTTAGACACTCTCCTCCATCTGACATCCCTCGACATCTTTAGTAAAGAAGTGGCAGCGAGTACAGCGATAAGACTCAACGCCTCATCTCAATGGACCAACAACAATGTGGATCACCCCATCATTTTGAACCTCTTTGGTTCTATAGTAAAGTACATAGACTACACTATTCCTAAACCCCTATTTGGATAAAACTTCCAGGTATCCATTCCATTCAGAGATGAATGGGAAGACAAAACACTCCTGGATGACAAAAGAATCCATTTTTATACAGATGTATTCAATACAAATGAGGGAGTTGGTAGTGGTGTTTCCTCTGAAAAGCTTAATCTAAGCATCTTATTCCGCCTCCCTAAACATTGTAACGGCTTCCCAGCGGAAATTTTAGCGATCAAAGAGGTTCTCTCCTGGCTAAGAGAAAACGTGATATCCGCATCTTCTCTGACAGTCAGGCTGCTATTAAATCTCTTGACGGTGTCTCAACCAAATCTCAAACGGCCCTTGATTGTCGATCGTCTCTTATGGAGATGGCGCAGTAATTTAACATTCACCTATGTTGGGTGCCGGGCCACAGAGATATTATTGGAAATTGTAGAGCCGATGAACTCGCTAAAAATGGAATCGTCATGCCTATTTCACCTGAAAGGGAGGAGATAGGTATACTGACAGCTACATGTAAACTTATGCTAAGAGAAACAGCTTTTGCGATAGTAAATTCTAGGTAGAATAATTTACCAACATGCGCAGCCACAATACTCATATGGCCTTCACTGGAGCTAAATCGCTCTAAGGACCTGCTACCTCAAAGCAGACTTCATATTAGCCCCTAATAGGTGTCCTTACGGGACACTGTCTTACAGGCAGACACGCAATACGACTAGGTGTAGCCTCAAATGGCTTCTGCAGGATCTGTATGGACGAAGAAGAAGAGGAAACAATCTCTCACCTTCTCTGCACTTGCCCTGCTTTTATACTAAGACGCAAACTTCATATGGGAGACTACTCTTTTGATAATGCCAGCGAACTAGTTAAAAGGATATCAAATATCTTCTTCGCTTTATAAAAAGATCAAAATGGTTCGACTAGTAATAAGTAATTCTCTAGATTCATGTGTGTTTATTCTAAACCCGCAGCCACGTTAACCTAACCTAACATTGACCAACCCCTTTATTAACGGGGAAAAAGGGTGTGTGTTCAGAACCTATATATATTGCAGAAGTTCTGTTAGTGAAAAAGTTTGATATCAATTTAATAAGCCAATTCAGAAAATTCAGTTGGATGAATTTAAAAATAATACCAAAGGGCCAAAGGGAATCAAACGCTTTTTCGAGGTCAATATCCAAGCACACTGTACACGTTTTATTCCTTAGATTGTGAACTACTTTATTTTGGAAAAGAAGCAGTGCATGGTCATTAGAGTTGACTTTGTTAAAACTAAATTGGTTTCTTGGAATGATGTTTTCATCTTCACAGAACCTGTTTAAGGGATTAGCCAGCACCCGTTTAAAAAGCTTACCGATGTTTGAGAGAAACGAGATCGGTCGAAAGCTGTCAACCTCTCGACTTGCCTTTATATTTGATATTGGAAAGATCTTTGCCTGTTTCGATGATGTCGTAAAGTAACCATTATTAATGCCCTGGTTAAAAACAATTGATAACACAGTGTCCAGAGAGAATACTATTTGAAATGTTATCAACACCTGATGACTTTTTCCTATTGAACGATGATCTACAGAAATTGACAATGTTTGGAGAAGTGAACGGTAGTGTTCCTGGAGAACAGGCGATGTTATTTGATAAAATTGTTGTCAAAGTTTCAGACTTCGTTTTCTTTAAAAAAAATGAACGGTGTAGATCACTTCATTTGCAAAGTTAGGGTCATCTATTGCTATTTCGGAATAATTAGTTGAGTAAAAGTCCTTAAATGCACTTAACTTGGACTATGTATCGACAGGTTCTTTCCCATTGTATGGAAGATTCTGGTAGCGAATATCTATCCCGAACAATTTGCGACTCGTGACCCTATCAATTTCTTTAAAAGGATAAGGTGAAGGCGTAATTTTACTCACTCTGGATTATTAAGATCGGGGTTTACATTGCCCTTAATAATTTTACTTATGCACTGAATTTTTGGCTGTTGTTCACAATATTCAGTATTCACTCTATTGAGATAACGAGGGTAAAGTCTTTTGAGTTGTCTAAGCCAAAATTTACGTAGATCAATAAGTTTCCTTGTAATTTCTGAAATACATTTAAATTTATAGTTATTCGTGTTTATAAGTTGAGAGTGCCCTTCAAAGCTTGACATAATTGTTGCATTTAGAGTGTTGATAATAGAGTCAATCTCTGAATTTAATACGTTTTGCTCGTTTTGCAGACTAATTTGGAATGCCCTCCAGTTAGTGTTTTTGAAGATTCTAGGGTGTTTTTGAAAATTTTGAAGGGTAACGGAATCATAATGGATGTAGAATCATTAAGGACAACTTGGTAAGAAACTCCAAAATGTTCAGAGATCGGTTCAAAGGTCTTACAGAGTCGGGATATCAACGTACTATAAGGTGAACGAGTTGAGGATATAATACAAAAATCTAAATAAGAGTTAGATCAAGGATAAGTTGGTTTGTCTAATGGTATAACGTCAAGGTTTAAGTATGGCCCGTTGTAAAACCAACTATTTTAAATATTTCCATTACTATTGTTAGTATTGTTTGCCTGATTCTGGAACAAGAAGACCCTCTAAATTGCACCAATTAAAAACGCATCAGACTTCTTAATATCGCTTACAAAATCTTCTCTACCGCAATATGTGAACCTCGAAGGCCCATCGTCAACAACGTGCTTATCAGTCTCGTTTTAGACCAGGAATTCCACAGTCGCATTTCTAGGAAGCATATGAAAAGTTCGTCCAATTACTGGCACATGTTAATAAAATTGACATAGTCAGAAGAACTCGTTGTGATGTCAATGGGGATTTTGTGAGTATTTAGGCAGAGGCGACTACATGCTGTTATGAAGAACGGCTCACAACACGTGACGTCAAGTTAAGGAACTTGGACTTTAATTCTGTTAACTAGATCAGTATCGCTGTACAGCCCGTACAGTTCGTCGTTGTATCTTCTTCTAAATTCTCCATCTACGAGTATGCAGACAGGACCAAAAATCATCTCTCGAACAATACTAAGACGCTCTCTTTTTTTTTAGTACGGGTCCCTACAGCTGCGATATTTTCAGTTTTTTCTTAGCAACGCGACGTCTACAATATCGACTCTTCACATCACAAGTTTTGAGCTAGCAACTAAAATTTTCTTTTCAGTTTTACTGTTTCTAACCAGGAAGATGCTTTTCTTTTCGGGTTGCGATTGAAAAATGTTCAACATTTACTCACGCACTAGAATCGTAAAGGGAAATGGTGATGTAATTTACTTTACGCAGCTTACTGACCATTGACATAAATTGAAATCTAGAGTTTAACCTGTGTTCCAAAACAGTCACTTTATCAACACGTTCAGAACTACGGTTGCTTCATTAGAAAAACTAAAGTCAATTTATATAATTGACTAGTCATCACGTTATCATTCATCTTACCACCTCTATTTCTTGTGAGAACATTTATATTTTGTATTTTCTTCCATGTTTAACTTAACATTCAACCTTTACTGAATACGTACTATTCACGATGATGGAAAGTTCTTTTTTTCCTGAATTTATGAGGAAATGAGAGTATTTCCTTGATACTTTTAGACAACAATGGGGTGCAAGACGTGGAATAAGTAATACATTTCGTATAGATCAAAAACACCCCCAAAAATTCTCTAGAAATTCCCGTAAATTGAATAGAAACATAATATGATGGACTTGTAATGCGTTTTTAATGAAGACGACGTTACGATTTTCTTTTTCAGCCAAGAAACATGTATCTTGGAATACGTTTCTTTTATGTCGTGTTTAAGATGGTACTAGGCAGTGTTTTCAGATGTACTTGGTAAAAGAAAAAAATAAATTGAATTTGTGTATACCAACAACAGTCCCTCTTTTCCTAAGACATTTGGAATTATCCTAAAAACAAAACAAAGAAATAAATAAGAAATTTGTATTTTATACAAGTGAATCAATTAATGAAGAGAAATTTTTCAGGAATGAGGAAGGACCCTACTTATGCGAGGCTTGGTTTTGTTTTGCATTTTTTTATTTGTAAAGATTTTTGGAAATGTAATCAATCAAATGGTGGGAAGTATACTTTTTATACAATTCATTACTGAAAACCGAATACGTAACCATTTAACGATAATTAAGGGTCGTCGTCGTCGACATACAAGACGACAACAATACTTAATCTTATTCAAATGAAATTCTTATCAATTTACATAACGAGTATTTGAAGAAGATCTTAATGTTCATCATTAGAATTAAATTCAAATTTAAATTCAAGAAAATTTTTTTTGTTTGTATGCAATTTATTTTAACTATAAAGGGTGTTCTTTTTAGTTACATGAGAAGTTTCGATGGTTTGACAGATCAAAATGCAGAAGTGGTCCTTCCATATCCTAAACTATCACTGTGGAAATATTGGATGTTTTCTCTTCCTAGCTTGACATTAATATCGCCAAGGCAAATTTGAATAACGCAGCTAGGATGCTTATATTCTTTGTCCAAAAGCTCGGGGAAAATATCAATGGTGTTGTCATCCTTCTCTTCTGTGTGTGTTTAGGCGCATAATAGGCTAAAGTTGCCAAATTTAGCCCTGATGCGAGTGGTCATGAGTCACACGTTGATGCATCTATATTTTTTTTTATTTTTTATTTATTTATTTAAAAAATTGCTTACACACAAAAACAGCACAATTGGTAGTATAAGGGCCTAAGCAACAAGCAGTTTAGTTTTGATCGTGAAGAAATTTCGAATGACTTGAAGAAGGCGAAGACTTTCATGAGTGTGTGGTTGAATACTACTCCTAGGTTTCTAGCAGTGCTAACGTATTCAATGGTTTCGTCGTTAAATTTTAATAGGTTTAACTTAATGGGGAGGAATGTTGATTTAACAGGGTTAATGGGTTGTTTTTTGACCACTGTGAAATGCGGAGCAGATCCTCGTTCATTAAGGCTACGGCATAATTTTTAGCCTCAAAAGGTCGACTTATCAGGAGCTGCACATCATCAGCATAAAGATGAATTAAACAATGTTTAGCAAACTTGTGGAAACTCATGTATGTAAAGTGAGAAGAGGATTGGTATAAGGATAGATCCCTGTGGCACTCCACTCAAAACATTGAGAAATATAGACGAGTATGTATTGGCCACTACGCATTGTTGCCTTCAGCTGAGATACGAAAGAACCTTCTTATTTCATCAGTTACAAAAAGTAAGGCGAATTTGCAGCTGCGCTTAGGACGAAAACCAGACCGACAGGTACTTAACAGGTTGTTTATTGTAGAATATTTTTGGATCTGCCCCAGTATAGTTTTTTTTAATAACCTTCGAAAGAAACGGAAGAACGGCAATCGGCCGAAATTCTGTAGCAGTACCTGTTTGCTTTTTGGGTATGGGAATAATCTTAGCATTCTACCATTCTAAAGGAAACTCGGAAGAAGTCAATATGTTGTTAAATTTGTAGGTCATATGGCGCAATATATATGGAAGTAGTAGTACCCGTGGCATGATATTAAGTTCGTTGGACTGTCATGCCAGAGGTCTTCGGTTCGATCCCTGCCTATGCCATCTTAAGTCTTTTCATGGGTACTGCCTCTTGCTTCTCCAAGATTAACTCTTGTCATGATTTCTCAAATTAGCCGTTCGGATTCGGCATATAAATTGTATGGCCCCTCCATGCCTGACAACACTACTCGCACACAGGAATAGTTGAAAGTTGTAAGGCACTAGGCCCTAGGTCTCAACGGACTGTTGGGTCACCCAATTTATTTATTTTAGTAGTCTCAAGAACTTTGAATCTATTTGGTCCAGGCCAATAGCATTAGATTTAATCGATATTATTGCCTCTACAATGTCTTCCTCTTGTATTCTTAAGAAACTCAGAGAACTGTTGATAGCAGTTCGTTCCTCCTCAGCATGGGAATGAACGGATGAAGCAACGTTTAGAGCATGAACGTAAACTTTTTGTTGAGAGCATCACAATCGACGTCACCAACAGGCTTTTAAGATTGTTTGTCAATACCGATTTCAGGCATTTCCATATTTTTTTGCCAGAGGTTAAAGAACCAAGTTTATTTTCATAATAAAGTTTTTTTGTTGTTCTGACCATAACGACAACTTGATTAGGCAGTCTGCAATACAATTTGTGGAAGTGCTCCAGTTTGTTACGACTCCATTGACTGTATGCTGTATCTCGTCGTGACATCAGAGCAGAAATGTCGCTATTCAGCCAAGGTGTAGCCATATGTCTTACGAGAAGGGTTTTAATAGGAACATGCCTCTCAAAAAGCTGATTGACGTTATGCCGTAAAAACCTGACATTTTGCATATGGTACAGTGAGTTCCATTTTATGCAGTCAAAATCACGCACGTTAGATGTGATTAAGTTTTTGACGTATTGGTATTGAACAAATTGTTGATCAACCTGAAAAACTAAATCGAAACATACAAAAAGTAAATCGTGCTTGGAAAAAAAAAATGCTCAAAGCTGGCTGTAAAGCATAACCTTGCCAACATCGCTGGCAAGATACAGATCTAGTAGCGAACTAGACTCTTTGGTGAAGTGGGTAGCAGTGGAGCAGTGAACGGGACTCAGATTCAGCGCCTTAAAGAAATTTTCAGCTAAACGCTTTTCCAACAGATTACAGTTTAAATCACCTCAAGAAGAAATTGTCTCTACCGTCGTAACCAATGTTATTATGCTAATATTGTTGTATGGTCTGAAAACTGATCCAACTAAAACATTTTCAGTGTTACAAACGATACTGACAAAGACATATTCAAAAGGACAGTCGTCATCAGATTTGTATATTCCCACTCTAAAACAACTTGTATTGAACGGTTCGAAAGAAAATTTCTAATCCAACGAAGAAGAGATTCGTCGATACCGAAAGCACGCATTTTCGATAAGAGAGCAAGATGCCAGACTTTATCAAATGCCTTGAAATATCAAGTGGAATAACTTTGCTTTCAATCTTAGAATAATTTAAACGTTCAAGAACTGGGGAGCCATGATACTATCTCGTAAGGTGGAAATTTTGGCGAATTGCCTGGCAAATAAGTTGGCTTTATCAACAAATCTATCTAAAGGAGTGTCATTGACAATAAGCGGAGGAACCAAGAAAGAGGAAGAATTCCTCATTTTTTTTACGAATGGCCAAAAGTTCTTTCTGCCTTTGGGTTGTTAACAGCAAATCTGTCCGTATGCTAAGCTTGTTATTGCTTTGCAACTAGAATATTCTTACGTGGTCAGAAAGTCAACCCGACGCCACAACCTCCAACCTGGAGGGCCAGATCCTTAGCACGGGGAGCCGGATAAACCGCTTCTTATAGGTCTAGGCTCCGAATAAGTCGTAGGAGCTCTATAAGTTGTTTACGAAGTAATTCAACCTTATTGGAACTGTAGACGCACAGTTGATACCATCTCGGGAATTCTTCTGCAGCCATCTGGATAAGGAGAAGTGCCTTATTGGAAAAACCTCGCCCCCTCTCTCGTTTGCACCAACAACTTCCCACTGTGGTTAGACCCAATCAATAGTTGAGGTAATAGGCGCCCGATGTTCAAGGCGGGGAGTTAAGAGTGGGAGTTAGTAGACAGAGGTGGGTTTTGAAAGAATCTGTGGACGCTTGTGTCCTCTTAAATTCAAATGTCTACAATTTGAACATTTTGTAATACAACATTTATTTGAACGCAAAATAGTATCCCGAACGTACAGACGTACGAACGTTGGATCATCAAAAGAATGCCTTAAAAACTGTTTTAAAAATTGCTAAAACTGTAAACAATTAATTAGCTACAACATTGTTTTGTTAACAAAATTTGCAAAGTTTTAGCTGTTTGAAAATTCTAAATTCATTTCCCTTTCTTAAATATATCCTGTAAGTCCATGATTTAGAAACACCAAGAGGCTTTAAAAAAAGTGTCTACTTTTCTTGGAATACATACTTTTTCCAGTTTTTATTTTTAAGTTTAAAACAAAACAAAAACCTCGAAAATCTTTTGAAAACAACATTAAAAACTATATTTCCATAAAATACCTTTAAATCTTGTTTATTTGAATTTTGTATCCCTCCAAAGAACAACCACCGTGAAACTTTTCTTGAATATGCCTGTGCCTACCTTTTTAGCTCTTATAAGTTTGCATAAGCCTCCACCTTTTCTCAGACAAAAATGAAACCATATGTATATACTCATAGATACCTAGGAATGATGATTCGCTGTTAAGTTGACAACCAGAGGCGGACGAATTCTTTATTATTTGGATTTGATAAATTGACTTAATAATATCTTTATATATTATTTATAAGCTTCTATATATATTTTTCTGATGATATGACAATTTATTTTTATGGAGTGTCCTTAACATAATTATTCATTTGCCTCTGTTCTGTAGGTTACCATAGCTCTCTAGCTATGGAAGGAAAGCCTTCGATTCAGAATCCCTGCGAACTATGTTTGGCTGTGGATCTCGCTCTGGGTAATGAGGAGAATGACTATGGGTGTTTCTGTTTTTTGAATGGATGTGACAATGGCAATGAATATTATTTTCTTTTGAATGTTTTGTGAATTATTAGCCCACTTTGAGGCCATCCATACTTTTCTGCACATTTATTTCTTGAATGTTAGATATGAAGGTACTTTGTACCTACCTTCTATTTTCTGACAGACTTATGATACTTTATCAAAAGTGTTTTATTTATTCACATCAGGATTTAAGAGCGAAAAGTTGTAGTTAATAGAAAAGTAGGTAGGAAAGTACATTCATCTCAAAACTGTTGTCATATAAATCCAAAAATAGAAATCATAAGACGGAATTGTAGAAATAAATTTTGTCAATCAATACACATTTTTCTTTTTTGACAGTGACGAAAGACTTTCCATTACCCCAATCAATGATGAAAAGGCTATTTTATTGAAGCCATTTATATTTGCTAACATTTTTAAGCCATTAAGCAATAAATTTAATCAAAAGGAAATATTTTATCAAATGGAAAAGGGGGGTAACATGTTTTGAAAGAAGAATGAATGGGCGGATACAAATAAAAATTCACCCGAAGACACATGTTTTGCAACTCAGATAATATATGAAGGCACACCAATATTAAAAACTTGTTCAGAAATGTGTGTTGTGCACAGATAAAACATATTTTTAAGAATTTTTGGAATAAATAAAGAAACCATTTAGAGAATGGCCCAAAATTTAGGCAAGTCCTTATTTTATAGCCAAATTTAAGTAAAGTCAAGGTTTATTTTGTCGAGGCGATCAAGACGTTAAACCGATTAAGGTAGGTGTGTTCAAGAAAATGTCAATAGATTTCATGAGTTCATCCACATTTTCCAATATCGGAAACAATCAATCTGTGCTCCTAGGCTACCATCATAGGCTTCAAAGCGATAAATGAAGGCCATTGCACTCATCCCGTGCGAGACAAATTTATGAATATCAGCCTCATTAACGATTAAAGACCTAATGATCAGTTCTCAAATGATGAAAAAGATGACTACTACAAATTATAGAGAAGACGACAACAACATGAAGTTAGGTTGAGAAGAGCCACTATTCAGGTAGTACATTGGAGGCTCCCACAGCTTACAGTAGAACACTACATCAATGTACTTAGAGTCACAGAAATCTCACGTAAAGATATGCCCATATTCACCGTGGTGTCTCCTAATGTATAGTAACTTGTAACCAGATAGACCATGTGTTGATAGATCGCCGCCACTACAAGTTTGATGGCGATACGCTTGTACCGAGGTTGCAAAATCCGAGACTAGACGCAATGCAGGCTTGAATCAACACGGATCATGGACCTCAATCGAATGACAAAAAGTGTGGAGAGAGAAGCAGAAGCCGTAGGGCTGAAAATTAATTCCGGCAATACAAAAATGAACAAATTCGGAACCCGACCATCCTTTTCAATAAATGTTTCCTCGCAAACGGTGGAAAAAGTGCAGAACTTTCAATACCTTGGAAGTGTCGTCTCCACCCAAGGCGGAACCGAACAAGACGTCATCTGCTGCCGAAAATTTAGAGGAACAACTATATCAGCTTTATAACAAAGCTAAGACTGTTTCGCACAAATGTCGAATCTGTGCTTCTTTATGGGTACAACACCTGGAAGGTTACTTTAGACATCAAAAGAAAGCTGCAAAACTTCGTGAATAGATGTCTTCGTAACATCCTAGCGATTTTCTGGCCTAACCGAATATCCAATGAGGTCCTTTATAGAAGGACAGGCCAGGAACCTACAGACTCTATTATACCAAGGCGTAAGTGGCGATGGATTGAACATATGCTTCAAAAAGGTAACGACTACATTGCCTGCCAAGCAATTCAGTGGAATCCGCTAACAAAAGAAGCAAGAAGAGCTGGGCGACCGAGAAGCACATGGTAGAGGACAGAGTATGCTTTGAATCCAGTTTGCCAAGCGTAGAAGAAAAGTGGAAACGCCTTTAGACTTTAGTAATAAGTACTGCCAACTCCATCGGTATTCGAAGAGATTGGAGCGACTGGTTTGATAATGAATGTAACCTAGCAACCGCACGTAAGAATTCTGCCTACCAAGCAAATTAAATGACTGATCAGCGATGGAAAAATTTCAAGAATTTACCGTCCCAACGGACCATCTGTGGGAACTAAAAGCCGACTACGACGGCATAGCCTGGGTAGAACTTTATAAAGCCATAAGAGATACCGGCATCCCAAATAAACTCATATGACTTCGTAAAATTACCACGAACAACGTTTGAAACCAAATATAAAGAGTATAAAGGTATCCGGCTAGCTCTATGGAACCGCCAATATGTTCAATGGCCCCCGATAAGGGGAAGGGCTCCCCATCAACCTTGCTCTGGAAACAGCAAAGCAAGATTCTGTGAAATATACTAAAGACAAGTCCACATAATTACTGGCATACGCACAAGGTATTGACGTCTTTGGGTGAAGCTAACAAGCTGTACACTTATTAATCCAGACCGAGTGGCATAAAACCCTCAATTGTGGATTCGATACTTGGGTCAGTCTCAGTCAAAGACACCTTAAACTTTTTTCAGCGTTCGAGAGAAAAGTCTTAATAGTTGACAAAATAATACCGTAAAGTTTTGGGCAACGGCCTAGCCACTGTTAAAGCTTCAGTTCCCATCGATCACCAAAATCAAGCATCAGTGAGCGTGGTTAGTAGACAGAGGGCCACTGTCTCGAAACCTTCCTCGTGCTGTTTTCATGTGGCCCTTCTGTCTGTTGTTTTTTCTCTTCTGTCCTTCTGTCTTGGGCTAAAGTCTTGTGTTGTTATCACCTTACATAGTCTAGTCGCTCAAGGTGCTGTGTTCTCTACTGTGTACATTTATGTGCTGAGTAGTGTGTAATGTAATGTTATGTAATACCATGAAGCTGATATAACCACAAGACTAATGCTTGGCAGATATCGATAGGATAGGCACACCCAGGGAAAGCTTGCCTCGAAAGTCCTTTATGAACTAAGAAGACATCAGGCAAGACCATGCCTCTGCTGGAAGTATGGCGAAGAACGACGAGCTCTACGGGCTGTACAGCAACGTTAGACTTAGCCAGAAAGATACAAATCCAACGACCAGATGGCTGGTTCACGTAGAGTGCAATGAAACTCCGGCCCGGAAAGTCTTCGAATCATCAAATCCAAACCCACAGGACAGGATCAGGTGGCGCACCTAAATGGAAAGAAAAGAGCGCGATACTGGATACATCTAGCTAAGGACCGAGCTAGATGGAGAAGTTTGTTGGGTGAGATCCTAGTTCACACAGGACTGTAGCGGCACCTGAAGTAAGTAAGTAAGATTTTCAGTCTCGTCTGCATAGATGGAGAGTGGAGGAGAAGATAAAATGACAATCTATAAGCGACACTGATTTGGTCAAAAGACCATCGACATAGATGGGTGGGTCATGTAGAGCGAATGGACAAAGATCTTCGAATCGAGTCTAGAGATACGCTGCAGTAGAGGAAGACCACGACTCAAGTGGTGCACGTATTTAGAAGACGACTTCGAAACTGAGGATAGCTATAAACAGACCGAGCTGGCTGGAGACAATGTTGTTTAAGGCCCAGGTCGGTCCCCTGGACTATATTCCCTATAACTTAAAGCTTTGGTTGAACAAACTGAGAAAATCTGATAAGTATTTTTGAAAGATGATTTGCCGTTCATTCATAGGTCTATGGGAGGTATTATTAAAGTCATAAGACTTCCTCAGCATTGATTTGATTAATAACTATAAAATTAGGTTCACAAGTTCACTTTTATTTTATTTCATTGATTTCAATATTAATTTCCTCCTTCATAGCCAATTTCCTCTAACGATTGAAAAAAGTTGTTGCCAAAAATATGACAACTCGAGAACTTGACATCCTTAATTTGTAACTCAAACCCCAAGTTAAGCAGTGTTAAAAACTCTCAAGTGACGCATGGTGGTTGCGATGCGAAGGCGACAGCAATGGTTCAAATTCAAAACCGTACAATTTAAACTCATTAAAAGTGAAATATAGAAATGTTTCTGTCAAGAAAAATATCTAAGGGTGTACGTTCGTTAATAGTAACCAACTACACTACACGACAAAACACTGCGGCAGTGTTGGTCGCCATCGCCATCTCCATTGCCATTGCCATTTGCCATCGCATCGCACTAAAGGACGAAACACTTGACATTGAAATGGGTGCGGTTGTTTTGCCTTTGACTTTGACTGGCATGCTGAGTGATTTATTATAAACACGCTGTTTTCAACATTTAACTCTGTGCCCTGTGATTATATTACTTGAAGACTCGTACACTCGTACACTCGTACAATTTAGCTTGATTTTGAAATCGTTTCGTTTGCTGTTGTCTGAATTGTTTGTGAAATTCTTCACGCTTAATGAATTTTAATTACATAATATTAAATAACTTTTATATGCTTAAGGGATTTAATTCACAGTTTAAGAGTTGGTTGTAGGTTTATACTCATAACTCTTCAGTCTTGGGGCATAATTAACATTGACAAAAGTGCGAGAGCGAGAACAATGAGCACAATAAAATGACACCCCTTAAGTACATATTTATTTATGTTCCATCATAAGGGTTTAATTTTGGAAATAATTTTTGTATTTTTATACAAATGTTAAACGTCCTTTTAAGGCTTAAGTTTGGGCGTTGGAGTTCCCAAATTTCATCGTGGAAGGAAATTTTAATTTGACTCTCCTCTCGAAGATTGAATTGAATTATACACTTTTAATTTGATGTACCAATTTTTTGGATGTTGCCCTCGCATAAAAATGTTTACCTAAGGGTTCTTGGTTTGTTATTTTTCTTAGAGCGATAAAGATTTATGCAAATACAATTAGATTGTTGAGAAAAAATAGAAATGAAATTGAGTTTTATGTTTGAATAATTGGCATAATTTGTGGGATACCCAAATTTATTTTGAAGTTTACGAATTATGGAAAGAATGAATATTTTTTGACGAGTAGTCGTATATACCTTCTGTGTTGTGCATAGTATGCATAGCTTTATGGAAAGGTAGAGAGGTCTGGAGAAAGAACATCTTTAAAAAAAAGTTATTAAAACGATGATTGACCGTAAAAAACTCTTGCGATAAGCTAAAAGTAAGGAGAAATGAAATGTTTGACGTTGCAAATTTATGTTCTCTGAAAATGTTTCGTTGGCACGGTTGGAGGAGGATTCCTATTATTTTCCTCTTAACCGTATTATTTTTGGTAAGGCATTCAAAACTACAAATATTTCTGCAATTAAACAAAAAAAAAATTTAAAGTAAAACATGTTTGGTCGTATTAAACCTATAAATTAAACTACCTTCATCAAATAAAAATAAAATCACTTCTTTCGAACACTAAGCTCAATCATAAAATTTTATATTCGGTGCTTTATTTTTATAGAAAATAAAAGTATTTTATATACATGAATGATTTTATCAGAGTTTTTAAAATATAATTTTTTTAAGGATTTGTATTGAATTGAGACTTAAGCGTTTAAAATTGTGGGGCTAAAAGAAGAATGTAAACAGTACACTATAGCGTTATTTTTTCATTTAACCAATTTTTTATTCTTATTTGGGTACATTAAGAACTTTTTTACTTAAGGTGGCACTACAGTCCGGGGTGGACCTGGGGCTCTACCAACATGCATCTCTAGCCATCTTGGTCCCTAGCTAGCTGTCTCCAGTTTCGCACGCCAAGTTGGTTGAAGTCTTCACCCACCTGCGTGCGCCACCTGAGTCGCGGGCTTCCTCTACTGGGCCGTCTGTCGGGATTGAATTTGAAGACCTTCCGGGCTGGAGCATTGATGTCAATTCGCTCTACATGACCTAGCCATCTAAGCCGTTGAACTTATATTTTATTAACTAGGTCAGTGTCGCTGTACAGCCCGTACGGTTCTTCGTTATATCTTCTCCTCCATTCTCCATCTGTGCATACGGGACCAAAAATCACTCGAAGAATTTTTCGCTCGAAGCATACTAAAACACTCCCATCTTTCTTTGACAGGGTCCAGGCCTCAGCGCAATAAATGAGAACCGGGATGATGAGTGTCTTATAAATGGTCCAGAGAACACTTTACTTCTCAATTGCCTTCTTAGTCCAAAGAAGCAGCGATTTGCATGAGTTATTCTTCGTTTGATTTCAGCTTTGGTGTCGTTGTCTGTGTTAATAGCGGTGCCTAGGTAGACAAAGTCCTTAACTACTTCAAAGTTAAAGCTGTCCATGGTGACGTTTTTTCCAAGAGGTTGTTCTTCAGTGTCCTTTTTTGATGACAGCATATACTTGGTCTTGCCCTCTTTGACCACTAAACCCATCTTCTTTGCTTCCGTCGCAATGCTTAAAAACGTCCCACTGATATCACGATTCGATCTTCCAATTATGTCAATATCATCTGCGTATCCGAGTAATTGGATGGATCTTTGGAAGATTGTGCCTCTAGTATTGGCGGTTGAGTTTTGCACAATTCTTTCCAGAACGATGTTGAAGAAGTCCCACGAGAGTGCATCGCCTTGTCTAAAACCGTTTTTGACATCGAATGCATCGGTGAGGTCTTTTCTGACCTTGATAGAGCAGAGCGCATTCTCCATCGTCATTCTGCACAAACGGATAAGTTTGACAGGGATGCCAAAACTAGATATTGCTCGGTAGAGCTCTTTCCTAAAGATGCTGTCATACGCGGATTTAAAATCGATAAAGAGATGGTGGGTATCGATTTGAAGCTCCTGGGATTTTTCCAAGATCTGCCGTAGTGTGAATATTTGGTCGATAGTGGACTTTCCTGGTCTGAAGCCACACTGATAAGGACCAATCAGGTTGTTGACGAATGGCTTCAGACGTTCACATAATACGGCAGAGAGGATCTTATACCCAATGTTAAGGAGACTGATGCCTATGTAGTTGGCGCAATTTAGAGGGTCTCCTTTTTCATGTATTGGGCAAACTATGCTGAGATTTCACTCATCGGGCATGCTTTCTTCCGACCATATTTTGCAGATGATTTGGTTTATGTTGCCTTCCAAGTCATCGCCTGCTGCTTTAAAAAGTTCTGCAGCGATGCTGTCAGCTCCAGCAGCTTTGATTGACTTCAGTATAAATATACCTATCTTCACTTCCTCGAGGTCGGAAAGGCGGAATTGTTGATCTGTTCTATCTTACATCGGAATTTAATTCGTCATCGCCGTTATATAATTTGGATAAGTTGTCTTTCTATATTCTCAACATAGAATGCGGTTCCACTACGATGTTCCCCTGATCGTCTTTACAAACTTCGGTTCGTGGCTTGTACCCTTAGGAAGTTTTATTTTAAATAAATAAATTAGGTAGCGCAACAGTCCATAGAGAACCCAAGATGTCTCTCATGACAGTCCAAAGCACTTACCATCATCCCACGGGTTTAACGTTTTGGTAAAATTTACGAACCTCATTCCTGTTGTGACTTCCCTCTATCTCCTCGCTCGCGCGCTTCTCATGCTCTCTTTTTTCCATCTAAGAAGCCGATGTTCTGCTCGTAGAGCTAGCGAGCAGCTCTGATCCTTTTGTGTAGCGCTGTTTTGTATCTCTGTTATTTTGCTGCGTGCGCTTTCCGGCATTCGTTGTCAAACCAAGGGTTTCGCTGTGGTGGCCGTGTGAAACCTAGTACTTCAGAGGCAGCATCTCTGATGGCTGCAAGGAAATGTTGCTACTGGTTTTCAATGCTTAATGCATAGGACTCCTTAAGAGGTTATTAGAAAATCTATCGGAAATGGACATGGCAGTCTCTTGTGATTGTAGCCGTCTAACGTCGAAACTTCTCACAGTGCTTCCTTGTTTTGGCTTGGACCGGGATATCCGTAGCCGTACCTTGACTATAACGAGGTAGCGTTCCGAGTCAATGTTGGCAACTCGGAAGGTTCGGATATCCTGTATCTTAAAGAAATGTAGTGCGTCTATTGCAATGTGGTCAATCTGGTTGACAGTTGATTGATCAGGAGATTTCCATGTCCCCTTGTATATATTAAGATGTGTGAACTGCGTACTAGCAACCAGAACGTCTCGCCCCGCATCGAAATCTATAAGCCTGAATCCGTTGTTGGAGGTCGTGTCGTGCAGGCTGTATCTCCCTATTATGCCACCAAAGATGTCTTCTCTTCTTAGCTTGGCGTTAAAATCTCCTAAGATAATTTTAATGTCATAGCCAGGGCACTGCTCATATGTCTTGTCCAAGAGCTCGAAGAATATGTCTTTGGTGTCTTCATCTTTCCCATCTGTTGGGGCATGCGCGCATGTGGGCGAATTTAGCCTTGATGCGGATTGTCGTGATGCGCTCGCTCACACTGTTGAAACTCGGCGGAGATATCTGCCTTGAAGCAGTTTAGATCTTCCGCTAATTGTTTGGCTGCACGTGGTTGGTTAAGGGACCTAACATTCTGCGTACAGATCCGAAGTTCGTTGTCCTTATTTCGTTTGCTCGGGTTGTCAACAGTAAATCCGTCCATATCCGTGGCTTGTTGATGCTTCGCTACTAAATATATTTGTTTCGTGGCCAGGAAGTCACTTCGACGCGACGGCACAACCCCCAACCTGGAGAGCCAGTTCCTTAGTATAACTCCAAGGACGGGGAGCCAGATAAACCGCTCCTTATACTCCTGGGTTTCGAATAAGCCGTATAAGCCCTATAAGGTGTTCACTAAGTTGTTCAACCTTACTGGAACTGTAGACGCCTCCCTTGATTCCATTGTTTGAAGTAATATCTCTGGACTGTTACAAACGCTAATCAAAAACCTTACTGCTATGATAGTACATACATGTGTTAACCGTTGCATTAAAAACACGGTATTTTGACTCAAGATCGATATACTGGTTAGCAAAAACATTAAGCTACATTATAGTCAAAGCCAGTTTACTCACACAGCTTTATTGTTTAGCGTTCTTTGAAAAATTAAAGTACAACATTCACTTGTATCTCGGCAAAAGGTATTCCTCTTAAGAGCACAACACTAATTTCATCATTAAATAAAGCAAAAACTAATGGGCTTAAGACGTAGCCTTAGATATTCTTCCCATCCCATATTACTGCACTCAATGAAACAAGAAAGTTAAAGTACATCATGAAGAATTTCCGGGGAATTGAGATCTTGTACATTAGAGATTGTCTATATTTATCTTGTCGAATGCTGCTTTGAAGTTTTTATTCTTATTGACTTTCTAGCAATACTTTTCTACGCAAATATATGCACCATGCATCGTAGAGAAACCCGCCCGAAAACCTACTTGAAACATGCTTAGAAGTTTTCTGTCTTCATCCATTTTTGATTCTTTTTTTATGATTTTCAAAATCCAAATCAAACTGAAAATTAAATACTTGACAGCTGATAAAATGGCTGTGAGTTAAAATAATGCTGCCAACTTAAAGTTCTATAGATTTAAGAACAACACCCGCTACCTATAAAGGTCCTATGAACGAATGATTTTTTTGATTTTGTCGATAATCACCGGAACTTTTAAAAATTAAGCGAAAAAAAAGATATAGGGGCTATTCGGAGCTTATTAAATAACATATTTTTGAAGATTTTCAAACAAATATTTTTGACATTTTTGATCATCAAACATTATTAGGAAAAAAAACAGCTTGTACAAACATATTGATGAAATTGGTTCATGAGTTTCTGAGAAAATTCAAAATCAAATTAACGGTTTTGATCAACACATATGTATGGAGACTGTTATTTCTGAACTAGAATCTGTTTAAAACTTTAACTTCCAAGTTTGAAGTCAATCAACCCAGTAGTTAAAGCTGTAGGGGCGACCGCAGACAGACAGACGGAATGGTGGGGCTCACTTTTTTCGACTTTACTACCAATAAGTATCATGTTTGATTAATATATCCATTCTGATTTTGTTTACCAATGCAATACTTCCCATGTTTAAAAGTAATAAATATAAAATTCTACGTTTCACGTCCCCTAAAATGTTTTGAACCACTGCAATCTACAGATTAAGACGTTATAATGCAAATGTAAATGACTGCTAAATGAAGCTCTCCTTAAAAAGTTTGACTTATCCTGATTTTTTTGGAATAGTTAATTTTTATTTTGCCATAGGAAGTTATTGTAATGGGTCCGATTTGAAAATTTTGTCATTTCTCGACTTTTCAAGGTCCCTAGAGTCGAAATAAAAGATTTTTAGAAATGTGCGTGCGTGTTTACGTACGTCCGTACGTTCGCTACGTTTTTTCGTCGTCCATAGCACAGCAACCAGAAGAGAAATCGATTTCAAATAAATTTTGTTGTACAGATATAAAGGCAGAAAGATGCAGAAAGGGCTCTCAAGAAAGTTGCGTGGGTGGTTCTTTTACCATAGGAGTTTGAAAAAAAGGTGAACATTTTGGTTAACCCTAAATATCTTACGAACCAAAAACGATAGAGACTTGAATTAAATTTTATATAATATACTGAAACGTGATATTAAAGAAATATATTTAGAAAAAAAAATCCATTAAACGGTTTTTTTTTATAAATCAAAAAATCTGAAAAAAAATTTGTTACGTCTAAAATTTTACGACTGAAAAATGATTTTATCTCCAAAACATTTTTGTGCAACGAAGAATAATGTTTTTGACATCTGATAAAATTTTAAGAAAAATCGAATTGAAAGTTTTTTTACAAAAAAATAAAAACCTAAAAAAAAAATGAATAAAAGTTGGTAAAAATTGATTTTCGGCTCAAATATCTTTTCAAAACTTTGAGATATTGGCTTTAATTCACTTTTATCTTTCAAAAAATATTGTTGTCAACATTCAGTAAAATTTTGAAAAAAATCTTAATGACAGTTTTTTAACAAAAAATAAAACTATAAAAAAAAAATACTTAAACTTAGTAAACATTTACTTTCGACTCAAATAGCTTTTCAAAAACTAAAAATATTGGCTTCAAACTTATTCTATTTTACAGAAAACATTGTTTTCGTAATTCAGTAATTTTTATATAAAAATCCAACAGTCCGTTTTTTGTATAAAAAGTCAGATCTACAAAAAATAGTACGCACATTTGGTAAAAATTGATACGAGTACATATAGGCAAACTTTTGAGCCAGACAAATTTACAGATGGGATGGGAAGTTATCAGTGTGCGTCGCATCCCAGGCTCTTTTTTAATTATCAATTCAGATTATGTTTTAAATAAAGAGTTATTTGTTAGAAAAACTGTTTATAGTTTGTTGAAAAAAAAAATGTTTAATTTTCTAAGTTTTTTAAAAGGATGGTTATAAAAAATGTGAGGTGCAAATCGAAGTTGTATAACATTTTATTCTAAAGCACAACACTTTAAAAATAGTGACAAATGGAAAAGGTTTCAAGCACACTCAACAATTTTGAAATCTAAAGTCTTGGAGCCAATTGAAGTTAATTTCAAAAATTTCGAATTAAAAAAAAAAACATTTCGAGGCCCTAAGAAATTAAAAAAGAGTTTGTGGTGCGTCCCATACTGATAACTTCCCATCCCATCTGATTTGTCTCGCTTTCTTTCAGAAAATATTTTAAACAATATTTTGTGCGAGATACACAACGTGAAGCCAATATCTTTCCTTATTGTCCTCATACTTGAGCCGAAAACCATTTGTCTTCAGTTTTTTCTTAATTTTTAAGCTTTTCGTGTTATGTAAAAAAGTTGTTAATTGTTCTTTTTTGTACAAAATTTATTTTTAACTACCAAAAATATTTTGCATATGGTAAAATAAGTTTGATTTCAATTTTTTTTCTGTTCTTTAGTCAAAAACTAATTTTAACCAATTTCAGTAGCAGATTTTGAAAGTTTTTTATTTATAACATAAACCAGAGGCAGGTATGCGACCCACACTGATAACTTCCCATCCCGTCTATCGATTTGTCTTGCTTAAAATTTTGTAGGTTTTCGTGTTGGGTAAGAAAAGTTATCAGTTGAATTATTCTTAAAAATTTTTAATAACCAACAATATATTTCATATCAAGAAATAATTTAGTTTTAAAATCTAGTTTTGTTAAATAGATTTTTATTCGAAAACAAATGTTTACCGATTCTAGCAGCATTTCTTAAAAATATGAGAATATCAAAAACCGAACATCAATTTTTACCAAATTTGCGTACTATTTTTTGTAGATTTTATTTTTTATGAAAAAAAACAGACTGTTTTATATTAAAAAAAAAACTACTGAATATCGAAAACATTATTTTCTCTAAAATAAAAAAAGTTTGGAGACAAAATTTTTAATTTTTTAAAATCTATTTGAGTCGAAATAAAGTTTTAGTATTGTATTTATTTTTAGGTTTTTAGGTTTAGTCACTTAGATTTTTCTCAAAATTTTACTGAATGTTGATAACAGAATTTTTGAACGACAAAAACAATTAAAACCCAATATCTCAAAGTATAGAAAGGATATTTGACTCGAAAATCAATTTTTACCAATTTTTATTATTTTAGGTCTTTATTAAAAAAAAACTATTAATAAGATGTTTCTCAAAAATTTGTTTCGAATGTTGAAAACTATATTTCTAATAAGTGAAAACTGTTTGGAATCATAATCTCAAATTTTTAAAGAGATATTTGTGTGGAATGTTATTTTTCGTTGCACAAAACTGTTTTGGGGATGGAATCATTTTTTATTCGTAAATTTTTGAAGGTGACATTTTTTTTTATTTGTTTGGTATCACATTACAATATAAAATTTAATTCAAGTCTCTAGCGTCATTGTTTCGTGAGATTTTAGGGTTAAACAAAAGTTTCACATCTTTTTTTAAACTGCTATGGTAAAAAAACCAAATAGATTACTTCCTGTGGGAAGTTAAAAAAAAAATGAAAAGTTGATTGACCCCAAAGCGACTTCCATTACCAAGTTTAAGTAGGTATTGTTTTATTTTAGAGTTTTATTTTTTGTAAAAAAACTGTCAATTCGATTTTTTTAAAAATTTTACCAAATGTTGAAAACAATATTTCTTATAAGATAAAATTAGTTTGAAGATAATATTTAAAATTTTTGAAGAGATATTTGAGTCGAAAATCAATTTTTACCAACTTTTATACATTTTTTTCAGGTTTTTATTTTTTGTAAAAAAACTATCAATTCGATTTTCTCAAAATTTATCCTAATCTTGAAAACAATATTTGTTATAAGAAAAAATTAGTAAGAACCTATTATTTCAAAGTTTTTAAAAGATATTTGAGTCGGAAATAATTTTTTATGAACTTTTGTTAATTTTTTTTCGGTTTATAATTTTTTGAACAAAAACTGTCAAATCGATTTTTTTCAAACTTTAACTGAACATTAACAACAAGATGTTTTGAAAGATAAAAGTAAATTAAAGCCAATATCTCAAAGTTTTGAAAAGATATTTGAGTCGAAAATCAATTTTTACCAACTTTTATAATTTTTTTTTTAGGTTTTTATTTTTTGTAAAAAAAACTGTCAATTAGATTTTTCCCAAAGTTTTATCAGATGTCAAAAACATTATTCTTCGTTGCACAAAATTGTTTTAGAGATGAAATCATATTTCAGTCGTAAAATTTTGGAGGTGACAAATTTTTTTTTCAGTTTTATTGATTTATAAAAAAAAAAACGTTATATTGATTTTTTTCAAAAAATATACCTGTTTGGTATCACGTTACAATAATTATATACAATTTAATTCAAGTCTCTAGCGTTTTTAAGTCGTAAGATATTTAAGGTTAACCAAAATTTTCACCTTTTTTTCAAACTGCTATGGTAAAAAAACCACCCACGCAATTTTCTTGAGAGCCCTTTCTGCATCTTTCTGCCTTATTATCTGTATAACAAAATTTATTTGAAGTCGATATCCCTTCTGGTTTTTGAGCTATGGATGACGAAAAAAACGTCGCGAACGTACGGACGTACGGACGTACAAACGTACGTACACACGCACGCACATACATCTTTCTAAAAATCTTTTATTTCGACTCTAGGGACCTTGAAACGTCGAAAAATGTCAAAGTTTTCAATTTGACAAATCGGACCCATTACAATAACTTCCTATGGGAAGTTAAAAATCATTTAACTGTTAAAAATGCTACTAAAAGTTCTCGAATCTTAAAAAAGTCAAATTAATGTATTGACTTACAAGTTTTGTATTTTTTGAAAAGCTTTGTTGTTAACGTTTTTTAATGTTCTTAGAAAAATCCAACCGGTATTTGTTTTAAAAGAAATAAAAACTTTTGAGAAATGCTTCAAAAATTATTTCAAATTGGTTTTCGACTGAACATTGCTTGAAAACAAACGTTTTTTTTTTAATGTTTTTGAATACAAAAAGCTTTCCACGCACAAACATAATTTTGTTTTCCATTTTTTAGGCTAACTTACGGCTTATTCCCTTTAAACTTTGGAACTGTTGGTAAAAGTAGGGTGGCTAAGTTAACAGAAGAAGATGATGCATTTTTGAACTATCCAATATTTTCAAATACAGCGAACAAAGTAACAATGTTAAGCCTTATGAAATTCAAAATTTGAATCTTTTTTAGTTGTGTACAAAGTATATAATATGTATGATGTTCTGTGCGTTATGTTATTAATTATAATGAAATTATTTTCCCGTTATCATCCGTGCCTAAATATCGAACAGCTCCAAAACAGGAGGTTTTGTATTTATTTTCATTGATAGGAAAACCTCCTAAACAGTCTATTCGCATATTTATTATGGTACATTAAATTATTATGGTACATTAAATTATCTTCCGAAAAAAACAAACAAAATAATATAATAGACAAAATTTTGTTAAGAATTGGCAGATTTTGGTTCATAAATTACTCAAATCAGATTCATATCCATGTTAAATAAATATCGTGATTTATTGAAGAATGTTATAATCTGACTCGTTTTCCAAAGAAGGAACAACAAAATATAAGAAAGAATAAAGCTCGACTTCCCGTAGGTGGTGCGTCATGGTGGGTGGTTTTATATCAAAACGGCGGCGGTGGTAATGACATCAAGATTCGAGAATTAATTTCACTTATTTCCGCGATAGAAGTCCCATTATACCAAAAATTGTATATCACCCAGATTAAACTCAGCACATGGGGTTGTGAATAATTTATATAAAACCGCAGCATGTGGTTTTTCCTTCCCTCTGTGCCGTCATTCATTCACACATTGCGACTTTTTTATATACCAAATATAAAACACACAAACACCAACACGACACACATCAGGAACCGTTTGTTACTTTTAGCCATAAACATTATCACAACATATGGTGCTGATGTTTAGGGACCTTATATAGGCAACTATAAACAGTTGGTGTCATGTAATTATACCACTAAAATCAAATTTATCTTTTTATTCTTTTAATTAATTATTTTACTTTCTTATTCAAGTAGTTTTATTCTTTGTTTATATGTTTTTAAACATAATTAAACATTAAATAGCAGTGAAGAAATTTAATTCGATTTCATAAACTAATACGGACACAGCATAAATTAACTTTTAGATTTAATTTACAAGGCTTTGAATTACGCTTAACAGTTTGCGCAGATTCGTTGCTCAACTTTTCGAGACTGTAGCAACCAGCTACAAATTGAATATTCGGGCCTTATTTATTGGTTCTCGCGGCGTAATTTTCATTTAAATAATAGGGTCTAAATCAGGAATTTGGTAGTTAAAATCCAGAAAAGTAATTGAAATAGATTCAAACCAAGATTTGACAATCCGCGAACGTTATTTTGTTGGAATACTTATATAGGTCCAAACCCAAATGAAATGAAACATACCAAAATTATAACTGATGAGCATGCCAAACACCAAATAGACGGCGAATTAAAGGTACAATTTTTTAAGTGAAGGAAGCTCGGACAGTAGCTAGATGTCTCCAGTTTCGCGCCTGTACAGCTCGTCGTTCCATCTTCTCCTCCACTCCCCTTCAATGCATGCGGGACCGTAGATCACACGAAGAACTATTCTCTCGAAACGACCCAAGGTGCTTTCATCCGCTTTTGTCATAGTCTATGCTTTTGCACCGTATAGCAGGACGGGGATGATAGGCGACACTTAAGTCTTTCGGGAAAAGACTTTACCACTCAATTGCTTTTTTAGCAAAAAGAAACAGCGGTTAGCAAAAATTATTCTGGCCCTGGTGTTGCTTTCTGCGGAGCCTAGGTAGACGAAGTCCTTGACTACCTCAAAGTTACGTCTATCGATGGTGAAGTTTTGACCAAGACGTCGGTGTTGTAGGTCCTTCCTTGACGAAAGCATGTACTTTGTTTTGCCCTCATTAAACGTTAAACTCATTTTTGCCGCCTCTGCCTCAATACTAATATAAGTCCCATTGACATCACTCTGAGTTCGTCTGATTATGTCAATGTCATCACTTTTCATGACAAGAATTACTTTTGAAGGATTTGTCAATTCCTCGCAAGAGGCAGTACCTGCGAAAACTTTTTTTTTAATTAAGGTGGCACAGGCAGGGATTAAACCCAAGACCCCTCGCATGACAGTCCAACGCACTAACCATCACGTTACGGGTACTACTTTTCTTCTTTCAAGTACTATGTTAAAAAAATCGCAAGACAGCGCATCACCTTTTTTGACATCGAAAGGTTCTGTTAAGATGTTTAAAACCATTATGATGCAGTGTGAATCCACCATGGTCATCCTGCACAAACGGACGAATTTGGCAGGGATGCCAAAACTAGACATGGCTCTATACAGCTCGTCCCTGCAGATGCTGTCATATGCGGCCTTGAAATCGTTGAAAAGAAGATTGGTGTCGACTTCATGTTCTTCGGTTTTTTCCAGGATCTGCCTTAATGTGAATATTTGATTGCCTGTGGACATTACTGGTCTAAAACCATACTGATAAGGACCTATCAGGTTGTTGACGAAGGGCTGTAGATGTTCACATATTACGGCAGAGAAAATTTTGTAGGCGATATTAATTAGACTGATTCCTCTATAGTTGGTGCAGTTAAGAGGGTCTCCTTTTTTCAGGATCGGTCAAAAAATACTGAGGTTCCATTCATCGGGATGCTTTTTTCCGACCATATCATAAAAATAAGTTTGTGCATGCTACTAACCATTTTATCTCCAGCTGCTTTAAAGAGCTCGGCATTCAAGCCATCAGCTCCAGCGGCTTTATTAAACTTAAGCTTAGATATGGCAATCTTTACTTCTTCTAAGTTGGGAGAACGGGATTGTTGCATACGCCGTTATACAGTCTGCAGAAATGGTCCTTCAATATCTTCAGCATTGACTGCGATTCCACTACGATGTTTCCAATTTCGTCTTTGTAGAGTTCGGTTCTAAGTTTTGTGAATTTCACTTTACCTGTTCATAAAACTTTCGAACTTCAATCCTGCTTTATACCTCTCAACATCTTCGACCGCTAGCTTTTCATGTCATCTCTTTATCGTTCTGAAAAGTCGGTGTTCCTTTCGGCTCTTCTGCTCAAAGAGCTCGTGGAGAGTTATTTGGCGATCTCTTGCTATTGTGGCCGTTCGACGTTGTACCTTCTCCCAGCATCTTCCTGTTTTGGCTTGTATCTGCAAACCCGAAGTGCTAAATTGGCTAAATTGGATGTTTAGGAGTAGAAAACGCTAACTGGTTGCCATGACGTTTCTCCCCACACCAAAATCGATGGGACTGAATCCAATGTCGGAAGTGTTATAGTGCAGGTTGTTTTTCCCGATTCTTCCTCAAAAGATGTCTTCCCTTCCTAGCTTTTCATTAAAATCACATAGGATAGTTTTAATATCGCGGTTAGAACACTACTCATAGGCTTTTTCCAAAAGGTCGAAGAACATATATATTTTATTAGTGTCATCTTTTTCTTCTGTGGGGGCGTATGCGCATATAAGGCTAATGTTGCGAAGTAAGCCTTGATGCAGATGGTCATGAGACGCTCGTTGATGAACCTATAGCTCAAGACATGTTGCCTTAGTCTGGCTCCAATGACAAGTCCGCATCCAAATAAGCGCTGTTGGTTTTCGTGGTAGCAGTTACCATAGTATTACCTGGTTGGCGGGGATGTCTAGGGCCTCCGCTAATTCTTCGGCTGCACGTGGTCTGTTGAGGGACCTAACATTCCACTTGCATATCTGAAGTTAGTTGTCCTTAATTCGTTTGCGTAGGTTTTTAACAGTAAATCCGTCCGTATCCGAGGCTTGTTGGTGCTTCGCAACTTCTTCTTTTATTTTAAAATATTACCGCTCAATTATTTATATTATGATGTTTTAATTTTCGTCTTTTGAATTTCACAGTTTATGTCTAGTAAAGTGTTTATTGAGGATCTTATTCCTAAATTATAATTTTTTGGTTTGTGCCGAAATTTTTTGTTAGAGAAATTCTGTTTGTGTGATGTTAGTAAAGATTTCTTTGGTAAAACTTAGTGTAGCTCAGTTCAATTTAAATCATTAAAAGTTTTAATCTTTGATAATATTTGAGTTACTTTAACAAATGTTTGGAGTTTTTGAAAGCATTGTCAGATTATTTGTTTGTCACATGAATTAAAGCTTTTTTTGTCCATTAATTATAGTTAGGTTTAATTATATGATCACAACTGTCATATTCGTATTTAGGTTGATTTTAGTTCGATTCGGTTGTAATAATAATTGTCCATGTGGGAAAGTTGTGTGAAAGGTTATGGATTATATAAGGTTGTTGTTTTAATATCCTTCAAATGGTTTTGTGTACTTTGTATATATATGGCTATGGCTTCAGTGCCTAAAAGGCCATTTTGAACACCATAACATTGTTTTGTTACTCTTGACCTTCAAATAAGAATACATTTAAGCAACAGTGGCAGTACGCAGTACTAGATACAGAGTACACTTATACGTATATAGAATGACCGTCTGGACTTTTGGGGCAATTTATTTGGCATCGAAATAAATTTCTTTTTTTAGGTACGCTCTAGGGACCTGATTAAGATTTATAATATCTTTAATATGTATGCGGGTGGATGTGTTTACCTTCTTGGCTTAATTGAGAGATATAAGATGACTTATTTAAAGAGGTTTTTGATGATTTCATCATTTTGCTGCTGGCGTTAGTCTTGAATAATTGAAATAATACACGGTACGAGAATTGCATCACACGTACTTATCTAATTTTGTATATATTGCTTAAGAGAATTGTTTTGAAGTGAAAAAGACATAAGATGATACTGTCTTAAGAGCATTCCAGACAAGATTGTACATTTTCAAGGAAATTTAGTGGGATTTTATAGTCATAGCGAGAAAATAACTCCTACTTTGAATTCATTTTTGAAAAAGCTCCTTAGATTTTTTTTTTGAAATATTAAGGAAAGAGATATTAAAAAAATAGTAAGATCAACTGTTTAAGCTAAACCGGAAGTTGGTTAAAAGCCACACTGAACGGCTTGACGTTCATATAATACGGCAAAAAGTATCTTATGTGCAAAGTTCAAGAGCTGGTTCTTCTATAGTTGGCTAAATTTAGAGGGTGTTCTTTCTTATGTATTGGCAAACTATGCTGAGATTCCACTCATCGGGCATGCTTTCTTCCCACCATATTTTGCAGAAGAGTTTTAGCATTCTCCCTACCAAGTCATCGCCTGTGCTTTGAATATTTCAGCAGAGATGCCTTGAGCTCCAGCAGCTTTGTGTGTCTTCAATTAAGATATAGCTATCTTTACTTCGTCGAAGTTGGGTAGGCGGAATTGTTGATCTACGTCTCCTTTTTATCTCCCTTACAGCTTTTACCATTTTAAAAAGTGGCCTTCTATAATCTCATAGACTGCGGTTCTACTACAATGTTCCCCTGATCGTCCTTACAGGCTTCGGTTCCTGGCTTATACCCTGGGGAGTTTTTTTTACCTTTTGTTAAAATTTACGCACCTCATTCCTGTTGTGACATCCCTCTTTCTCATCGATCGCGCGCCTCGCATGCTCTCTTTTTTCCATTTAAAAATCCGATGTTCCTTTCTCCTCTTTTGCTCGTAGAGCTTGCGAGCAGCTCTGGTCGTTCTGTGCAGCGCCGCTTTGTATGCCTCTTGTTTCGCTGCTTGCGCTTGACGGGATTCGTTGTCAAACCAGTGGTGTCGCTGTGGTGGGGGTGTGAAACCTAGCACTCAGAGGCGGCAACTCTGATGGCTGCCAGCCAATGGTGCCACTGGTTTTCAATGCTTATTGCAGGCAGCAGAGGACTCCTTAAAAGGTAATTAGAGACTCGATCGGATAACGACATGGAAGTCTCTTGCGATTGTAGCTCTCTAAAGTCAAATCTTCTTACAGTACTTCCTTGCTTTGGCTTGGATCAGGATATCCGTAGGCGTACCTTGGCCACAACGATGTAGTGGTCCGAGTCAATGTTGGCCCCTCATAATGTTACTGGAGACGTGTCGTGCGTCGGTCGCACGACGTTCAATCTGGTAGTTGATCAGGAGATTTCCATGTCCCCTTGTGGATATTAAGATATGTGAACTGCGTACTCGTTACCAGAACCTCTCGTCCTGCAGCAAAATCGATCAGCCTGCATCCGTTGTCTTCTGTTCCTAGCTTGGAGTTAAAATCTCCTAAGACAATTTTAATGTCACTGCTTCCATGTCTTGTCCAAGAGCTCAATGGATATGTCTGTGGTGTCTTTAGCTTTCTTCTCTGTTGGGGCACACGCGCTGTTGGCGAATATGGCCTTTATGCAGATTGTCGAAATGCGTTCGCCCACACTTTTGAAACTCAAGACTTTTTGCCTAAGTCTCTAGTTCCAAAAACAAATCCACACTCAAATTGATGTTGTCTTTGTCCTCGGTAGAAGTCACCGTAATATACATCGCGGTCTTTCAGTTAGCGTTTCCATTCCATCACATGTCTTAGATGGTGGTCATATCTGATTCCGCTTATTGTTCGTCTGCGCATGGTCTGTTAAGGGACCTAACATTCCACTTACAGATCCGAAGTTCACTGCCCACGCAAACGATGGTTGTCTGCATTAAATCCGTCCGTATCCGAGGCTTGTTGGTGCATCGCAACTAGCATATGAGTACGTGGCCAAGAAATCATCCCGACAGCACATCCTCCAACCTGAAGGGCCGGATCCTAAGTATAACTCCAAGACGTTGACCCGGATAGACCGCTCCTTATATGCCTGGGCTCCGAGTTTGTCGTAAAAGTCCTATTAGGTGTTCACTAAGTAGTTCAACCTTACTGGAACTGTAGACGCCACCGGTGATTCAATCTCGGAAACTCTTCTGCTGCTGTCAGAGGTAACACCTCTCCTCCCTCACTCCTTTGCTGCCTCCAATAACTATCAACTGGGGTTAAAACCCAATTTTCAGTTGAGGTACTATTCACCCGATGTTCACTGCTGGGAGGTGAGAGTAGGATTTAAGAGACAGAAGAGGGTTTTGGGAAAAAACCTGTGAACGTTTGTGTCCTCAAAACAATCTAGAATATGTCATCTAAAACATAACTCAAGCATTTGGAAGAGTTGATTTATAACAAGGTTTAGTCTCTTACCCGGATTCCGATGAAGAACTTTGACAATGATAGGCGATAAAACTCCTTTCGTTGTTTTAACGATTAACGATAAATATAAAAACAATGATCTATCCCATCAAAATATCTAAGTTAATCACAACTCACCTTAAACAATTCTGACTCAAAACTCGCATTTTCAGAATTGCGAATCAGTCTACCCTCGAGCTCAACTTTGAACGTGCTCGAGTGAATAGAGATTCTTGTAGATCAAAAATGTTGAATGTTTTAACTTTCCTTCGAGCAATAAAAAGTTCGCCATCTTCTCAAGATAGCAAACACTATTCACCGTAACTACCTGACCATTTTGGAAAAAATACCGTCCGATAATGCCGGCAGCCGATAAACCGCACCAAACAATCACTCTTTGTAAGTGCATTGGTTTTTCGACAATCACTCTTTGATTGTCATTGAAATAAATGTGTCAATTCTGATTATTGAAGAATTCGTTGAGTGCGCCTCATCACTTAAAATGACTTTCTTCGAAAATTGAGCATCCACTGTTGCCATTTCTTGCACACAATTCTGACAATTGACGACGCTTAAAATGGTCAAGAGGCTTTAGCTCTTGAGTCAATTGCATCTTGTAAGCGTTTAAGTGTAAGTCTTTGTGCATAATGTTCATCAACGACGAGCAAGAGAAGTATAATTGTTAGGCACGAAGACACGAGTTGTGTGGACGGCCCTTTAAATTTGACCACCCTCTACTTACCTAAAGCTCCCAGTGTGTTTTTAGTCTTATTAACTTCCCATAGGAAGTTATTGTAATGGGTCCGATTTGTCAAATTGAAAATTTTGACATTTCTCGACGTTTCAAGGTCCCTAGAGTCGAAATAAAAGATTTTTAGAAAGATGTCTGTGCGTGCGTGTGTACGTACGTTTGTACGTCCGTACGTCCGTACGTTCGCGACGTTTTTTTCGTCGTCCATAGCTCAAGAACCAGAAGAGATATCGACTTCAAATAAATTTTGTTATACAGATAAAAAGGCAAAAAGATGCAGAAAGGGCTCTCAAGAATATTGCGTGGGTGGTTTTTTTACTATAGCAGTTTGAAAAAAAGGTGAAAATTTTGGTTAACCCTAAATATCTTACGAACCAAAAACGCTAGAGACTTGAATTAAATTTTATATAATATATTGTAACGGTTTTTTTTAAAAATCAATAAAACTGAAAAAAAAACTTGTCACCTCAAAAGTTTTACGACTGAAATATAATTTCATCTCTAAAACAATTTTGTGCAACGAAAAATAATGTTTTTGACATCTGATAAAATTTTGAGAAAAATCTAATTGACAGTTTTTTTATAAAAAATAAAAATCTAAAAAAAAACATTACTCAAAGTTGGTAAAAATTGAATATCGATTCAAATATCTTTTCAAAAACTTGAAATTGAGGCTTCAAACTTATTTTATCTTATAAAAAATATTGTTTTCAACATTTTGAAGAATGTTAAGAAAAATCGAATTGACAGTTTTTTTACAAAAAATAAAAACCTAAAAAAAAAATTTATAAAAGTGGGTAAAAATTGATTTTCGACTCAAATATCTTTTCAAAACTTTGAGATATTGGGTTTAATTTACTTTTATCTTTCAAAACATCTTGTTGTCAACATTCAGTTAAAGTTTGAAAAAAATCGAATTGACAGTTTTTTTACAAAAAATAAAAACCTAAAAAAAAAATTATAAAAGTTGGTAAAAATTGATTTTCGACTCAAATATTTTTTCAAAACTTTGAGATATTGGGTTTAATTTACTTTTATCTTTCAAAAAATCTTGTTGTCAACATTCAGTTAAAGTTTGAAAAAAATCGAATTGACAGTTTTTTTACAAAAAATAAAAACCTAAAAAAAAAAATTATAAAAGTTGGTAAAAATTGTTTTTCGACTCAAATATCTTTTCAAAACTTTGAGATATTGGCTTTAATTCACTTTTATCTTTCAAAACATCTTGTTGTCAGCATTCATTTAAAGTTTGAAAAAAATCGAATTGACAGTTTTTTTACAAAAAATAAAAACCTTAAAAAAAAATGTATAAAAGTTGGTAAAAATTGATTTTCGACTCAAATATCTTTTAAAAAATAAGAAATATTGTTTTCAACATTTGGTAAAATTTTTAAAAATCGAATTGACAGTTTTTTTACAAAAAATAAAACTCTAAAAAAAAAACAATACTAAAACTTGGTAAAAATTTACTTTCGACTCAAATAGCTTTTCAAAACTTAAAAATATTGGCTTGAAACTTATTCTATTTCACAGAAAACATTGTTTTCGTAATTCAGTAATTTTTATATAAAAATTCAACAGTCCGTTTTTTTCATAAAAAATCAAATCTACAAAAAATAGTACGAAAATTTGGTAAAAATTGATACGAGTACATATAGACAAACTTTTAAGCAAGACAGATTGACAGACGGGATGGGAAGTTATCAGTGTGGGTCGCATCCCAGCCTCTTTTTTAATTATGTGTATCACAGCCAAGAGAAGGTCCGTTGTGATTACAGAAATCGTAAACTGCGTAAATTTGAAGGCTTGATGGCATAGGGATATAGTCTTCTATATCATTAGTTGTGTAGTTGTCCTCCCTTGGTTGCGGGGTGATTATCCTGTGTTAAGATATGATATCGTCTTCACGGAGGTCTTTGTAACATTTTTTTGTTAAGGCATATGTTTTTCAAACGAGTAGTTGGGGGACTAATACTTTTGGAATACAATCAGTATATCCCCTGTCTATAAACCAACTGATGACCACGGTCCAATTTACACCCTCGGTCAGTAGGAAGTGTTTGGTTTATTTAGCTAGTCAAAATCGATACGAATCTAACGAACTCGGAAAACGGTAGGAAACGGTATTAAAGTCTTCACATTATTGTTAGTCGACTGCTAAGCGTATAAAGTCACTCATATTTTTATCGACACAGTAATGTTAAATTTTATTAAAATCTCAAGTTTGATATTTAAAAAAATTCATAACTCGACAATGAATCGCAAGTACATTGTACAATAGTTAACATCTCTTATTTTTGTAAGATTTCTTATACTGCGTTATCTCTCTTTACCTTTGGAACAAAAATTTTACCTGTATTCAAACCACACCATAATAAAACATTCAATTTATGTCAAATGCATATTTAAGTTAACTTTTGTAAATGTTACGTATAATCTTATTTCAAAATTCATTATAGTGCCATCAGCTACAATTACTATTCTTACATATTCTAGTAACTTTGACAGTTTGGCAAAGAAAACATTTTGTACCTTTGCACCTCGACCTCACGCTGCTACTGGGGCGCTATGCGGTTTTGGAAAACTTTTCTTCACAAAGTTTCTTTCCACACAAAGTCTTCGAATGAAGTCCTAAGGTATAAATACACATGTATATGAACTTTACACTACGAATCTCTTGGTTTTTACAAATATGTTCATACACAAATTTTTATAAAAAATGAAAGTTTTGCTGACAGAAAAGCCAATATTAACTTTTTTCAAAATACAAATAGCAAATGCAACATACAAATTAGTTGATTTTTTAAACAAATCGGATTTTGAATTCCTTTTTTGCAAAATTTACCAAACATATTAAGCATTTTTGAAACATGTTTCCATGTCTACATAAAAGTTGGGCAGATTAAGTGAACTTTAATTTAATAAAAATACGCAAGTGGAGTGAGTTTTGAAAAACTGAATATCGGTTATTTTTATTTTTAAATTAAGTTCATTTCTCATAGCCTCAAAGCAAACAAAAACGGACTCTCTTTAATTAAAACTGCATTTCATCGAACGACTTGGGGTGTACACACTTTTGCGTGAAGGAATTTAAATCCTTGAAAGATTAATACATATTTCTGATAAAGTTTATTGCTTGTTTCAAGCTCGTCGCGGATTGGGGTATTGGGATGATTTAAAATTTATTCCCATAAGGATCAACGAATTCGCGGCAGATAAAAGCAAACTTACTCTTTTGCTGCTGATTTCGTTCACATTTTTATGCAAAGTTGAACTTGGAGTTTGCTTAATACACAAATTAAATATCGAAAATAAAAATTACCTACTTTGGATGTGCATATTTATGGCTGCAATAAATAACTTAATTATATGGGTAAATATGAATCTGTAAAAATATGAAAATTAAGTTTTATAAGCTCCGGTAAAGAAAAGTAAATAAGCTCCGATATTGATGTAATAGGGAAGAAAGAACAAAAGTGTGGGTTTTGGAGAAAGACTACTTCCATAGTGTGTATATGAAAGATTCTCATAAAGCATTTACATCCTTCAATTTAACCAAATTTACTTAACATTTACTTTTTCTGATTTAATGTAAAGGGTGTTTCTTTTCTGGACGTGGAGCTTACAAAATAGGAAAACTTTTTTTGGAGTTGGTCTTTTTGACAGCTGTCACTTGATTTATGCTCAGTTGGGTTTGCCATTTCGAAAACTTTTTAGAAACATAGACAAATTTTTATATGCCATTTTTGGGCTGGAAGTCCGCGAAACAGTTCTGAAATGTTTCTCTGTGTCTTACTCCGAAAGAAAGGGAAACTTTATTTGTTTGCTGATCATTTACGCAGGTATAAAATGTAGCGAAAAGTGTAGAGCAACAATAAATTTATCGAACTGATAAAAATATATGAAATAAAAAAGTTTTGCGGGATGGACTTAGCGAAAATTTTAAAAATTAAATCAAAAAAGAGACTGATAACTTCCCATCCCGTCTGTCTATTTGTATTACTAAAAAGTAGGTAGGTTTTCGTGTTTGGTTAAAAAAGTTGTTAGTTTAACTATTCTTAAAAATTTTTAAATTATTAACAACATTTTTTAGTTTAGCTTAAAAATCTCGTTTTTCTAAATAGAAGTTAGTTAAACACAAATTTTTACCAATTTTAGTAGCATTTCTTTAATTTTTACAAATTAGATGAATGAAATTAATTTGAGAGATATCAAGAACCGAACATCAATTTTTACCAAATTTGCGTACTATTTCTTGTAGATTTTATTCCTTTATGAAAAAAACGGACTGTTGGATTTTTATTAAAAAAAACTACTGAATATCCAAAACAATTTTTTTATTTTTGAAAAGCTATTTGAGTCGAAAGTAAATTTTTAAAAAGTTTAAGTATTGTTTTTTTTTTTAGTAGAAAAAAGTCGATTCAAATTCCCTTAAAAATTTTACTGAATGTTGAAAACCATAATTTTTAACAGATAAAAATAGTTTGAACCCAATATCTCAAAGTTTTTAAAAGATATTTAAGTCAAAAATCAATTTTTTCCAACTTTTATTTATTTTTTTGTTTAGGGTTTTATTTTTTCTAAAAAAACTGTCCATTTGATTTTTCTCAAAATTGTTTCGAATGTATTAACAATATTTTTTTTTAAGTTAAAATTAGTTGGAAGCCATAATCTCAAATTTTTGAAAAGATATTCGAGTTGAAATCCAATTTTTGCCAACTTTGAGTAATGTTTTTTTAGGTTTATTTTTTTATAAAAATAAACTGGCGATTCGGTTTTTCTCAAAATCGTACCAGATGTTAAAATCGTTTTTTTTCATTGCACAAAATTGTTTTGCCGACGAAATCATTTTTTATTCGTAAAATTTTCGAGGTGAAAAATTTTGTTCAGTTTTTTTCATTTATAAAAAATACCGTTAATTGGATTTTTTTTCAAAAAATATACTTGTTTGGTATCACAGTACAATATATCATATGAAATTTGATTCAGTTTTATAGCGTTTTTGATTCGCAAGATAATTAGGCTTAAAGAAAATTGTCACCTTTTTTTTAAACTGCTATGGTAAAAAAAATGAGAGCCCTTTTTGCATCTTTCTGAATTTTTATCTGCATAACCAAATTTATTTGAAATCGATATCTCTTCTGGTTCTTGAGGTATGGAAGTCGAAAAAACGTCGCGAACGTACGGACGTACAAACGTACGTACACACGCACGCACAGACATCTTTCTAAAAATCTTTTATTTCGACTATAGGGACCTTGAAACGTCGAGAAATATCGAAATTTTCAATTTGACAAATCGGACCCTTAGAATAAAGGAAGTTAAAAAACGTTGTTTTGTCCCTTATTTCCAAAAATTCATACAAAATTTAGACAAACATTTCAGTAAAGTTTTTCGAAGCGTCCACATCCAAAAAAAGAAATCAGCTTCGTTTTTTTGGGTTTCTTGTTTTTGAAAGTTGTTTTAGTTTATTCACGTTTTGTTCCGCTATGCTCCAAAGTTTTGTTGAAAAATATGCAAGCATAAGTCGTAGGCCAAAAAATATATTTTGACTTAATTACACTTTTCCCAAAAATGAGTTTCTGAAATTTTTACCAAGAATGTTTTAGTTATTCTTAAATGGCTCTCAATTTATTGTTTTATCTCCATGATCAAACTTTCAGAAGATATGAGGAAAATAGGAACATCTTTTGGCCACCCGTTTCGGAAGTGTTTACTTTTTATATTTTGTTCATGTTCTTACAAATGTTTTATCCATTGTGGTGAATTATATGTTTTTTAACACAATACCTTGGATTTTTTTCTTTTCAAAAATTTAAATATCGATCTCATAATTGTTTCTTCTTTTTTGAAAATTATGCATTTTAATTAAATACGTGCAGAAACAAAACTTTGCCTATAATAAACTGAACTTCACGCAGATTATCGAACTTTGAAAAAACACCTTAATGTGTTTCAATTTTTGGCTGCCCTTGCCAAAACATGTTCAAAGTCGAACTATTTATAAATATCGTCCTTAAATTATGTCTAAAATTGTACACAATGAAAGCTATAGACGCAAACCGACGGAAATACGAAGAACTAAACGTCCGTCAGGGAGTGAAGGTCCTTACAATGCCAGATTCCTCCAATTGGAGGGAGAGAGAATTTATGCGGTACAGGATAGATAGATATCTTAGGGTTGAGCGAAGTGCGATTTTTGGGATCGGGCAAGTACAAGTCACAGACTCCTAACACTGCCTGTTCTACTCTGGTCACCCTCCTGGAAGTGCTAAAGAAGCTGGAGTTAGGATGGAGTTGGGGGTAATAGAAGCCTTATTTCGTGGGGGCCCCTTGGAGAAATGCTTATCAAAGCTAGTTTCCAGAGTAGAGTACGGCTCGTCACCATCATACAGTGTTACGCCCCGAAGAAGCTAGCATCTGATGAAGAGAAAGAATGCTTTTACCGTCAACAATCAGCAACATAGTATACATGACGACATCGAACACCATTGGAATGCTGTGAAAAATGTTTTCATATCAGGTGTTGACAGAACAGTCGGTCGAAAAGAAGGAAGGAACAACACCTTGCTTTCAAAAGAATCTTGGGTAAGGATCAACGATAGCAAACAGTTAAGGGCTCAAATAATTGCTGCACAACTGGAAGAAAGAAATGAGCTGGAATTCTCCTACTACATGAAAAAGAGAGATTTTCACCGCAGTGAGCGCTGCCTTGACAAGCGTAACTACATTAATGTATTGGCGCAAGAAGCAGAAGATGCTGCAAACAGGTGCGACAGCAGGACCGTGTGCAGAAGAACCAAAGAGCTGACCGTTGCAAACAGCTCAAAGCAATACCTGGTGAAAGAAGAAGACGGTACTTTAATAAGATCGGTGGAGGAAGAAGTCAGAAGGTGGAACGAACACATTTTTCCTAGGTTTTAAACCTAGTCTTTGCAAACAACGTGCAGCCGATGCCTTTTGAAGCGAATCCCCACCGCACCACCTCTCAGTTAAGATGTGATCGTTGCCGAAAAAAAAGCACTTGAGAATAACAAATCGTGAAGACTTGATGGAAATCCCGTAGAGCTTTTCAAAGCAGAGCAGACGTCAACAAGCGAACTGCTTATAGAAGAAGCCTGGACAACCAAAAGCTTTCCCGATCAGTGGAAGAACGAAATGATCGTTAAGCTCCTAATAAAAGAAGATCTTACAAAGTGCGGAAATTGAAGAGGATTTTGCGTTCTACCTGTCGTTGCCAGAATAGTAGCAACAATCGTACTGGAACGCATCAGAGAACACCTTGAGGCTACACTCGATGCCGAACAAGCAAGATTCCGAGCTGGACCGTCCTGTTTTGATTATATAAACACCCTGGGGATCATTATTGAGCAGTGCGTGGAATATCGAGCACCACTGAACCTGCTGTTCATCGACTTTGAGAATGCCTTTCATAGCGTCAACAGGGAGCACATCTGGTAAGCTTTGCGGAGTAGAGGCATTACTGAAAAACTGATGGCTATTATAGAAGCAACATATGATGGATCACAGTTTTACGTTCTGCACAATAATAAGTTGTCAGAGGATTTTGAAATCCGTAGCGGAGTAAGACAGGGCCGTATTCTGTCGCCAATATTGTTTTTGTTGGCGATAAGCGATGTACTGTACGCAGCTTTGTCAGGCAGCGGACTTTAACATCCTATCTAAAGCACTTGGCTTACGCCGACGATGTTTGCGCATTCTCTAATAGGATCATGGATCTCCATCAAATGACAACAAGTGGAGAGATAGGAGACAAATATTTAATAACAAAAATTATCAACCTCGGAACAGAACCCAAACACTCCCTCAAATAAATATTTCTTCGCAACCGGTGGAAAAAGTGGAGAGCTTTCAAGTATCGCCTTTATCGAAGACGGGACCGAACAAGACGTCATCTGACCCATCGGTAAAGCAAAAGCGGCGTTCGGTATGCTGTGGAAAGTTTGAAGGAATCACTAGATTAGCTTGAGAACAAAGCTACGACTGTTTCGCAGTGGAATCCGCTCACTTAAGAAGAATGAAGAGATGGACGGCCGAGAATCACATGGAGCAGGAAAGTCGAGGAGGAATCAGCGTCACTAAGCAAAAGTTTGAGGGAGCGAAAACATATCTCCAGAATCCGCACACGATGGCAGGTAGGCATAGTAGAAGACCTATGCCCTTTAAGATGTACCCAATTGACTTAACAGGTCTGAGGACTTAAGTAAGTAAGTAAACGTCCTTAAAAACAAAAAATACATATGCTGAATTTGAAGAAAACATCACCAATCGCACCTTTTCAAAAACCCGTATTTCAAAAATGATTGTATATCCAAAGTCATTATAATCAAAAATGTTCCAGTATTACAATCAAAACAACAAAAAAATTAAGATTTTAAGTCTTAATAATGCTTAACAGTGCAACATTGTGTTACCTTTATTATGGCCTCTTTTTTGTCGGAAATTCGAAAACTTGTTTCTAATTGAGGACCGTTTTCGCGAAACTAAACAAGTTCATTTTGCAAATTTTTCAGGAGAAGGTTTTTTGTGTGTAAAAAAGCATTTCCCCTTAAAGGTAACTTTGTCACAGTAAACCGGAAGAATCACAATAATGAAGTATCAAACTTACCAAATATTGAGTGATAAAAATCAACAGTTTTTTCAAAATAAAACAAGTACACACTTGTTGCGTTTTGAAAAAGCTTTTATTAATTTCTTTTTTACAAAACAAAAAAAAAAATGAAATAATATAAATGTTTTATTTTTATAAGCAGTTTTCTTGCTCCTCGTAAAACTTTTCCAGGTCTTCAATGGAGTCACCAGCGACTCCAGAAAGAATATCGCGATAAAATTCTTGGGCATCATCCGGTATGACAAAAAACTGCATAATTTTGTTCACGTCTATCATTTTTTTTCCGACACTTTATTCGCCTTTGGGACAATATCGAGATGGCAGCATTCATCATACCCAGAAGAAATGTTTCTTTTCAGTGGCTCGACAATGATCGGTAGGTCAATATAAGTGTTACTCACGCCAATAACTACTTATTTGTCGTCCTCTTTATTTTAAGTGATAACTCTAGAGGAACTTATTTTAAAAGGCAGCTTCGTCTTGAAAAGTTGCTTTGATACTTTTTTAAAATCGAACACTTTTTAGTGCAAACCTATTTGACGTAAATTTCCCTGCTTTTAGAGTATTTCAAAAATAATGCTTTATGTCGGAAAAAATTTTACTTTTTTCCAAAAAATACATTAAGGCTGTCATCATTATGGTGTTCTTGTTTTGTGAAGCGCACAAATCAGAAAAAAGGCGCAGTTTCGATGGCACTTCTGCGGTACCGTTTTCGGCAACTGATTGCATCGGATCATTTTCAAAATTTTCCAAAAAATTAATTACAATGGATGCGCCTTCGTTGACATCACGAGGACCATCTGTTTCGAGCCAGGTGTAAAATGTTATGTTCTCCTTAGATTGCTATGGCTTGTGGTTACACATATTGGTAACCAAACCTGACCCGAATAAAAAACCTCGCCAACGGAAAGTTTCGGAAGCGGCTGATTCTGTTGTAAATTATATCGACTGTGCCTTCTTTTGGTTTGTTCATAATCGTATGGAACTTTTTGGCCCGAAGTATGTGTAGTTTCTTTTTGGTCAGTTCTTCCTGAAGCCGAGTTGAGTCGTTTTTAAATTTCATGAACTGCACATCGAAAGTTTTGCAGGTTGAGCATGTGTCAGTATGCGGATTTCCAAATCCAAGATTGAAATTGGAGTAGAAGATTTGTTTGTATTTCGCAAGCAAACATTTTGGTCTTCCATTTTGTTCCTGGCACTCAACAAACATATCAAACATTTTCTTTATGTTGAGTTCCGGTGGAAAATAACTTCTTTTAGTTTTATTGCGGAAATAGTGACTTTCACGACAATAGAAAGAAGAAATATGCTTCCGAACTACTTCGGAGACCTCTCAATCGGTGGTTGTGGATCTATCTCCACCTCGTCTCTCCTTGGGTATATTCATGGCATGCAGATGGTATCTTAGGAACAGGCATTGAAAATTATTTATGTTTTCTTACATTGAAAAATGTCTTACCTTGCTAGCAGTGATAGTCTGTAACATTTCTGAAAAGATGGGCACATACATGATTCCGCTTATTAGCACTATTTCTATCAAATATTTTACTGCTGTAGCATGAGGTTTTATAGCTATCTCCTTATTTGTCTTTGTCTTTGTCAACTTTTGATGAACAACTTTTAAGATGATGTGAAAATACTAACAAAAATAAAACAATATATTAACACTGCATGAATTCAAAATATGCAAACTTACGACTTAGGTCATCAAAAGACAAAATTGAAGATTCACATACTCTTTTTTGTATTTTGTCATTTTTTAAATGAACGCAATCAAACTTAGCAACATACACTTGCAATGAGTTTTTACAATGTTCTTTCTTTGGCTTTCTATTTTTCCTGCCTTTTTCGATGGGAACAACCGGCGAAAAATATTCACTACCTTGCTGCATTTTCAATATATAGCCTAAAACACTTCAGAACTCTAAATCTAATAAACTTGAGTAATATTCTACAAAATCAACAAAATCAAGCTCGCGTTTTTATCCTTTTCCCCATAAAAACGGAACTTAGAGGGCGAACCGTTAGTTTTGCAACTGGAAAGTAATTAGTCAACTACGTTAAAAAACACCTAGCAACCAAATAAATTTTTGTTGACTTTTGCGAAAACTCTTAGTACTTTGTTGAGTTTTGCGAAACCTCTTAGATTTCAAAATTTTTTTGTATGTAACTAGTTGAGTTTTGTGAATTTTTTTTGGTTCAGTCGATGCGCCTTGAGATACAAAAAATTTCGATACCCATATCTCAATTTTCGATTTTTGGCGCTTGTTGAGTTTTGCGAAAACGGTCCTCAATTATTCCTGGGCTTTTCTAATTTGTTTCAGAAATTTTTTTCTTAAAATTAATTTTTAGCTTGAAATGGTATGGAGTTGAATTTCTGCACCTAGTAATAAGTTTGAAATATTGAGCATATTTAGGCATTATACATTCTTAAAGTGCTGCTAAAATAAGAATCAGTGTACTAAACCAAAATTGGGTTCAAAAGCAAACTGATGAGCATTCCTAGAAGTGTCCGGTATTACCTTTTAATTGTTTGAGGGGACGAATCCCAATAGCTATTTCACTGTGTTTTTATGAAAATAGCGATAAAACAATGATAGGCAAAAAACCATTCTGCGGTGATCCAGAGATACAAATGTGACAGTTAAACAATTTTCGTCTCTCATTTCAAAAGCTTATATTTTTAAGTCTGTCCAAGAGCCTCAATTGGGTTATTAAAGCACTTGTCCAAATATGAGAATTGTGCTCGAGTTTCAAACGAATAATAACTTTGTAAATCACAGGCAGATCAAAATGGGTAAAAACCGTCTTGTATTGTCGTGTATGTGTGTTTTGTATGTGATCACTCCACAAAAGAAGGATTTTGATGCGTTTACCTGGAACTGAAAGCTGTTCATGTTCAGTCTTCTAGATACAAGTACCATCAATATTGGCATTGGTGAAGGATTCCGTTTTTGCGTTTTGAGTATTTAAAGCATTCAATTTTACACAATTGACAATGCTGTCCAGATCAGAATTTAATGAGCTTATCATACGCTGCCATTGGTAGTCCCGAAGGACAAGAATCGGAATACAAAACCAATATGTGAAATATTAAAAATGTTTCTACAATATACAGATGAATTATTTTCATCTGAATATTAAAATTAAAATATATTTTCTGCAATAAACCATTGATTTAATTATTTTTCACTCATAAAATAGGAACATTTTCCAGGGAAATTTGATTCATAAAAGCTCCTATGGTTTTTAAAGATAAAACTTACACATTCCGCAATTAAAAGTAGACAATGTTTTTTTTTCAATCTGAATTTCGTTTTTATTTCCATTGAAACCGAGAAACGTTGAACTTAAATTGAAAGAGATTTTAAAATATCTTTTATACCAAAAAAATAATGCACTTTTTTCAGAAATGGATTTCATTGAAGGTATTCTACATACGTGTGTGTATGTTTACCTGTCGTTGTCATGTACAAAATATAATAATTGTGTTAATTTTGTTTAAGAATTGATATTCTCATGAAGCAGGAAATTCATCAAAAATAAATTTAACCGATGAATTCTGAAAATGATTAAAAAAATAACACGTCGTTTTTGCTTTTATTAAAATTGATGAAAATTCTGTCAAGACAAGGAATTCCCTTTATAACATGAGGCAGTTCACTGCTATTTACTTACATCTATTTCGTTGAAGGACACATTAAATTGAAGGCTTTTTTTGAAAGAGTTTCAACAAAAACTCTTTTGAAAAATTGTAATAAATGTGTTTACAACAATGTAAGTTTAATGCAATAATTTTTTTCTATAGCGATTTTTGAAAAGCTTTTAAGTTGAAAATCTTTTTCACTTGACAAAAAAGTGAAAAGGTTTTATAAATTTTCTATATTCTCCTAAAAACCAATGTTCTGACGTAATTTCACATTTCGATTTTTTATAACTTCACTTCCAGTCAAAGCGATTCGGTTTTTCTAAAAAATGTGTCACAAACAATAAACCAAATAATCTGGAAAAAGTACATCCCACACTTTAATTATATATAAAATGTATCTAATCTATAAATATATAGTTTACAGATTTTAAACTTGATGTACAGTCGTTGTCATAAAACTAAAACACGAATTGAACACAACAAATTTTGTCATTTGCTTCTATGTATATGATTTAAGACTTTTCTTCATTAAAGTGTTGAAAATACGACTGGATCGCACGAACTTCCTCCTTTATGCAAAAAGACTGTTTAAAAAAATTGTATTTAAACTAATTTTTTATCTATACAAATTTAGTCTGGACGAATCATCATACGTATGTATATATTATTTCGTTAGCATGTCTCCCTTTTTTGGCTCTCATACGGAACTAATTTTAACAAATAAAATGTCAAAACAAAGAGAATTTTCCATAGACTATGCGAATTGTATTTAATTGAATATTAATTTATAATTTGTTGAAAAACTTAACTTTTAATTGCAATAAAAATATGAAATACTCTGAAAACATTTAAGGGAAATGATTTGTGCATTTGAATGAACTTATCGAATACACACCATTTTTGTCGGTAGGCTAGTTTCATCCTAAAACACAACTCATCCTAGGACAACTCATCCCGGAAATGAAACTTGTAAGCATACTTAACGAAAACAATTGTTTGTGTATTCAACTAGTTCGTTCAAAGGTTTTTCCTTTGAATAGCTTTATTTTAATTTTGTATAAGAAGAACCAGGATGGAAAATAAATGATCTGAAGATAAGAAAGAGGCAGAACATCTAAAGCAATCGCCTTTTAGTTGTTTAGCTAGGTGTCTAAAACGAATAAAGATTAGTTCATTGGTGTGATCAGCTTTATGCAGATAGATAGATAAGGACATGTTTATGATTATAATGAAGGAATTTTATTGGTAGGTAGATGGTACTTACTTCAATCCAATCACATTCCTTATTTTCTACAAGTTTTCAGCGCAAACATGAAGTTATTACGTTCAGTTTATTTGTTTCGTTAAAGTTGGAAAAAAAACAAACATACAAAAAGCACTAGAAATTGCTATTCATGTGTTATTTACATTCAGGTTCTTGTGCGTTTTAGAGTTTAGTTATGAAGTGATACGTAAGCAGCATTTTTAGGGGTTGCACGTAATACCTATATAGGTATAATGTGTATGGGTTGAACAAATGATTTTAATAGAAAATACATTTACTCTTTCTGGTCCGTTTCTTATCCTGTAGGTAGGTAGATTGCGAATTGTGAATTCCAAGCTAAACAACTTACCGAATCTCACTGAATCGATAGGAGACCTTGAATAAAAGGTGAAAACCTTTGAAACTTCTATAAGAAAAGACTCTAAGTCTTTTGCCCAGTTAAATATAGCCGTAAGACCCTTCCTTCGTGGTGGAATGAAGAACTGCCCAGTCTTAGGAAAATGACAAGGACAATTTTCAATATCTGCCACAAACATAAGTTTTACCAACCGTATAAAGAATCTCTTAAAATTTACAAGCAAGCCCTGTCATCAGCCAAAAGACAAGGCTGGAGAAAATAATGTCAATCAATCGAAGACATAAAGGACTCCGCAAGGCTCAGGAAAGTTTTATCGAAGGATTATTGTAATCCTTCATTTCTAAAAAAGCCTGATGGAGCCTGGACAGTCTATCCAGCCGAATCTTTTGAGCTACTGATGAAGACGCACTTTCCGGGTTGCGAGAGTGATAACTCCGAATCGCTTGAAACCAAAGAGCTAAACGAAGCTCATGTGAACCAAATCAATTCCGTTATAACCAGATAAAATATATTGTGAGCCATCAATACTTTTTCTCCATATACATAAATCCCAAGGCATGAATGGCATACTGCCAGTTATGCTTCAAAAGTTGCATGATGTGGCAGCTCCATGGCTGGAGAAAATTTTTAAAGGATGTCTCCTTCTCAAACATGTGTCCATGTCGTGGAAACAGGTCAAAGTATTTTTTATCCCGAAAGTGGGTAGGCGAGGTCACGAATCGGCGAAGGATTTCAGACCAATAAGCTTAACATCTTTTCTGCTTAAAACCTTGGAGCGCATTCTTAATTACCATATTAGAGAACTCCTAGTTGGACGACCTCTCAAAAGCTCTCAGCATGCTTATCTGAAGGGCAAATCTACGGAGACTGCCCTCCATGAGGTAGTGCGTACTGTTGAACAAACAATCCATTATAAAGAATTTACTCTTGCCACCTTCCCAGACATAGAAGGTGCTTTCAACAACGTCCTTACAGAATCCATGGAAGAATCGCTCGTTAAGTTCGGAGTAGAACACTTCATTCGTGAATGGATTATTTCCATGCTCAGAGATAGGAAGATTCGAGCCTCTCTAGGCAATACAATCGCAACAAAACACGTGAGTAGGGGAACACCCCAGGGTGGTATTCTTTCGCCTCTTCTATGGCTTCTGGTCATGGATACAATTCTCGTTAAATTAGAGAGATGCTGAGTGAAGGAGGTAGCCTACGCGGATGATTTGGTGCTATTGGTGTCAAGAAAGTACAGCTCTGTGATTAGTGAAATCACGGAGTCAGCTTTGAAGAAAGTTAGCAACTGGCCCACTAGTTGTGGACTAGGAGTTAACCAAAGTAAAACTGAACTGTCGCTCTTTACCATCAAAACTAAAGTACCGCCCTTCACGCTACCTCGACTCAACGGCCAAATCCTTTCATTGTCTTCCAGTGCAAAATATTGGGGAGTTATTCTCGACCCTAAACTAAACTGGAAACAAAATATTGAAGTACGGGTTTAGAAGGCCTGTTTTGCCTTCTACGCCTGCAGCAAAACTTTCGGCAAATAGTGGTGACTTCAGTCGAAGATGATTTTATGGACGTACACAGCCGTAGTACGTCCAATCTTAACATATGGGTCGATTGTGTGGTGGCCTGCTCTAAGCAAAGCCAATAACATTGATAAGCTAAAGAAGGTTCAGAGAACAGCTTGCCCAACGGACGCCTTAAACGTTATTTTGGATCTTCTACCAATTGACCTTTTTATTAAATACATAGTTTCCTGCAGCGCTATTAGACTGAAGGAATCAAACAGCTGGTTGTCAAAACATTATGGTCACAGCAACACTACGAAATTGATTTCCTCAGATATTATCTCGGTAGACACTGCCTACTGCACTCCTACTTTGAACCTTAGTAAGTGTTTTAAGGTTGTTTTCCCATCGAGAGAAGATTGGGAGAATGACATCGTGTCGATAGGTTTCGACACAACCATCTTTACTGACGGCTCAAAGATGGAGTGCGGAGTTGGTTCTGGGATCTTTTCTGAGTCCCTCAATGTAGCCAAATCCTTTAGGCTTCCTGACTTTGCTAGCGTTTTTCAGGCTGAACTGCTGGTAATAAGGGAGGCATGTAAGAGACTTAAACAAAACCCAAACCAAAACCGTAATGTGGCTATCTTTACAGACAGTCAGGCAGCTGTCAAAGCCAATAACTCGGCCATATCCTCATCTAAATTGGTCCAGCAATGTCGCGATGAGCTTGCAAACCTGAATATTAACCTCGGTGTCACCCTGATCTGGGTTCCGGGCCATAGTGGTATTGTCGGAAATGAACGGGCTGACGAGCTAGCCAGGCAAGGATCGGCCCTTCATAGCTCTCTTGTGGAAATGGTTAACATTCCTCTTGGTGATATGAAGGGTAAAATGTTTTCTATCTACCAAACTGAATCAAACCGAATGTGGAGCAATTTACCCAACTGCATTATATTTATGAAGATATGGCCCACCCGTACAAACGATCTTCTATTCAGGCCAAGGCAAGCCATAGCCAGGATTACAGACGTAATCTTTTTTCTCAATGCGACAAAATGGCTCCAACATAATCGCTATAAAGCTTCTATATCAATCTATCCCTTTCAATCAAATGTCAAACGAGTTTTTGGTATCAAAACGGTGCACTACAGCGCTAATTGGATTTCAGGCTAGGTTGCCTTGAGATCGCCATTTCTACCTACCTTCTTATCTTGTACTAAGTATTTTTATTCTTTTATATAGGCGAATTAAACATATCATATTCGTTAACCCGATGCAGTGGCGCTACACGGACGGCCATCGTTGGTATTTACAATAGTTATCGTTATAAAAATACATGAATATAAACCAAATGCATTAATTTCGACAAAAGATAGGAATGTTATTAAAATGTTGTCAAAATAATGCGCTCTTTCTAGCTCATGTACAGGATTTGATCTGGTGAGATGGGTTACATCTAATACAAGTAGAATAATTAAAAAAAAACTAATTTAAGATTCAAAATTTTACCTGAAAATAAGTTTTTCTTCAAAAATTTAAAAGACATTTTCAAGAAACCCTTGATTTTAAAAACTTTTTTTTTTCGAAAATCGTTAGAGCAGTTTTTTATAAATAAAATTTTTCAATTTTTTTCAAAAAATATTTATGCAGGTATGCAGTTGTTTAGTGATTGTAAATATACGCTCTACATTTGAAACCTTGACTTCCAAGTTTGAACTCAATCGGCCCAATGGTTTAGGCTGTAGGAGCGTTGACAGACTGACAGGACGAAATCGCGAACCCACTTCTTTCGACTTCTTTACAATCGTAATATCTTTACAACAATTTCTAAAGTATGTAGGTATTTGAAAGAACAGTTGATTCAACACATGTTTTAATTTCAAGAAACTTGAAAACTGATTTTAGTTTTTTGTATTTGTTGGTAAACAAAAAGATACAAAATGTTAGTTGAAGTTGTATTTGAGGATATTCTGTACATAATAGACGATGAAGAACCTATTTGCTTGATTCTGTTAGGATAGTTTTCTGTTAAACGTAAATCGTTTAAAAACGGGCATTTCGCAAGTAAATTTATTAATCGTATAGAGTTCCAATTGAGCTAAGATTAAATTTAACATAGATTAAGGTTATCTCTTATTTATTAAATTGTTAGGCACCTATCTATTAATCATCGTTTGACGAATCAGTTGAATTATCCATTAAATATTTTATCTCACAACAATTTTGACTTTGAAGCTTAAATGTTTCTTTGCTTTTTGTGAACAGCTGAAAGTTATTTTATTTTTTGACAGCTATCCAACTAGTTCAACAAGGTATCTAAAATTCATCTATCCAAGATACCCTATCCAACACCAGATTGAACTTAGCCATGGAGTCAGCAGTGCTACCAATTTCAGTGCTTACAAGTTACAAAAACTTACTTCGATTAATAATAGTTTTATTCATTTTGCCTGAAACAAGCTGTTTGGCTGTTTGAATCTTTTTAAGATCAATTAAGCGAGTAATACAATATTTCGGGGTTAAATTAACCGATAAAAAGCAATTGTATGTACATGACGGAAAATTCATCTGGGAAAGTTATCATTGTTATTATGACTCCAATACTGGATTTAAAAGTTAAAAACTCGAATAAGACTCTTGCTGAAGATAGAAAAGTCACTAAGTTTAGTAAAGTTGTAGAATTCCAACAAAAAAATTCTTGCGCAAGTGCGTGAATAAAATTAATTCGTTGTGGAATGAGAAATTGTATCCTCAATAGGGTAAAATCCATCAAAATCAAAGAAAACTCATGGTTTAATTCGTGCTGTAAATAGGTTATTAGCCATACTAAGGAAAACCCGATTAAGTTTAAGCATGCTAGTAGCACCTGCAAGAGTCATATTCGACAAACCAAATTTTTGAAAGAAATAAAAATAACGAAAACGAACGAAACACTACATCATCTTCGTTCCCAACGCTTGTTTACAATGACACTCCCTAGGCTCAATTGATAAAGCCACTTTCCTTGCAGCACAGTTTTCTGTTAATGCGATGCTACCGGAGTGATCTTGAGAGTGTAAACGATTTAATTTGAGGAATCTTCTTTCACACTCGTGCAGTAGCATGAGTACTGAAAGACTTGGACAAACACAAATCCGCTGGCCCGGATAGTATCCAGCATTTTGTTTTGAAGAGGTGTTCTTCAATGCTGGCAAAACCACTGCGTAAGCTTTTCCATTTTTTCGAATCTACAGGTTTCTATCCGAGCGGCAAGGCAAATCCTCCTCCTCATCCAACTAAACCTTCTTAATGACCTGCAGTACGGATTTCCTTACATCTTTATATTTCAAAGGCATTTCACAGAGTTTGGCACCAAGCCCTCTTATTGAAAATTAATGCTTTTGGATCAGAAGCTACCTTTTTAACCGTTTTATACAAATTGTATTGGATGGTTTCAAGTCTGAAAATCACAAAATAAATGTTGGTGTTCCCCAGGGCTCTGTTTTGTCCACACAACTCTTTCTTATATTTATAAACGATCATTTTCCTGTCACTTCTAATCCCTTAAACTGTTTCGTTGGTGACAGTACCCTCAGCTTATTATATTCGTTTCTAGATTCACGTCCTTGTCTTTCAGATGTGGAACTTCAATGACAGCGTGTGTTAACCTCATTAAATTCCGATCTCGACAGCATGTGCAACGGGAAATTATGAATCATATAGAATTGAATGCTTCAAAAACTCAATGCTGTCTCCTATCGTGAAAGCGTTACCCATTCCCGATGCCACTATCCATGATTGGCACTTGCATCCAAAATACTAACTAACTTTGTGCAGAACACATCTTTTGGAACGATGACATATTCGATATTATCAAAAACACTGCTTTTTGCTTAGGATTCCTCCGGCGAGGCTACGGCGGCGCGGCGGCGCAAGAAAACAAGAAATATAACCGAAACAAAAACACCACCGAAAAGTTTCAGCCTTTTGTTGTCTTACCGTTATTTTTACAAGCAATGTTCAATCAATTTAGCCAGTTGCTTTCCCTCCTAAAACAATTCAGCCGTAATACTCACACTTCAGGGTGGTCAGGGTTTAACTTTGAGCTCATTTTCGGACGAACTGTCTTTATACTAGTATAGAGTTTTTTTTCAAACACACATCAAGAATGTGGAATGATTTACCCAACTCTGTATTTTCCTATCATTTTGATATTCAAAACTTTAAAATCATTGTGCACCTGTATCTCCTCTTAAATCCTACGGAGATATAGTTTTGCACAGACATTTTTTACAAAAGCCCGTGTTTTTTGAAAATGATGGATCGGATCCTGCTTTCAATCTATTTCTGTTAAGTTTATGGAGTGGTCTTCTCAAAGTCATGATTTAAACCCCACTGATAATTTCTGGGATATTATTCCTGCAGTTTCGCTGCGAAAACCCATGAACATTCCCCCACTCTGGTTAGAGAAATAGCAAAGAATTAAAACAATTGAATTCACTTACAGCATTTTTGTTTTCTCTGAATACTTTTTGACTAAAAATGATAACATTAATTTCATTGCCCTAATTATATGACCACAACTGTAAATATTTGCTTAGCTTGTATTGTTATGGAAAAATAATCTTTTAATTCTAGGAATGAAAAGCAAGAAACTGCGTTCTTATCACACATCACTTTAAGTATTTATGTAGAGCAATTTATATTTAAATTGAACTTAATCTCATCTCAATACAATTTCAATAATAAACTATGATCAGTTCTTATTTGTTATTCGTGTAGACTTGTCGAGGCCGAGAGTCATTGTGAAAGTATAAAATGAGTTCGCTAAATATTGCGTATTTTTGTATTTTGTTGGGACTATTCACAACTTCTGTATTATCTTTTGTTGTGGAAAATCATATTTCATTCAACAGTTATAACAATAAGGAAATAACATCGAAAGGACTTGAGCATCATATTTCACGGATACCAAAACGAAATGAAATCGAAATATCAAAACTATCTCAAGTCACACAATTTGTTGAACCAGTTACAGAAGATAAAGATCATCAAAAAAATGACTTGAATAATTATACAAAGAAACAGTCAAGAGATATTTCAAATAAAAACGAAAATGTTCTAGGATTTAATGATCTTATACCCATGATGGCTAAATGGCATCTTCGAAAGGAATACAATAGCTACGATGTTAAACCTGGAAGGAATGAAGATTTTTCACCCTATGCGGAGGAGCAGTGAACTTAGTTTTAAGAAATGTGTGTAGTTTTAGAATACATGTGAAAATAAAAATAAAGTAGAAATAAAAGATTATTCAATGGATAATTTGAAATAAATTTTAATTTAGTAGTTCCTTTATCTACTTAAAGTCCACAAACAAATTGACTGAACTTTTATGGGGAAGTTTGGAGCAACACCCAGTAGTTTATCTCAATAAATTCTAAAAAGTTTGTGGATTTTGCTATAAATATTGGCATTGGGTTAGTGTTTTTTTAAGCTTTTTAAGTCCGCAAAGTAAAAAACATTCTCTTATGTTTCTAGTCTTTATTATTAAATACATTACGTGTGAGGAAAAAAATAGACTGGAATGCGACCGACATTAATAACAACATTTAAAACGATTTAGTAAAATATTAAAGCCATTTTTAGCAGTTTACTAAATGGTGATTTACCTAATTTTAAACGATTTTAACACCTTACTATCTCTTAACATTTTGCTTAAGTTGAAATCACGGAATGGTTACTTTAACTTTAAGCAATTCGCTAAATCCAGGTGACATTTGTACAATTATTCTATTAAGAGCAGTGGATCGTGGATGGAATGGTCCAATCAACAGTTCTTCCAAATAATGCTATTAACTCTTGGTAACATTTTTACATTTCGTACTTTTCGAAGTTCTTTAAGTATTGGGTTATTGCAAAAAAACGGTTTAACAATTGGCTAAATATTTACCAATTTACTAGGTGAGTCCATAATTTTAAAACTTTCTTTCCGTTTTGTTAACTATTCAAGTAGCACACTGGTGTATAATTTTTTGAATTTTGTTGGTAAATTAAGAAAACTAAAGAATATTTTAAGATTTTGGTGTTTCTGAAAAAAATATACCGTTATAACCATTTACACCATTAAATTTCTGGGCAAAATTTCAACATTTTTGTTCAAATTTGGTGCAATAAATAAACCAATTTGCAGCAGTTTCTTAACTTTCTATAGGAAGTTATTGTAATGGGTCCAATTTGTCAAATTGAAAATTTTGACTTTTCTCGACGTTTCAAGGTCCCGAAATAAAAGATTTTTAGAAAGATGTATGTGCGTGCGTGTGTACGTACGTTCGCGACGTTTTTTTCGTCGTCCATAGCTCAAGAACCAGAAGAGATATCGACTTCAAATAAATTTTGTTATACAGATAATAAGGCAGAAAGGGCTCTCAAAAAAATTGCGTGGGTGGTTTTTTTACCATAGCAGTTTGAAAAAAAGGTGAAAATTTTGGTTAACCCTAAATATCTTACGAACCAAAAACGCTAAAGACTTGAATTAAATTTTATATATTATATTGTAATGTGATAACAAACAGATATATTTTTTGAAAAAAATTAAAATAACGGTTTTTTTTTATAAATCAATAAAACTGAAAAAAAAAATTTGTCACCTCCAAAATTTTACGACTGAAATATGATTTCATCTCTAAAACAATTTTGTGCAACGAAGAATAATGTTTTTGACATCTGACAAAATTTTGAGAAAAATCTAATTGACAGTTTTTTTATAAAAAATAAAAATCTAAAAAAAAACATTACTCTTACTTATTAGTTCGTAAAAATTAAATATCGATTCAAATATCTTTTCAAAAACTTAAAATTTAGGCTTCAAGCTTATTTTATCTTATAAGAAATATTGTTTTCAACATTTTGAAAAATGTTGAGAAAAATCGAATTGACAGTTTTTTTTACAAAAAATAAAAACCTAAAAAAAACATAACTTAAAGTTCGTAAAAATTGATTTTCGACTCAAATATCTTTTCAAAACTTTGAGATATTGGCTTTAATTTACTTTTATCTTTCAAAAAATCTTGTTGTCAACATTTAGTTAAAGCTTGAAAAAAATCGAATTGACAGTTTTTTTTCCAAAAATAAAAACCTAAAAAAAAATTTATAAAAGTTGGTAAAAATTGATTTTCGACTCAAATATCTTTTCAAAACTTTGAGATATTGGCTTTAATTTACTTTTGTCTTTCAAAAAATCTTGTTGTCAACATGCAATTAAAGTTTGAAAAAAATCGAATTGACAGTTCTTTTACAAAAAATAAAAACCTAAACAATAAAATTATAAAAGTTGGTAAAAATTGATTTTCGACTCAAATATCTTTTCAAAACTTTGAGATATTGGCTTTAATTTACTTTTGTCTTTCAAAAAATCTTGTTGTCAACATTCAGTTAAAGTTTGAAAAAAATTTAATTGACAGTTTTTTTACAAAAAATAAAAACCTAAAAAAAAATGTATAAAAGTTGGTAAAAATTGATTTTCGACTCAAATATCTTTTCAAAACTTTCAGATATTGGCTTTAATTTACTTTTATTTTTCAAAGATCTTGTTGTCAACATTCAGTTAAAGATTGAAAAAAATCGAATTGACAGTTTTTTTTACAAAAAATAAAAACCTAAAAAAAAATGTATAAAAGTTGGTAAAAATTTACTTTCGACTCAAATAGCTTTTCAAAACTTAAAAATATGAAACTGATTTTATTTCACAGAAAATATTGTTTTCGATATTCAGTAATTTTTATATAAAAATTCAACAATCCGTTTTTTTCATAAAAAATAAAATCTACAAAAAATAGTACGCAAATTTGGTAAAAATTGATACGAGTACATATAGACAAACTTTTAAGCAAGACAAATCGACAGACGGGATGGGAAGTTATCAGTGTGGGTCGCATCCCAGCCTCTTTTTTCGGTTAGTTTTATGCTTCAAATGATGACCAAACAAATTCAACAACTGATCCACAGATACTTTGGAAAGTTGAAACTTCATTTTGAGTCAATATCATCATAGTCTGAAAATGGATTCTTATGAAAGCGATATACTCTTCAACGGCGAATAACTATATGTTGTTCTTCTTCGTCAGATGAAGATCACCAATCTAGTATTCTAATTAAAAATTAAAATCATAAAAATGATATTATAAATAGTAATGAATCGAATTTGTTTACCTATTCATTCTGTATCTCCAAATATTGAGAATACAAATTTTACAAAACAAAACATTAACCGTCAACCTGTCATATTCATTTTTTAATGACACTTAAAATTTAGTGAGCCACAAACGGGCATTTAGTTTTAAAAGGTGTTTAAAAGCTTGTTTACTTTGAAAACGCTTGGCGAAACCAAAATATCCCATTTTACAGTTTAAAATCCTGTTAAATGTTTAAAAGTTGTTTATGAAATTGAGCGTTAGTAAAATATAAAAGCCATTCTTAGTAATTTACTTAAAGATGATTTACCTAATTTTGAAGGATTTTAACATCGTACTATCTCTTAACATTTTTCTAATCTTAAAATCACGGAATGGTTACTTTAACTTTTAGCATTTAAATAACTCCATATGACCATTAATTCCATTGAGTAAATTGAGAAAATTAAAGAATATATTAAGACTTTGGTGTATCTTACAAAATGTACCGGTGTAAACATTTACACTATTAGATTTCTGCGCAGAGCTTTAACAATTTTAATAAATAATAAACCAATTCGCCGTAGTTTTTTAATATGAAATTAATGGTGCATACAAAAATCAGATTTTGAAATCAATCAACATGACGTATTTTTACACAATTTTTTTTAGATAAATTACACCATTTTAAGTGAGCAACCATGTTTCAGTATAATGCCAAGAAATGTTTAAAATGTAATATATGATGACATTCTGGAATTTGTATCGTTGCAAAATATTGCTGCGCATTCATTTGAGAGAACGTTATATAGGTTAAAAGAATAGCTATAGGCCCTTAAGTCAAGTGTCTTAACGTATAAATAAAATGAAGAGATTGAGATTTCAAGTAAAAAGTTCATTAAGAACTCTGAAATGTATGGCAGAGTAGGATTTCATCGCACTCTGTTAAATCAAATTATATTCAAATTTTATCCATAATTTAGTTTTTCTTTCAATATTTACACTATTTACAGCAAATTAAACTTACTAAAAAATAACTGGATATATTTTTGAGAACCGAATATCATTTCATTGTTCGTACTGTTTTTTGTAGTTTTTTTTTTTTAGGTTCTTACTTTTGTTAAAAAACTTTCAATTCGATTTTATTCAAAAGGGAACTCAATTTTGACAACAGCATTTTAAAAAAAATGTATTTAATGCCAATGTTTCAAAGTTTTGAAAAGAGTTTTGAGTCGAAAATCAATTTTAAGAAACTTTGAGTAATGTTTTTTCTTAGGTTTTTATTTTTCTTAGAAAAACTGTAAATTCCATTTTTCTCAAAAAGTTACCAGATTTTAAAAAGGTTAATCTTCGTCCCACAAAATTGTTTTGGAGATACCGCCATTCTCCAAAAATATGTTGTTTTGGTATTTCAAGTCTCACGTTAATGGTTTGTGAGATATTTTGGTTTAACCAAAATGTTCACCTTTTATTAACTTCCCATAGGAAGTTATTGTAATGGGTCCGATTTGTCAAATTGAAAATTTTGACATTTCTCGACGTTTCAAGGTCCCTAGAGTCGAAATAAAAGATTTTTAGAAAGATGTCTGTACGTGCGTGTGTACGTACGTTCGTACGTTCGCGACGTTTTTTTCGTCGTCCATAGCTCAAGAACCAGAAGAGATATCGACTTCAAATAAATTTTGTTATACAGATAATAAGGCAGAAAGATGCAGAAAGGGCTCTCAAGAAAATTGCGTGGGTGGTTTTTTTACCATAGCAGTTTAAAAAAAAGGTGAAAATTTTGGTTAACACTAAATGTCTTACGAACCAAAAACGCTAGAGACTTGAATTTAATTTTATATAATAAACTGTAACGTGATCTAAGAGAAATATATTTTTTGAAAAAAATCTATCTAACGGTTTTTTTTCTAAATCAAAAAAACTGAAAAAAAAAAATTTGTAACCTTCTAAATTTAACGACTAACATATGATTTCATCTCCAAAACAATTTTGAGCTACGGAGAATAATGTTTTTGAAATCTGATAAAATTTTGAAAAAAATCGAATTGACAGTTTTTTTTATAAGAAATAAAAATCTAAAAAAAAAACATTACTCAAAGTTCGTAAAAATTAAATATCGATTCAAATCTCTTTTCAAAAACTTAAAATTTAGACTTCAAACTTATTTTATCTTATAAGAAATATTGTTTTCGACATTCAGTAAAACTTTGAAGAAAATCGAATCGACAGTTTTTTTTACAAAAAATAAAAACCTAAAAAAAAATTAATAAAAGTTGGTAAAAATTGATTTTCGACTCAAATATCTTTTCAAAACTTTGAGATATTGGCTTTAATTTACTTTTATTTTTCAAAAAATCTTGTTGTCAACATTCAGTTAAATTTTGAACAAAATCGAATTGACAGTTTTTTTTTTATAAAAAATTAAAAACCGATCAAAAATTAACAAAAGGTGGTAAAAATTGAATATGGATTCAAATATCTTTTCAAAAACTTGAAAACTAGACTTCAATCTTATTTTATCTTATAATAAATATTGTTTTAAGCATTCTGAAAGATGTTGAGAAAAATTGAATTGACAATTTTTTTACAAAAAATAAAAACCTTAAAAAAAATGTATAAAAGTTGGTAAAAATTGATTTTCGACTCAAATATATTTTCAAAACTATAAAATATTGGCTTCAAACTAATTTTATCTTATAGAAAATATTGTTTTCAACATTCGATAGAATTTTGAAGAAAATCGAATTGACGGTTTTTTTACAAAAAAATAAAACCCTAAAAAAAACAATACTAAAACTTGGTAAAAATTTACTTTCGACTCAAATAGCTTTTCAAAAATTAAAAATATTGGCTTCAAACTTATTTTATTTTACAGAAAATATTGTTTTCGATATTCAGTGATTTTTATATAAAAATCCAACAGTCCGTTTTTCATAAAAAATAGTACGCAAATTTGATAAAATTGATACTAGTACATATAGACAAACTTTTAAGCAAGACAAATCGACAGACGGGATGGGAAGTTATCAGTGTGGGTCGCATCCCAGCCTCTTTTTTAAATCGATATGGTAAAAAAAACACCCACTCAATTTTCTTGAGAGCGAACGTACGGACCCATTACAATAACTTCCTTTCTCGACGTTTCAAGGTCTCTAGAGTACCTAGGCAACGAAAAATAACGTTTTTAACATCTGGTAAAATTTTTAAAAAAATTAAATTGACTGTTTTTTTAAATGTTAAAATTGAATTACGACTCAAATATCTTTTTAAAAACTTGATATTATTGCTTCAAACTTATTTTATCTTATAATAAATATTGTTTTTAAAATTGTGTATGTTTTTTTACAAAAAATAAAAACTTAAAAGAAAATATAGCAAAAGTTTGTTAAAATTGATTTTCGACACAAATATCTTTTAAAAAATTTTAGATTATGGATTTCAACTAATTTTTTATTATAAAAATATTGTTTTCATCATTCGGAAAAATTTTGAGAAAAATCGAATTGACAGTTTTTTTTACAAAAAATAAAATCCTAAACAGGAAAATTAATAAAAGTTGGTAAAAATTGTTTTTCGACTCAAATATCTTTTCAAAACTTTAAGATAGTGGCTTTAAACTACTTTTATCTTTTTAAAAATTTTGGTGTTAACATTCAGTAAAATTTTGAGAAAAATCGAACTGACCGTTTTTAACAAAAAAATCCCTTAAAAGAAATAGTGTTTTTAACATGCGTACACATTTTTTGAGATAAATGGAATTAACAGTTCTTATTTTTTTCAAAATATAAAAACCAAAAAAAAAAAGAGGCTGGGATGCGACCCACACTGATAACTTCCCATCCCGACTGTCGATTTGTCTTGCTTAAAAGTTTGTCTATATGTACTTGTATCAATTTTTACCAAATTTGCGTACTATTTTTTGTAGATTTTATTTTTTATGAAAAAAACGGACTGTTGGATTTTTATTAAAATTACTGAATATGGAAAACAATATTTTCTGTGAAATAAAATAAGTTTCAAGCCAATATTTTTAAGTTTTGCAAAGCCATTTTAGTCGAAAGTAAATTTTTACCAAGTTTTAGTATTGTTTTTTTTTTTTAGAGTTTTATTTTTTGTAAAAAAACTGTCAATTCGATTTTTTAAAAATTTTACCAAATGTTGAAAACAATATTTCTTATGAGATAAAATTACTTTGAAGCCAATATTTAAAATTTTTTAAAAGATATTTGAGTCGAAAATCAATTTTTATATTGGTATCATGTTACAATATATTATATAAAATTTAATTCAAGTCTCTAGCGTTTTTGGTTCGTAAGATATTTAGGGTTAACCAAAATGTTCACCTTTTTTTCAAACTGCTATAGTAAAAAAAACACTCACGCAATATTCTTGAGAGCCCTTTCTGCATCTTTCTGCCTTTTTATCTGTATAACAAAATTTATTTGAAGTCGATATCTTTTCTGGTTCTTGAGCTATGGACGACGAAAAAAACGTCGCGAACGTACGGACGTACGGACGAATAACAAAACTTAATTTTCATACTAAACTATTTCTTTATAAGACAAATATTGTTGGTAATTTTTAAATTTTTAAGAACAATTTAACTGACAACTTTTTTGCCCAACACGAAAACCAACAAATTTTTAAGAAAAACAAATCGACAGACGGGATGGGAAGTTATCAATTCGGGTCGCATCCCAGGGTCGTTTTATTAATTGGTATACAGTAGAAAATCAATCACTGGATGTTTTTAAAAGTCGTTTCCGCATTATTCTGAATGTATGAACGTACACACAAACATTTCCTTAAGAACCTTAAATACAGACTCTAGTGAACTTACAACTCCTAGAAATATCAACATTTTTAGGTAGGTATTTTGGTAAAAACTGCTATTATCACAAGCCGATTTAATTGTATTATTTAAATTGGAAAAAAATATTTTAAATCCTTTTGTTAAAATGGATATAGTTTCCAGAGAAAATGTATATTCAGTGGAAATGTAAAGGCTAATGGGTCTTAATCGGATTTTCTTATTCTTCTTTTTAACCCTCTAAATGTATGTTCTTCGGCACAAGACACAAATTGTTGTCAAATAAAAAAATCATATATGAAAATTACGTGCAATTCGAAGATTAATGAAACAAAAAAGCTGCTTTTCAGAAAAATTAATATCAAATTAGAGTTAGATCACTTCACCAAAAATTAACTACACTTTCTAAACACATTTAAGGCTGTTTGTTTGCTGTTTGAGTTTTAATTTATTCATTTTGTATAAATTGTTAAAGTTTTTGTGATAAATTAAAATAACAACTCGAACTGTATAAACTCTTACTTTTACGACTTTTTAAAGAATTACAAGGCTCGTCTTCGCTTCTGTTATTTAACCAGCTAAAGTTTTAAAAACAAATGTCAAACAGAGTATGTTAATTTTCTTTGTAAAAGTTTACTGAGATTTCACAAAATGTTTGTTTCCTAAAATTCGACGCATATAGGGTTCGGTCTAAAATGGGAAGTCTTAATTTTTGTTGTCTTTTTTTCTTGTACCGTTCGTTGTATATCTTTTAATTTATAATTGTTTAAAAGTTAAATATGTAAAATGAACTTAATTAACAAAGCACTTATGGCTTTTTGCATTTTTAATACAATTCGTACTAAAGGATTATATAAGCGACCGACACGCTAATGTCCTTGAAGCTATGACTAAAAGTTCTTGTTGTTTCTTTCTTAATTTATTTTTATCTTGTGGTGTCTCCCTTAAAAAGCATGAAAAACCGTCAAAGTCGAAGACGACGTCTGGCGATAAATTGATACATAATATGCTTTTGAACAAAACTCCAGACTTATTCTTTGAAAAAGCTGGCAATTTACCAGATTATTTGTTATTATTTTTCTTCTTCTTCTCATTTTTAAAAGTGAAACTTTTTACTTTGAAAATTTTATAAACCAGGAGGTGTATTATAGGGATTTAGTTGATTCTGTTCTGTTTCTTTGGTTTTGAGTGTTTATTTTCTTTAAGTTTTTTTTATTGTAAACAAAGAAGAAGTCGTTCAAGATAATTACTTTTGACAACTTTTTTATCGATACACTTTATACCTTTACTTTGACAAACAATAGGTTGGTACTTTGAGTTAAACTTTTTGAAAATTTCAAGGTGCGAAAGTATTTTTTCATTTTGTTTTAAGCAAAGTTAATGATAAGATTTGAAGGTGATGGCTGAAGAGCGGATAGCGCTCGATTTTTAATGGGCTTTTTATTGTTTGTGATTATAATAAAATATTTTTGAATTATAATGATGCATTTTAATCAGATAAAAGTGATGAAATATTATCCACCTTTACAAATATCCTTGGGGCTTTTGTCTTCATACTTTAATTGAGACCTCGACGACGACTGTGTATAAAATTACATAACAGATGTGAGAAAAGAGTTAAAACTTTACGAACTTACTTTGATAAAATCAAAAAAAAAATTGTTTAACATCTGAGGTTTAATTTTGAATCTAATTTAGAGGGTTTAACTTTTACAAGCACTTAAAAGTGTGTATTTCGGGACATCTTAAATGAAAGTATCGAATTAAATTTAATGTCAACAAAAAGAAAACCTAAGAATTTAACTTTTACATTGGATAAATTTATATTTTTAATGATTTTATTGCATAATTCTATATTTAAAATAGTTTTTCACGTTCAAATGATAAAACTTTATTATCAAAATGAGTGTTCGTAGACGTGATGGACACACATAAAACGCCACTCTTGGAATTTTTCATGAACGATTTGAAGGTAAGGTTATCTCTCGCAGGGGTGATGTGAATTGGCCACCAAGGTCATTCGATTTGACCCCGGTAGAGTTTTTCCTGTGGGGTTTCTTGAAGTCACAGGTCCATGCAAATAAACCACAATCGACCGATGCCCTAAAGCTGAACATAATACAGCTCATCGATCAAATTCAGCCGAATCTTTGCCGAAGAGCCATTGGAAATTTGACCACTCGAATCGGTGCAACCCACCGTAAGAAGCCGAGGCGGGCATTTGAATTATTTCGTATTCCACACTTAATGGCATACATGTGCCATCCAAATAAATATTTTGTTAAGACCCCACACACAGCTTGTTTTATTCCATTTCAACATCTAACCTCCTTTATTGAAAAACCCTTTAAAAACCAAAAGTATTTACTTTTAAATTGTTATAAAATCTATAATAAAATAGAAGAATTTGAGCAAACATGAAACATGGATTTCCCAGTTACTATAGTTTATTTTTTAATAAAAGTATTTAGCATTAAAATAAATAAAAAATCAACTATTGATTCACATTGTTTACTTGTGCAATGTGTAATTAAAATTCAACGTATGATATTTTGTTTTAATTTGCATAGATACGTGATGTGAAATTTTTCACTATAATCACTTTGTTATGATTTTTAAAAATTTAAGGGTTATTTTCCCATTTAGCATTATTACAAATAAATACAAAATGTTTCCAATAAAATGAAAATTGAATTTGATATAAAAGCTATTTTGAATACAAATTTTTCTTGAAATTTTTCACATTGACATTTAGACATACAAAAAAAAATTGACAAATTTTCGACGGAACTCAACAAAGTGATACTACGTGAAATAATTAATACACGTTGTGACATATATTTTGACACTTTATTTTGTTCAAGCTACCTTACAGTTTTCTATGCTTGATGACGGTAGCATAATGGCTTCTCCTTGAAGTGATAGAGCCTCCACTTCTTCATTGAGTTGACCATTTACCAATTCATTAAAATCCACTATCTATCCCTGTAATATGCTTACAGGCTTGGTAATGAGAATTTCCTCTCTAAACCATGTCATGTTTTGGCAAAATTTTTAGACATCACTTTTGTGTTTGTGTAGTTTAATCCCCAAGTTAAACTTCTTCCTCAGGCTGTTTTTCGGAAAGATTTTTTTAATTTTTTCCTGAGCTGTTCTTATTAATATTCACGTGTCGGGGCAGCATTCTGTGGAATTATTGCATTGCTCGGTACGCCAAATTCTTACGTTCAAGCCCAAGTTTGCATTCATCATCGAACCAATGGCTCCATTCTCTCTGACTCCTGCCAAAGATTTAGTTTGCGGTGCTAATGACAGCCTTGTTAGAGCGTGTCCCCACTTCTTATTACATCGAACTGACCCAGAACTTACTTCTCATAGGACAGCCGTATATATAGATTCCAACGTGATTGCCGGATGCAATACCGTCGGCAAGTCAATGTATTGGCGAGGGTCTACCGACACTTGGTCATTTTGGGTACAAGTGATGCAACTTTACTTAATCAGGTTATACACAGGTGGCTTTATAGAACCCGCACCTCGCAACGAACAATATCCTGCGACTACAGACCTATTATTTCGTTCAAATCACCAAGGATGATTATTAAATAACAACTTAGGCAGGAATTGATATCTCTTTCGACTTGGTCATGGCAAGTGACTTTGTATTCGTCATTCAGAACTGGATTTGAAACTTATACAGTAGGAGTTTGGGGTCTACTGTGAGGTTTTTGGATTTAAAAAGTCTTGTAGGTTTTGTTGACTTAAAGCAGACTTCTGCATATTTCTTCGTTGTTATTGCCCGCCAATATTGACCCAAGGTTGAAGTCACCTACCATTATTACTGTTTTTTTGGGTTAATGTTCCGAAACTTTGGCTTCAAACTGATTCTCATTAAAACTATTGGCGCGAAATTTAAAACAACCAATTGTTACTAGTAAGCAATTTGCTAAATATTTGAAATTTACTAAGGTTTCACATTTTAAACCTTTCTTTCGGTTTGCTAACTAATACATTTCTAATTACTTACTTACTTAAGGTGGCGCTACAGTCCTGTGTGAACTAGGGCCTCACCCAACAAACTTCTCCATCTAGCTCGGTCTCCAGTTTCGAGCTCCAAGTTAGGTGAGGTCACCTTCCACTTGTGCGCGCCACCTGATCCGCGGTTTTCCTCTACTGCGCTGTCCTGTGGGTGTGGATTCGAAGACTTTCCGGGCCGGAGCATTGGTTTCCATGCTCTCTACGTGACCCAGACATCTTAGTCGTTGGACTTTTACCCTTCTGGCTAATTCTACGTCGCTGTTCAGCCCGTAAGCTCGTCGTTCCATCTTCTCCTCCACTCCCCTTCGATACATACGGGACCGTAGATCACACGAAGAACTTTTCTCTCGAAGCGACCCAAGGTGCTTTCATCCGCTTTTGTCATAGGCCATGCTTCTGCACCGCATAGCAGAACGGGGATGATAAGTGTCTTAAAGAGCAACACTTTGGTCCCTCGAGAGTGGACTTTACCACTCAATTGCTTTCTTAGTCCAAAGAAACAGCGGTTAGCAAGAGTTATTCTGCGTTTGATCTCAGCGCTGGTGTTGTTAGGTAGACGAAGTCCTTGGCTCCTCAAAGTTACGTCTGTCGATGGTGACGTTTTGACCAAGACGTCGGTGTTGTATGTCCTCTCTTGACTACAGCATGTACTTTGTTTTGCCCTCATTAACCGTTAAACTCATTTTTGCCCCCTCTGCCTCAATACTCACCAAAGCCCCATTGACATCACGCTGAGTTTTTTCCGATTATGTCAATGTCGTCAGCATATGCTACTAATTGGACAGACTTTTGAAAGTTAGTGCCTCTAGTGTTGACGTGTGAGCTCTGCACTATTCTTTCAAGCAAAAAAAATCAAATGGGGTGGCGCAACAGTCCGTTGTGAACCAGGGCCTAGTGACTTACAACTCTCAACCATTCCTGTGTGCGAGTAATGTTGTCAGGAATGGAGGGGACCTACAATTTTTATGCCGAATCCGAACGGCTAGTTTGAGAAAGCACTTTTTCATGACAAGAATTACTCTTGAAGGATTTGTCAATTCTTCGCAAGAGGCAGTACCCGCGAAAATTATTTTTTTTTTTTAAATTAAGGTGGCACAGGCAGGGATTGAACCCAAGACCCCTTGCATCACAGTCCATTGCACTAACCATCATGCCACGGGTACTACATTTTCTTTCAAGCACGTTGTTAAAAAAATCGCATGACAGCGTATCACCTTGTCTAAAACCTTTTTTGACATCGAAAGGTTCTGTTAAGTTGTTTCCAACCTTAATGGAATTCTCCATGGTCATCCTGCACAAACGGACGAGTTTGGCAGGGATGCCAAAACTAGACATGGCTCTATGCAGCTCGTCCCTGTATATGCTGTCATATGCGGCCTTGAAATCTATGAAAAGATGGTGGATTCCAGGATCTGCCGTAATGTGAATATTTGATCAACTGTGGGCTTTCTTGGTCTAAAACCACACTGATAAGGACCTATCAGGTTGTTGACTATGGGTTTGTTGGCTTTCTATGCTATGCTGATTGGATCATCCTGCCTGACAGCGGAATTCGGTTCGTCGTCGCCGTTATACAGTCTGCAGAAGTGGTCCTTCCATATCCTTAGCATTGACTGCGGTTCCACTATGATGTTTCCACTTTCGTCTTTGCAGCCTTTGGTTCTAGGTTTATGTACCTGTGAATTTCGTTTCACCTGTTCATAAAACTTTTGTACTTCATTCCTGCTTTTAAACCTCTCAACATCTTCGACCGCACGATTCTCATGCCCTCTCCTTTTCCTTCTGAGAAGTCGGCGTTCCTTTCGCCTCTTCTGCTCATAGAGATCACGAGCAGCTCTCGTCCTTTTATGCAGCGCCGCTTTGCGTGCCTGTTGTTTGGCTGCATTTGCCTGCCGACATTCCTCATCAAAATAGGGCCAGGGGTTCCTTGTTGGTGGCTGTTTGAAACCCAGCACATCAGAGGCGGCTTCTCTGATTGCATCTTGGAAATGTTGCCACTGGTTTTCGATACATTGTGTTGCCGGCAGAGAACTTCGAGAGGGGTTACTTTTAACTCAGTCGGAAAAGGATTTGGTGATCTCCGGAGATTGTATGGCCGTTCGACTTTGTACCTTCTACATTTTGGAAAAGATCGAGTCGAGAGTTTTTTTTTACGAAAAATAAAAACCTTCAAAAGCATGTTTTTAACTTGCTAAAAATGGATTTTCAAATCAAGTTTCTTTTCAAAATATTACGTAATTGGCGAAATATTGTGTTTAACATTCAGTAAATTCTGTTTTAAAATCGAACAGTAAATTTTTGTCATAAGATTTAAATTCTACAAAAAGTAGTAGGAACCCAAAATTGGTAGAAATTGGCACTCGATTCTAAATATCTATTGAATAAATGAAGACATTGACTTCAAAATGATGTCATTCAGTGGTAAATTTCGTTCTTAAAGCAAAATATTATTCTTAGAAAATTCCAATCTGTATTTGTATTTATAAGAAATACAAGTAAATTCTTTACGTTTCAATGTATTTTATAAAAGTTGTAGAATGTAAAAATAAATATTTCGAATTTTTCGTAGAATAATATAAATTTTTGTTTTCTTTTATTTGCAGGTACATTTTCTTGTCTTCTATTTATTTCAAATAATTCTGGGCCAAAACCACCATTGAAACCCTGGAGGGTCGTTTCGCAAAGTATGAAATCTAATTGGGAAACGAGGGCTTATGAAAGAGACAGTCGAAGAAGGGAGGCGCTTTTTCTAAATAAATTCATTTTGCATTAAATATTTTTTTCCACAAACATATCTACAATTTAAATACTTAATTGAATTTTTATATGTACGAGATGATTGTTATGGTTTTATATTTGAATATAAACCTAATTAATTTTTTAATTTAATCTTATTATCTTCTACATGACTTCTAACCAAGATCCAAGGATCTCAATTTCCCTTCCATATAAGTTAGTACCTTCGTTACTCTTAGGGAATATGTTAAAATTAGTGTGTTCCAAGGAAGGTCAAGTATTTGTGTTTTTGGATAACGATGTTTTTTTTTTTGTTTTTATAAAACGCTTCGTGGGTATACATTAATTTGCATTCATTAACGTCAAAGCTAGACCCCTTAAAATTGCTGAAAAATAAAGTTTTAGATAAAGAATATAATTCAAATATTCCCAAGCTAGAAATACCTTTTGTGTTTCGTTGTTTGATTAGAATTAATTAATTTGGAAAGCATGGCGCGGAATATGGAATGGGATAAACGGGATATTTACCGATATCTAAAGGGTGTTTTCTTTATAGACATAAATTTGCAATCTGGTGATACTTTTTTCAGAGATAGTTTTTGTGAAAAGTGTCACTTGATTAAGACTTGCTCCTGAACAATCTCTGTAAACCGTCAAAATTTATTTCCAAAGTAATGGTTCGTTTCACACGGTGCTCCCAACATTTGGTTGACAAAATCAAAATAATTTTCAAGATCGTGCATTCTAACACAGCTGGACAATTTGTTTGCAGTTGTAAGAAGTCGGTTGTCTACGCAGATAAGCTCAAGAAGATTGACGTATTCGGAGAGATTTATCTCAGGGTGTTATTGCTTTCACATGTATCAAAGGGGCCCCATACGGCAATTGATTGAAAATTGTGCCTTTCGGCAGATACTTAAGCAAAGTAGAATCTGTCTCAAAATAATCAGATTGAAGGAATATTAACAACTTAAACCGGAAATTCGTGTCCAGTTTATAAATGTCACAGAAGATATTAGAAAGAAATATAACATTTTTAGTGCTTTTGGACTTTTCAAAGCCCTTTGATATAGTTAATCATTATTAACTTTATGAAAAACTCTAAAGCTCGTTTTACTTTTTATTCTAGTGCATTCCAACTAATAAACTCTTACTTAACCAATAGACTACAAATTGTCGAACTTAATAAACCCCTTTTCGAATTTATATTAAATAGTGCTGAAGTACCGCAGGGATCTGGTCTCGGTCCACTACTATTTTCAATTTATGCTAATGAACTTCCTTCGATTGTAATTGCAATTCTGAATACGAAAGTAAGAGAAAAAAAACTGTCGCAGTTAATAGTATGTCTATGGATTGTGTATAACAGCATTCAAAAAACGTGCTAGGAATGTCTTTTGAAATTCTTCTCTTTTTTCGAAGCTTAACTTAATTTTTGAAAAAAAACAACTTCCAAACCATAAACCAGGTAACTCATTGATTGAAATAACCTTTCTCAATTAGAAAAGGTTGTGTTTTTTAGTAGTATCTTACATCTAAATGACTGTTCTTTGTAAACCCTGTACAAAGTAAGTAGTCAATTATTGTGTGCGTAGACCCGTGACGTAATGGTTAGTGCGTAGAACTGTCATGCTAGAGGCCTTGGGTTCAATCTCTGCCTATGTGATTTACATTTTTTTTCACGGGTGGCCATGGGTGACAAATCCCCAAAAATGTATTCTTTGTATTATAAGTGCTTTTTAAAATTAGCCGTTTGGGTTTTGCATAAAAAACCTAGGTCCCTAAATCCCTCATATTACTCTCTGTAACTTAAAAAACTTATGTATTAAATAGGCATTTGATAAAGTCTGGCTTCTTGATCTCTTATCGAAAATGCGTTCTTTCGGTATCGACGAATCTCTTCTCCGTTGCATTAGGAATTTTTTTTCGAATCGTTCAATAAAAGTTGTTTTGGACAGATTCAATTCTGAAACTAATATAATAAACGCTGGTGTGCCCCAGGGCTCCGTTTTGTCTCCGACCCTCTTCCTCATTTTTATAAATGATCTCCTGTCTGCTACTTCTAATCCAATACATTGTTCGCTGACGATAGCACTCTTAGCTTTTCATATTCGTTTCTAGACTCACAACCCTCCTCTTCGGATATGGAACTGCAACGGCAAAAAATGATTAGCTCAGCATTGTACAATGGGGAATAAAAAATCGTGTGGAATTTAATGCTTCGAAAACGCAATGCGTCCTTGTATTGTTACAGCGAGATAAACCCTCGTTGCCACTATCTATGAGTGGCACTTTCATCAACGAAACGGAAAATCTTGACATCCTCGGAATGTGCATCAGCAACCAGCTTTTATGGAGCGAGCACATACGCGATTTTGCCAAAAATGCCGCAAGATGTCTAGCTTTTTTGAGCCGTTGCAAAAAAATGTTCCCTCCGTCTGATCTGGCAACAATCTACAAAACCGATATACGTTCGAAATTTGAATATAACTCTCATCTCTGGGCTGGTGCTCCAGTAACTTATTTAAGCCTCTCGGACAGTATTCAAAAAAGAGTTTTTTAAATGATTGGTGACATTAACATCATCAACTCGTTTACATCACTCGTACATCGACGCAAGGTTTCTTGCCTCACCCTTTTTTACCGTTATTTTAACGGACTATGCTCTAGTGAAATAGCCAGTTGCATTCCTCCCCTTAATCAATTTAACCGTAATACCCGCGCTTCTGAGAATGCCCATCAGTTTAACCTTGAGCCCATCTTCGGCCGATTCTTTCTTTAGTCGTACTACGCGAATGTGGAACGCCTTGCCACGCTCTATCTTTCCCTGTCATTGCAATGTTCAGAAATTTAACACGAATGTACAACGACACCTCCTATCCAACCCTTTCCTCTTTTCCAAATGCTCACACTGTGTCTTTGGCATATTAAAGGTATACAAAACCCTTTTAGTGTTCGCTAAATATAAAAAAAAAAAAATATTAGTTAGGTGACGCAACTGTCCGCTAAGAACTAGGGCCTAGTGACTTCACAACTCTCAATCATTTCTATGTGCTAGTAATGTTGCCAGGGATGGAGGGGACCTACAGTTTATATGCCGAATCCAAACGGCTAATTTGAGAAAGCACTTTTTCATGACAAGAGTTACTCTTGGGGAATTTGTCAATTCCTGGCAAGAGGAAAAAGCTTTAGATGGTGCAGGCAGGGATCGAAGCCAAGACCTCTTGCATGACAGGCCAAATATTTTCTGTGAAATAAAATAAGTTTGAAGCCAAAATTTTTCAATTTTTAAAAAGTTATTTGAGTTGAAAATCAATTTTTACCAACTTGTATTAATTTTTTTTTTAGGTTTTTATTTTTTGTAAAAAAACCTGTCAATTCGATTTTTTTGAATGTTTTTCAGAATGTTGAAGACAATATTTTTTTAAAGATTAAATAAGTTTGAAGCCTAAATTTCAAGGTTTTGAAAAGATATTTGAATCGATATTAAATTTTTACCAACTTTGAGTAATGTTTTTTTTTTAGATTTTTATTTTTTATAAAAACAAAACTGTCGATCCGATTTTTCGCAAAATTTTATTAGATGTCAAAAACATTATTTTCGTTGCGCAAAATTGTTTTGGGGATGAAATCATATTGAAGTCGTTAAATTTTGAAGACGACAAATTTTTTTGATTTATAAAAAACCGTTAAATGGATTTTTTTTCAAAAAATATATTTTTTTGATATCACATTACAATATATTATATAAAATTTAATTCAAGTCTTTAGCGTTTTTGGTTCGTAAGATATTTAGGGTTAACCAAAATTTTCACCTTTTTTTCAAACTGCTATGGTAAAAAAACCACCCACGCAGTTTTCTTGAGAGCCCTTTCTGCATCTTTCAGCCTTATTATCTGTATAACAAAATTTATTGGAAATCCATATCTTTTCTGGTTCTTGAGCTATGGACGACAAAAAAACGTCGCGAAAGTACTGAAACGTCGAGAAAAATGTCAAAATTTTCAATTTGACAAATCGGACCAGTACAATAACTTCCTATGGGAAGTTAAAAAACAATAAGTAATTTATACAAAATTTAATTGACCTTTTTTTAAAAACCTTAAAATGTTTGTACCGGTCCAAAATGAGAAGACTTTTTAGGTAGCGTTAACGACCTATACATGTATATATGTATATAGCTCTCCACAATAATTCAGTTCTTTTGGAATATATTTTCGAATTTTTTCTGGTGTTAATGCAAAAAATAATTTAGTAAATTTTATTGCATATTTTGATGTTATTTATGTTAAACTTAATTAAGTTAAAGTCGATATCACTGCTAGTCCTTGAAATACGTGTAAACGTTCACATAGACAAGAGGTCTCTCTTAAAATTTGTGATTTAGATTCTAGGGACTTTGAAACGTCCAGTACTTTCAAAATTTTTAATAGCATTCAGTGAGGAGTTAAAAAGAAATAAATTCTATTAGGTATATGTAAATATGCACTCAGCTTCGGAAAACAATAAGATCTAAAATTAAACCCGGTTGCAAAAACGGAATAAGGTCATAATAACAATGTGTATATTTGAAATAATATTTGAGCATTTCATTAAAATACAATGCCATTAGTCGTAGGCTCAAAAATCATTTCTGGAAACCAATGTAAAATGAGGACCTATCTACTCTTATAAAAATGAGATAGAATAATTAATTGAACAAGTTGGAATTTAAAAGCCATATAGAAAAGAAAAAAGAAATAATATTTAAAAATTACGTGATTACTTTCTTCCAATATTTTTATTTATGCCATTAGAGAATTAAATTATCCATAAGACCCACCATTTACTTGAAGTCGGTACCAACTCCACCTACCCATCGATTTATGAAGTTTAGCATTCAGTTCAAGTATAACAATCATCATATTAAATCTCATGATGGCATGGCGTGTGTTTTTGATAAGTACCTACTTACTTACGCCTACGCACAATTTCCCCCACCACACCGTTTTGTATAAAGCAAACAACCTGCTGTTATCTGTTCAAATTTTTAATTGTCCTTGAAGACCAATTTATTTAAGGATCACATATTGTTTGCGGTTCATTTAGACATCCAGAGTCTTGAGTCCTTGAGTAATAAAAATGAAGAACGAACGATAAAAAAAGTGATTTGTCTGCTTTTAAAGTCGTCCTCTGTGGGTTGGGTTAACTCTCAACTCTCTGCTATTACTTCCACGTGTAAGGTTAGATAAACATTAACGACATCCTTTATAAAAGGCATTTCTATATAAGTTTAATGATTTGGGGGTTGACAAAATCTGGATTAAAATTGCTTCTTTTATTATAATGTTTTTGGTTTTGTCACAAGCACAACTTTCTCTCAAGGATACTGTACGACATACATATGAACGTAATGTACTGAAATAAAATGATAGACATCAACAAATTTAAGATTATTGTAAAAGGTACCAACATATAACTTTGACCTAAACACATGAATTTAGAAATGGTTCTTTAATACTCTGCCTTTGGAAATTGAGGAAATAAAAACTTGAGAAAGTAAAAATGTTGAGTTTTATCTTTGTTTGATTTTATTAAATTTTAACTTTTTTGAACCAATCAACCTTTTTTCTTCTCAGGGGTTTTGGCTTTTTTTCTATTAAATTTCAGTAATTCAGAAATTCTCACAGTCTAGACATTGATGCTGTCTTTTGATGGCAATGTGATGTATCGTTAGGTGCCTCGGGACGCGTCGCGTCGCATCGCAACAATAGCAAGTCTGTGAGAATAGCAGCTTTGTATATACAAAATAATAAAATAACAGACATAAACTTGTGTAGACAGCATAGTTATATATTTTAAAAGGTAATTGGTAAACTGTAAATTTTATATTTCAAAAGTCGATTCAATATATGGTATCTCAGTTCTTTTCCTTGAACAATCGTAATTGGGTACTGTTTTCAGATCACTTAAGAAACAAAAATAGGTTAAAAATGCGCTTCACGTCCTTTCAACAAAAGAATAATTGATTTTAAAAAAGTATGCAATGCATTGAAGTTAATTATGTTTTCAACATTACTGGAAGGTTTGAATTTTATATTTTGAACTTGAATGTGAAATAAGGCTACATTTCAACAGTTGGTCTTTTTACACTTAAGCAAAATTAAATAAAAACAACATACTGAAAATTAGCCCTATTCCACGTTTCTAAAGTAAAATGAGGCCAATTTTTGTCGAAGTAAATTAGAGCCGAATTATTTTGAGAAAGAAGACCAACTTATTTTTAATAATTTAATAATTTGGCATTATTTCAAATTTCCAAGTGTCGTACTGCTGAAAATTGGCTTTGAAAGTTGGTTTTATTTCACTTGGCCTTAATTCACTGCACTCCGTTATTTTTCGAAGAGATAATCACGATCAACCTTAAGGCTTTTTTAGGCCACGTAAAATATAAGCTTCACAATCGATTCAAGCACTTACAGTATTGGGTAATTTATCGAGGAGATGCAGCTGCAATTGTGCGAATTGGCTAACGTCGTTCTTATAAGAACATAAAACTTAAGTGACTTTATAATTCGAAGAGTTTGAAATCAATACAAAAGTGTTTAAATCCGGAACTCTTGAAAACAATAGGATCAGTTGCTATCAAGCTGGCTTCCGATCAAAACCAAACAAATTCGTAAAATCTTATGAGAAGATTCTTCAAAACAATATTGTATTTTCCCAAAATGGCTCAAGCAATTCGGAAACTTAAAATGTCAAACAGGCGTTCCTCATGGCTGTTTTTTAAGTCCGTTGTTATTTTCGTTATTTATTAATGATGTTGAATATCACATTCCAGAAGGTATTACGACAGGTGATGTTGATATTAAAGTCCTAATTTATGCAGACGATTTCGTTATCATGTCAGATAACACACATGCTCTACAACTTCAAATCAATAAATTACAAAAGTACTAGTTGGGATATCAAAATAAATACATAGTTCGAAGTCTAAAATTATGGTCAGATCATGAACAGATCGAGTCGGAACTGGACTCTTTGGGACGATTTTATCGAAGTTGTGGATGAATTTAAATATCTTGGTTATATACTTACATATAACTTAAATATTCATGCACATGCTAGAGAAAAAATCGAAAGTTGTCAAAACTGCTTTAAACAGTATGTGGATTACAAATTTTAAGTCTTCAACGCTTTAGCCTCTGCTATGGTAATGAAATATACGGTTATGAGCATTCAGAAAAACTAGAAAATGTCTAAAGATGTTTTTTTCAAACGGATTTTCAGGGTACCTAAGAGCAACCCTAATTATGCTATCCATACTAAGTGTTTTTTTTTAAGTTTTAAGATAAGTTTTGGTAGAAGTTACAGCCCAGCAAAAAACTGGTATAACCTAGCAGTTTTTAATGAGTTTCCGATCACATTGCTAACCGATATTAAAAATGTCTTTAGCTCGCATAGACCAGAGGAATTGTATGGAAACGTCAAAGACGTTCATCAACAATTAAGTCATACCCTAGATAAAAACAATCATTGCAGAGAAGAGTTTTCAGTTTCAGAAATGAGCATGATTTCCAAAGCCAGAACCGAAACACTAAAGTTGAATTATAAATCTGATATAAATCGTGTTTGTTGGTTTGCAACCTTGATCGGAATGAAAATATCGAAATTTGTAGCGTTGTGTCAAATCTTACAGGAAATCCGCAAAAACGGACCGTTGGATTTTTATAAAAGAAAACTACTGAATATCGAAAACAATATTTCATGTGAAATGGAAAAAGTTTGAAGACAATATTTTTAATTTTTGAAAAGCTATTTGAGTCGAAAGTAATTTTGTACCAAGTACCAAGTAGGTTTTAAGTTTTTTTGTAAGAAAACTGTCAATTCGATTTTTCTCAAAATTATACTGAATATTAACAACAATATTTCTTAATAGATAAAAGTTGTTTAAAGCCAATAGCTCAAAGTTTTGAAAAGATATTTGAGTCGAATTTCAATTTTTACCAACTTTAAGTAATGTTTTTTAGGTTTTTATTTTTTATAAAAAAAACTGTCAATTCGATTTCTATCAAAATTTTACCAAGGGTTAAAAGTTGTTTTGGAGATAAAATCATTTTGTATTCGTAAAATTTTCGAGGTGAAAATTTGTTTTCTTCAGTTTTTTTTCATTTGCAAAAAAAACCGTTAATTGTTTTTTTTTAAAACAAAAATTACTTGATCGGTATCACGTTACAATATATTATAAAAAATTTAATTCAAGTCTCTAGCGTTTTTTTTTCCTAAGATATTTAGGGTTAACCAATATTTTCTCCTTTTTTTAAACTGCTATTTTAAAAATACCGCCACGCTATTTTCTTGAGAGCCCTTTCTGCTTTTTTATCGGTTTAACAAAATTTATTTGAAGTCGATACCTTTTCTGGTTCTGGTATGGACAACAAAGAAAAAACCTCGCGGACGTAGGGACCTTTAAACGTCGAGAAATGTCAAAGTTTTCAATTTGCCAAATCGGACCTATTACAATAACTTGCTATGATAAGTTCAAAACATTAGAACAGATGGCTTGAATACCGACCTCTTCAAATCATCTTGAGATAGTTTGGTTAGGAGCATGCACCAACTTATCTGTAAGATATTGTCGGAAGAAAGCATGCGCGATGAAAAGAAAAAAAGAGACCCTCTTAACTATACAAGCTTCAGAGGCACCAGTCTACTTAACATCGCTTACAAAATCTTTTCTGTCATAATAATATGTGAGCATCTAAAACCCATCGTCAACAACATTATAGGTCCTTATCAGTGTAGTTTTAGATCAAAAAAGTTCATGAAGAATTCGCGCTGCTCTCTAAAGGTTGCAAACGAGTTAACCTAACCTTTCGACGACAAAAAAGTATTTAAACAAGAACATCGTTCTTAAAATAATATTACACAGCTTCCACGTCAACAAAGTCTGACTAATTACTTGGATATGCTGAAGTCGCGGTGTCAATGGAACTTTTTTGTGAGTATTGAGGCAGAAGCAGCAAAAAAAAGTTTAATTTTCAATGAAGGCAAGACAAAGTACATGCTTCCATCAAGAAACCTATACCACCAAAATCTCGGTCAAAAGGTCACTATCGACAGACGTAACGAAGAATTACTCTTGCTTACCGCTGCCTTGGGCTAACAAAGCAATTGAGTAGTGAAGCCCTCTCTTCAGCGACCAAAGTGTAGTTTTATAGGAACCCCATCATACCCGTCTATAGATTATTAAAGCACCTTGCCACCTTGGTTCGTTTTGAGAGAAAAGTTATTTGCGTGATATTCGGACCCGTATGCATAGAAGGTGAGTGAAGGAGAAGATATAAAGTCGAGCTGGGGTGTGCACCGACGCATGTAGACTTAGCCAGAAGAATAAAAGTCCAACAACTGAGTTGGCTGGGCAACGCACGTAGAACGAATGGCAACCCTTTGCTCCGTCCGGAAAATCTTCGTCTCCACAGTCCACACACGGAATAGCGCAGAAGAGAAAGACCGTGGATCAGGTGGAATGCACAAGTGGAAAGTGAGCTCACCCAGTTTGGAGTTCACACAGGACTATAGCGTCAATTTAAGTAAGTTATCAAGAATTTTTAACAACTTTGGTAAACGTACCATTTTTGATAGGCTTTTCTGGTACTTTGGTAAACGTACCATTTTTGATAGGGTTTTCTGGCATAAGCTTAAGAGATTTGTTGTCTGCTCATAAAATATAAAAAAAATTCCCAAATTCACGAACTTAATATTTGTATAAGGGATTTTTGAATATGTATATTGTTTTATAATAAAAGTTTTAATTTAGTTCTTGATCATTTTTGACATTTAATAACTGATAGAGTTATTTCTCAAAGAGGTTATCACAATTGACAATTAGATTTTTTTCCTTGTGACCTCGTGAAGTATACGTAATACAGCTCCACATTTGATTCAAGCACTTTACGATAAAATTCGTGAAGTTATCGATAAGATACGGCTGTAATGAAAACTATAAATGAAACCCTTATAGATAATAAAAGGTATAGAATAAAAGTGCATACATTTTGGGATCCAGCTTGAGGCTTTTAAAATTGTTCTTAGTTGTATACGAATAACATTGACCCCACCAATCAAAGAGGAAGACCCGAGAAATAATAATATAAAGGGCAGAACTATCACAAGTGCCCTTACAAAAGTCTTAAAAATATTACGCACCTTATCAAAACATTCAGATGGTGTTGTTCCTGCTTATAAGAAGAAAGTCAAAACAAGACCTGTAAAATTCAGAGGTGATTCCAAAATGGATATACAAGAGATATTTTAGAATATCTGTGCACATCGATTTTTGTACATGAAAAAGGTCTTAGAAACGAAGGATACCAGAAAGTTTTGAGAGTGATCGCCTTCTATTTGTTTTTTTTTTTCAATATCATTTTAAATTCAATGCTTTTGTTTAAGGAAAATTTAAATTGATTAATTCCAGACCTTTAACATTTCCTTAAATATTTATTTTTCGATATTATAAACCACGGACTTAAGCATCCATAAGACACTACTATGCGATTAAAATGGTTGTCCTTTTGACTTTGGCCTAAAACTTACAAGAATATGTTTCCATTAAATTTCACAAAAAAAAATAATTAAAAGACACAATAAAACTGAAAATGGAAATATCGACCGATTTACTGACCACCAAACATGCAACAGCTTTCATACAAAAATTCTTAGAAAAGAGAACTTTGACAACACAAAAGAGCTGTTATATACCAAACAAAGCTATTTCCCAGAAAATATTGTTGATAACCATTTTGCTGAGTAAAATTCTGAGTAAGCTTAAGTAGTTAAGCAAATTTGTTTTACTCACATATCAATCTATATATGGACCTCCATCAACATCACTAACTTAACCTTTTAATGCAACTTATTATCATTTATTGAAGTTTGTATTGGGTATTTCTTAAGAGCTTAAGAACGTTAAAAAAAACCTAATACAACACAGGAATATTTTAGAATTGCTCTATTTTAATAATGTGGTAGAAAATTTCGTGGAATTAATTTGGAAATGTGATTTCTAGAAACCTATTTTCGTCACAATCAATGTTGACGGGTTGTTGGCAAAAACCAAAGATTTAAAATAACCCCATAAAAAGTAATCGAGAAGCATAAAGTCGCACGAACGAAACTGTCGAAACTTATTCAGGTAAAAAGAAATCACTTGCAAGAAGTCTCGATTTCAATACATTTTCGAAAGGAAATATGATTATCATTTGAGTACACATTAAAATTGAGAACTTACACAAGTAAAATGTCCTTAAATAAAAATTGAGATTTATATAAAAATAAACGGAATTATTCCATAAAGAGGCAGAATATGCTCCTTCGCATAATAACATCCTCATTATCACGAAATAAGTCTTATTTCTATACAATTTAATCTTTTTTCATTTCTTAATAACTGCTCACCAATATCTTGCTAAAAGTCCTTTAGAAGTTGTCAATATATGAAATTGTAACATTTATAAGGGTCTTTCAATTTTATGGCCCATTATTTGCTCAATGATTTTCTGAATCCGATTAAATTCCATACGTTTTCATTGATTCTGATGAGCTTATCGAACTTAGGTAAGGTACCTAAGTATATTTTTCTCCTCATCCTCACTCCCTATTCCTTCCGACTTGGTGAAAAGTTCAGAATATACTCAATTTACCTTGAAATATAAACCACAAAGCTTCATAAAATATAGGTAAGGTATTTCTCCTAATAAAATAAGTCGGAACTTAATGTATATCTACCACTATATCTAGCTCTAGCTTCTATACAAAATACTCGTACATATACTTACATATTTTATGATGGTAATGCAGTCAAGCATATTTTATGATCCTAACTCCTAACCAACCGGAAATTACTTCACGATTGCTATAATTGCTATGATGCTTATGATATTCGGCATTATTTTAACCCACAAGAATATGCTTTACCTCCTACATAAGAAATAACATTGGTTAAAGCCTATCGAAGAGTTCGAAGGAAGCCAATCTTATTACGTATTTCCCTCCGTCTATTATAGAGTTGTGGAGGTATGTTAAGAAATCAAGGTGAATTTCAGTAGATTTCCTGCAATACTTTAGTCTAAAGAAATAATAAGATTTTTCGATTTAGATTTTCCTATAATAATTATAGCAAATTCTAAAAAACGACTTTTGGTTGGTTTACTCGAGAAAAGATGCTAATTTTTTCTCGTGACGTGGAAAAGTGACTCTATTCTTCGGAATTCTTTAAGCAATAAAAACTAAAGGTTTCTGTAAGCCTCAGTTTTTCACCTCTTAAAAAAACACTTTCAAATTTAATGAAGTATCACAAGCAAATTAGATTTCATTTTAAGAATAGGCTTAAATATTTTGATGGATATTGAATCTGTCACTTATTTAATATTCATACAAATATTTATTGATTATTTAAGGTGCTTCACCACAATTATTAAATTTATCAAAAATATAACTTTTAAAATTCACATCGTCAAAGAAATCTGGATTATGTACATAATATCTATCAAACTACCTTACAAGTTTTACAGTGTAATTTGTACATAAGTCTGGCTGGTTTTAAGTGTTGTTAACATGTGTTTTCAGGACTTAATTGACCTTCAAAAATAAACGAAAAAACTTAAACATCTGTGTTTCCGAATTATTTGTTGTCAAAGCATATTGAAATATTAAATTAAATTATTTATATTTCATTCATATAGTACCCGTGGCATGATGGTTAGTGCGTTGGACTGTCATGCAAGGGTCTTGGGTTCAATCCCTGCCTGTGCCACCTTAATTTAAAATAAAATTAATTTTCGCGGGTACTGCCTCTTGCGAGGAATTGACAAATCCTTCAAGAGTAATTCTTGTCATGAAAAAGTGCTTTCTCAAACTAGCCGTTCGGATTCGGCTTTAAATTGTAGGTCCCTTCCATTCCTGACAACAGTACTCGCACACAGGAATGGTTGAGAGTTGTAAGTAACTAGGCCCTGGTTCACAACGGACTGTTGCGCCACCCCATTTGATTTTTGATATTTCATTCACTTAAAAAAGTTTTCAAAATAAATTCCAATTGCTCTACTTTCTTAAATAGTATTTTTATGAATTTTAATATCTTTTTTTTAAAAGTTATAGGATTTGTCTAAAAGATGATCGTGTTGAAGAAAAATAAAATAATCTTGAAGGGTTCCAGTCTTTTAAATTGTAAACACATGCATCATTTTCAATACTTTAAAAACTTTTGTTCTCTTATTCGCTTTTAATTATTATAAACGAATTTTAAAATCTAGTACGTTTTCAAGAGAGTTTATTGTTCATAGATATTATAGATTATTTTTAAGTACTGACATTCTGAATCTGAAAATCTGAATCTAAAAGAATCAAATTGAAAAATAATGTAGTAAATGTAAATATAAAATTTTTAATTTCTGAATGATAAAGCTAAAAATAAAGGGTGGTTAAATTTTAAGGACCGATGTTGAATGTGAACAAGGGCGGATCCAGACTTCCAATCAGGTTCAGACTTTTAACATATGGACGAGTTCTTACTCACAAGTTGTCCAATAAGGTACAGTCCATAAAAATTTAGTCGGCTTTCTACGAATGCAAGCATTCCAAGATTCCAGAAATTTTCTAAATATGTCATATTTTAAAGCAAAACACAATAGTTTAGAGGTTTTGTGTTGCTTGTACGCAGAAATGTAAGAAATTGTTTTGAAACTTAGCTTTTTTCGACAAAGAATATATTCATTTTTGTTGCCATTTCTAAAAATGCGAAAAAATGCTACAAAAATTCAAAAACCCAGAATATAAGAAAGAATCTGATATCAAGTTCTTTCTGGCTTTTTTGACGTAGTTTTTTTTTTGACTTTATCGCTATTAGTCTGCTTACTCGTAGATTGAAGCTGTTGGTAAAAATGTTTTGATCTCAAAGGAGTCAACAAAACTTAAAAATTGTAGAGAGAAAAAAGTTTTGTTCTCTGAATATAATTTGTTTGTACATAATTTCTCTGAATATAAAATAAAAACAAATGAAGGTAAAAAATAAGCTAGGAAGAAACTTTTATGTGGCAGCTTCAAAGCTTTTAAAACAATGGATGTAATCGTGCATAGTGTTTTAATTAGCCATTAATATAACAAAAGTATCACTTTAGCTGTTTTTAAATGAATAAATTGGGTGGCGCAACAGTCCGTTTGAGAACTAGGGCCTAGTGACTGACAACTCTCAACCATTCCTGTGTGCGAGTACTGTTGTCAGGGATGGGCTGTTTTTGGGAAATTTTTATTCTTAAAATTCGTGTTTAAATGTCAGTTCTAGAACATCTAAAGGCAAATTCACTTCAAAAAGTAGATTTCTTTAATTTTGTACTATCTTCAAAGTTTTATTCAACAGAAAATCAATTTTGAACTTGATAATTTCTTTGAAAATGTCTTCTTTTTTTCAAATATTTCCTATATTTTAAGATTTAAAAATTATCCTGCAAACTGAGTTTTCCTCAAAAATTTAAATGCTATTTATTTCTCAACTTAATTTTTTGTTTGAAAATCATTACAGCGGGTTTTTTTTAAATAAATTTGTATATTTGCAATTTTTAAATTGTGTCTTTAAATAATGTTTTGTTTATGTATGCAGTTATATAGTGCTTATAATTTATATATTTTAAATTTCTTTAAAAATTTTCACAGTTTTCGAGATATCAAATTTTGTAAAAAATTATTATTATTTTTAAAATAAAATTTTTGATCATCAAAAATCATCATCAATTTAAAAATTTGACCATAGACAAGAGCTTGCACTGAAAGAGATGATTATTGAAATCGGTTGATTAGTTGTTGAGAAAATTCGAAACAAGTAACGGATTTATTAGGGGCTGAATCTCAATAGGGTTTCAATAGGGTTAGACAGACAGACGGACGGAATCAGGAGACCCAATTTTTCATGACCCCTACAAATTCAAAAGTTGTGTTATTTTACGTGGTGGTGGTGTCAACTGTCTGGCAAGATCATTTGATTTGAAACCGTTGGACTTATTTGTTTAAGCCAGCAACAATTCAAGAACTAAAGAATGAAATAGTTCAGCACATTAACGACATAGAACCTCAATTATGCCTCAGCGTCATCCAAAATTTGTACCATCGGATGGAGGTGTTCCACTGAGGTCGCGGCTGATATTTTGTTCCAAACATAATTGAACTTTATCAATATTATCACAATGAAAATAAGTGACAATAATTTCTGAAATAGTTTGTGTTTTATTTAAAATCAACATCGTTACTTTAAACTTAACCGCCCTTTATTTAAGATAAATTTAGGCTAACATATAACATAGTCAAATTATGCCATTGTTAACTTCCCATAGGAAGTTATTGTAATGGGTCCGATTTGTCAAATTAAAAATGTTGACATTTCTCGACGTTTCAAGGTCCCTATAGTCGAAATAAAAGATTTTTAGAAAGATGTCTGTGTGTGCGTGTGTACGTACGTTCGTACGTCCGTACGTTCGACGTTTTTTTCGTCCTCAAGAATATCAACTTCAAATAAATTTTGTTATACAGATAATAAGGCAGAAAGATGCAAAAAGGGCTTTCAAGAAAATTGCGTAGGTGTTTTTTTTTTTAAAATAGCAGTTTGAAAAAAAAGGTGAAAATTTTGGTTAACCCTAAATATCTTACGAACCAAAAACGATAGAGACTTGAGTTAAATTTTATATAATATATTAATGTAACGTGATACCAGACAGGTATATTTTTGAAAAAAATCAATATAACGGTTTTTTTATAAATCAATAAAACTAAAAAAAAATTCACCTTCACCTAAAACAATTTCGTGCAACGAAGAATAATGTTTTTGACATCTGATAAAATTTTGAGAAAAATCTAATTGACAGTTTTTTTTATAAAAACTAAAAATCTAAACAAAATCATTACTCAAAGTTGGTAAAAATTGAATATCGATTCAAATATCTTTTCAAAAACTTGAAATTTAGGCTTCAAGCTTATTTTATCTTATAAGAAATATTGTTTTTAACATTTTGGAAAATGTTGAGAAAAATCGAATTGGCAGTTTTTTTTACAAAAAATAAAACTTTAAAGAAAAACAATACTAAACTTGGTAAAAATTTACTTTCGGCTAAAAAAGCTTTTCAAAAATTAAACATAATTGGCTTCAAACTTATTTTATTTCACAGAAAATATTGTTTTCGATATTCAGTAATTTTATATAAAAATCCAACAGTCCGTTTTTCACAAAAAATAAAATCTACAAACAACAGTACACAAATTTGGTAAAAATTGATACGAGTACATATAGACAAACTTTTAAGCAAGAAAAATCGACAGACGGGATGGGAATTTATTAGTGTGGGTCGCATCCCAGCCTCTTTTTTTGATATGTAAAGGTCTGTAGAAATTAAATCAAGGGCTCTTAGAGAGATTTCAGTAGTATGAACGTGCTTTGTTATCGTTCTCGGTCTCGGAAAGCTGAGTTTCGTCGCAGTCTAGGTCATGCATTTTTCTAGTTAGTTACTTCATCGGTATTCTCGTCTTGTTTCGGTTATGTCTATTTTTAACTTCCCTCCGGAAGTTATTGTAATTGGTCTGATTTGTCGAATTGAAAATGTTGACATTTCCGAAATTTCAAGGTCCCTGGAATCTAAATCAAGAAATTATAGAGAGATGTCTGATCGTATGAAAGCTGTTTTCGTCATCCAAATCTCAAGAACCAGTAAAGATATCGACTTTAAAAAAAAAATTTTATACAACAAAAACTGTACACATAATAATTTTCACCTCGAATATTTCACGAAAAAAAAATTATTTTATCTCCAAAATAATTGTATGCAATAAAAACTAATGTTTCTAAAACCTTTAGAGAAAAATCGCATTGACAGTTTTTTTTTTTTAATAGTTGGTTAAAATTGATTTCGATTTTAAGATTTTTTTTTCAGTTAAAAATATTGGCTTCAAGCTAATCTGATTAAATAAAAAAATATATTTTTCAACCTTCAAAAAATGTTGGGTAACAACGATTTGAAAGTTTTTTTTTTAGAAAGGAATAAAAACATACAAAATTTTACTAAAAGTTGGTAAAAAAAGATTATCGATATACTTGACATCTTGATATTGGCTTCAAAGTAATTTCAGCTTATGGAAAATATTGTATTCGACACTCAGTAAAATTTTTATAAAAATCCAACGTTCAGTTTTTTTTTTATAAAAATTAAGATATAAAAAAGGAGTACAAAAAATCTTTAAAAAATGATGTTCGAATCTTGATCGTATCGTAAAACAAGAGGTTGGGATGCGACCCACACTATTAACTTCGCATTCTGTCAGTCGATTTGTCTTGCTTAAAAGGTTTAAAGATTTTCGTATTTTGTTAAAAAAGTTGTCAATTGAATGATTCTAGAAAATTCAAAAATTAATAACAATATTTTGCACATTATGAAATAGTTTGATTTCAAAATCTATTTTTCTTAAGAGATTTTTTATTCGTTAACCAATTTTTACCAATTTGAGTTACATTTCTTAAAAGTTTTTATTTCTAAAATAAACAAATACAATTCTATGAATTAAATTCATTTGAAATCAATATCTTCTATTGTTCACGTAACATCGAGCTTCATCATTTTTACCAAATATTCGTACTGTTTTTTGTAAATTTAATTTTTTTTATGAACAAAAAAGGACTATTTCATTTTTATCAAAAATTCTAAAAGTCGAAAACAATATTTCATGTGATATAAAATAAGTTTGAAACCAATATTTTTAATTTTTGAGCAGCTATTCATACATTTTGAGCAAGTTTTAGTATTGTTTTTTGTGAGTTTTTATTTTTGTTAAGAAACTGTGAATTCGATTTTTCTCAAAATTTTATCGAATATTTAAAACAATATTTCTCATAAGATAAAATTAGATTCGATCCAAAATCTCAAAAGTTTTAAAAAGATATTTAAATCGAAAATCAATTTTAACCTACTTCTGTTAATAATTTTTTGGGTTTTTATTTTTTTGTGAAAATTCTGTCAATTCGTTTTTTCTCAAAATGGTACTTAATTTTCAAAACAATATTTTTTAAAAAATAAAATTAGTTTAAAGCGAATGTCTCAAAGTTTTGAAAAATTATTTAAATCGAAAATCAATTTTTACTAACTTTTATGAATTTTATTAAGGATTTTATTTTTTATAAAAAAAACTGTCAATTCGATTTTTATCAAAATTGTATTTGAAATCAAAAAGATTATTTTTCGTTGCACAAAATTGTTTTGCAGATAAAACCATTTTTTGTTCGTAACATTTTCATTTTTGTATTTTATATTTTTTTAGAAATTTGATATCTTCACAAATAAAATAAGAATCACTTTTTTACGAAATTAAAATGTGAAACGGTAAGTTCGTACCACCCAGTCGTGTATTTTGTATTACTTTCTCTACATTTTAACTTTATTGAATTCAAATGAAAATTTATTTAAAGACTAGCTGACCCGACAAACGTTGCTTTGTCATATAAAGAATTTCTAGAGGATATTTTGATAGAAATAAATAACTTATTGCTAGGGTGTAACGATGTGGTATATAAGTGGGACAGCTATAGAGCACTGTAAACGGTGACAAATCACCAAACAATTTTTTTTAATTTCTTAAAATGAATTCTTTAAAATTATATACATATCCCTAATTATGACTATTCTGCAAAAAACCAGTATCAATCCCTCAATGCAACAGAGCCCAAAATATTTTGTTTTTCTTTCGCTAATACAAAAAAACTGGATGGTTTACCCAATCGAGAGCACGTCACGTATAATTGACAGTGTGAAAAAACATGAAGTGCTAAAATCTAAGCAGCAGGCAACGTTTGGCCTTGAAGCTTTTTGATACTAATTGCAAGTGCCAATCTAATTCGAATTTGAAGGCGTTTGAATTGAATTGGCAAATCTGTGGATATGATAGGGATTCGCGGTAATAATATTTTTTCACCTCAGAGTTTGCCATATAGAATTATTATGGTTTTGATAACATTTTTCATTTATTTTTTAATTACTATTCGCGTACCTTTGCACAAACGTAGTGGGTTCAAAATACGAAAAAAAAAATTACTAAAGATCCAACCTTCACTTGCAAATTATGCGGTGGCATGCCTGCTAAATCTAATGAGTTCCAAAACTCAGTTGGATAGTTTACAGCTTCAGTAACATCAAAACTGTATCAATAAATTTGTATCACACCAAGCCTTCTGGTAACAGATGTTTTATCTTGAGATTTAATTCGTTGAAACCCACATTTCTTTCTGCCAAAATTACTCTTTCTGTCGGCCGCTCATGATTTGTATATTATGAATCAATAATCGTGCAGAAATCCACCGGTTGTTTTGAGAATTATTCAGCGGACTGATCTTCAGTAGTACTTTTTCAGCACAACGCCTCTGGGTTATTTTGAATAATTAGTGGCAATTTAAATACTTATTGAGCTGTTCTGCCTCCATCAAATAAAGTTGTTGCAATACCAGAAGATGGAACAGCCAATGCGATACCATTATTTCATCGCATTTCAGCAAGAATTGGCGAAATAATTAATGTTTTGTTAATTCCACCTGGTCCACCAAAAAAAATGAATCCACCTTGTTCTGCCGAAGCAGCGAGCATGGTGAGGTCATAAATGGTTGTATGTTCTTCATTCATTAGTGGGACATTGCTTGAAACAATCGGTGCCATTTCTACAGTTTTGTATTGTAGTTCACGATTTAATTGAGTGTCTATTAAATAAGATGCATTTCAATTTGAAGAATGCATAAGGAAATGACTAAGTGGTAACTTGGCAATGATAATGGAAAGATCCTCAACAGCAATCAATGTTTCACTGTACATAGCGTGACTAAATACTATCGTAAGATCGTTGACCCATGTACGATTTTGATGCAATTAAACAATAGCACTTAGGAATATACAAAATAGATAAAAACCTAATCTTAGTCCTACCGAGTGTATATACAAAATTTCATTAAAATTGGTTAAGCCGTTTCGGAGGAGTATGGCAACTAACACTGTGACAGGAGAATTTTATATATTAGATGATACTTCTTTCGCAACAAAGTTTTCCTAAGGAATTGACACATAAATACTCATTGAAGTCACTTTGAAGACGAAGGATTTAGATTTTAGGAACCTTGAAAAGTTGTAAAATGTCAAAATGTTTAGTTGGACAAATAGAATCTATTAAAATAACCTATAAGGGAAAATTTAAAATACGTAATTTGTAAATATTTATGAAAGAAGTAACTCCATGTAATTTTGCTTTTAGTATTTATCATATTTTATATATAACACCGATTCTGAATACAAGGAACTAAAAAATGAAGCCGTTTAAGGCACAAATATATACTTCGTAAGACTCGACGAAATACCTAGGAACAATTAATTTAATGACTTTTATAATCAATTTAATTGTGTTATTGAATAAGTGTTTCTAATTATACAGAATCATGAATCCTTCTTTTAGATAAGTTATGCGGCTAAAGTTATAAAAGATTAAGTAGCAATAATTGAAATGGAAAAAATCAAATCAAAAATTGGTGTTTAATTTTCGAAGCATATGGAATACGTCTTTTAATCCGATTATTGTTATACTTATCAGATGAAAATTAAGTGAAATACAAAAATTATGACTCTATCAGATTAACATACAACATACCTATGTATATGTAATTTTGTATAAGGTATGTACATGAAATAATTATTGATGTTCGCCTGAATATTTTTGAAGAATCATTTTTAAGTATGCAAATATCTCTTTATTGTAATTCAAAATTTAATATCATGAGTTCATATTATTGTATGTATACACATAGATATATAAAGTTAAATACATTTAAAAAATTGGGTGACTTATCAATTAAAGCAATCAGAAACAGAACAAGATAGCTCCAAGCTGATTTTTGAGGTTATTCAGTTTATTGAAGCATATTTTTGTGTTGATATTTTCGTGTTGGTTTTGAATGAGTTGACCAATGAAATTTTTTTTTTTTAAAATAGTGTTGCAAAAATGCGGTTGTTGGTAATCCTTGAAAATAAATTCAACACTGATGGATGAATCTTTTTGATGAATGATATGATTGTGATACGAGTTATATAAATGATGCATGACAAAATGGTAACTGTGCTATTTGAAATTCAGCTTTTAAATTAAGGAAAGGGATATTTTCATTTTCTGAAATGATTTTCCTGAGAACTACACACAAAATTCCAGCAGTTAATAAAATTGTATATTTGTTGTAGAAAATGAGTTAAAAAAAAGTCAAGTTATATTTTTTGAGATCAATCATCTTTAAAAATTGTTTCAGAGGTTTAAAAAAAGGTTTGTTTTCCATTTTTGTAAAGCTAGTATAGTTTTTGACTGAGCTGTAATATAAGCTTCATACCTCTCTTGCATCTCATCAAATATAAATTTTGATTTAATAGTGAATCTAAACCAAAAACAATAATATTAGGACTTAAAGTTAAAAAAGTTGATTGAATAATGTATTTAATGAAAAATTGTGCATACGCAGATCAATCCGCAAACACCCTAGATTTGCTTCTTACCTCTGACTGTATTATAGGGATCTTTCTCATGTCAAAAAACCAGTTAAGAAAAAAAACTATTATAAAAACGTTCGACAATATGAGGAAGCAAGCTGGTACGGTCTTAATGAATTCTTCAGGAACTTTAACTGGTCACTAAGCTTCCTCGATAGTGACGTGGATTCCATCGTAGATATGATTACAAAAATACAAACCCAATTATTTGTGGAATGAGATATTTTATACCGAATAGGGTAAAATCTATCAAACTAAAAGAGAACACATGGTTTGATTCGAATTGTAAAAAAGTTATTAGGATTAAAGATGTAAGTTATCGTTGTTACAAAAGCCAACTCCACTAAGGAAAACCAAAGTTCAAACAATCTAGAAAGACCTGCAACTTTAGGAAAAAAAATACTACAATGTCCCAAAGGTAGTCAACATTTCTGGTTAAGGGGTACGACCGAAGATGGGCTCGAGGGTATATTGATGAGCATTCCTAGAAGCGCGAGTATTACGGTTGAACTGTTTAAGGGGAGGAATGCATCTGGCTATTTCTCTAGAGCATAAACCATTAAAATAACGGTAAAACAGGGTGAGACAAGAAACATTTCGACGATGTTCAAGTGACGTAAATGATCTTATGATGGTAATATCACCAATCAATCTAAATGCTCTACGTTCAATACTGTCCAAGAGGCTTAAGTAAGTTGCAGGAGTACCAGCCCAGATATGGGAATTATACTCAAGCTTTGGACGTATATAAGTCTTGTAAATAACAGCCAGATCAGAGGGGGAGAAAACCTTCTTGCATCGCCTTAGAAAACCCAAACATCTTGCGGCATTTTTGGCGACATCGCGTATGTGATCGTTCCACAAAAGGTGGTTGGTGATACACATACCAAGAATATCCAGGTGTTCAGTTTCCTCGATGCAAGTGCCATTTATGGATAATGGCAGGGGGGGTATATTTAGCTTTAACGATACAAGACAGCATTGTGTTTTCGAAGCATTAAATTCCACGTGCTTTCTTATTCCCCATTGTACAATACTGTTTAGGTCGGAATTTAATGAGCTTATCATATTTTGTCGTTGCAGTTCCACATCCGAAGAAGAGGGGTGTGAATCTGAAAACGAATATAAAAAGCTAAGAGTACTATCGTCAGCGAAACAATGTATTGGATTAGATGTTGCAGACAGGAGATCATTAATAAAAATGAGAAAGAATGTTGAAGATAGAACATAGCCCTGGGGCACACCAGCATTTATTTTGTGGTTTTCATACTTGAATCCATACAATACAACTTGTATTGAACGATTCGAAAGGTAATTACTAATCCAATGAAGGAGGGATTCATGCAAACCGAAAGCACGCATTTTCGATAAGAGAGACTGATGCCAAACCCTATCAAATGCTTTTGAAATATCTAGTGCAATAATCTTACTTTCTCCAAAGCTATGTAAAGATTTGTTCCACTGTTCGGTGAGATGAACCATGAGATCACCAGTGGACCTATTGCTACGAAAGCCATACTGTCGGTCATTAAGAAGCTTCCGTTCTTCAAGGTATTTCTTGAGCTGATAATTAATCAGCGTTTCCATGACCTTGGAAAGAAGGGACGTAAGTGCAATCGGTCGATAATTAGACGTTCTAATAATAAAACAAAAGAAATTCAAAAATTGTAAACAAAAATAATAATTAACATTTCATTTTCAAGTTCTCTATACAACTGGCTTTGCCGATAACTCAAATTGAACAGATAAATGAGTAACAGACTTGTCTCAAATAACACTCGTTCATTTTTATTTATTTCTTTTAATTAAGAAAATTAATTTCTCAACACAAAAAAAATATTTTAAGATAATTCTCGTATGAAATATGTATATAAATGGTATTTAATATAGGAGTGATAAAAAAAATTACTATTTTATTTAGACGTTTACCAATACCTTTTACTTAAAAAAAAATAACCAATTTGTTTTCAAATTACTCACTTGTTGTTTCGAGGATCCATCCAACGTTGTGCGTACAATGATTGATGTAGATCCTCTTTATTAGTTTTTCGTTGTTTTGTTTTTTTTTTTAATTTTTCGAAATGATTTAATATAATTTTGGTTTTTTGTTTTATATGATTGGATTTAAGGTTGGGGAATTGGTAAATAGGGCTTTCTTTTTTTTTATGATCATTGATTTCTACTTTTTTTTCACTCTCACACTATATATTTTTAATATTATATGATAATTCCTTTTTGTTTTATAAACTTATTAAACTTTTTTTTCTAATTTTTCTGTTTTAGCTTGTTTTTCTTTTTTGTTTTAGTTTTTTATTCACTTTTTTCCTATTTGTTTTCAGTTTGAACTAAGAAAATTTATGCTAAACTTTTTTTTTTTTTTTTTTCGGCCAGCAAATTTTGACGGTCTAGTAAGTTAAGGTTATGGAGGGTTTATCTTGTTGTGGACCTCGGGTGCTCCAGCAATGTCCGGTAAAGTACCATGGGCGTCAATTCCACGTGGCAATTGTTACACTCTTCGGAGCTTCTTTACAACTGAGCCTTATTGGCTGTAAAGCTATTAGGTAACGTCTTGCTTTTAGACCACGGCGATAGAAAAGAAGCACCAGGGTACATATATCACTTGGAATTTCTGTACGTGATGGCTCTCACGGAGATTTTGATTTATCAATCGCTTCTCCGTGTGTCAATGTTTTATGTAATATTTATTATAAAACAATTTTTTTTTGAATAGCTACACTGGATGTACAGCTTTTTGGACATCCGGAGAATTAGCCCAATTCAATACGATTTTCAAAATGCTGTATTATATTAAATGTTTGGACTATTTTCACGTCACGGGGCTGCTATTGAATCGTCTTTGTCGGGAGTAAGTAGTCAAAGAAAGATCGATATCGGAAATTGGTTGGCAAGATGCACATTTGTCGATCTTCGAACCGATCTGAACCGATTTGTACAATCTGTTCAGTGGTTCTTTCGAACAAGAAAGATTTATGGTCCGTTAACATCGATTATAGGGTGAACCAAAAATTGACTATGTATGTTGTATCGTACTTTTGTATGTTATATAAAAAATTTCATTACAAGCCATATTCCGATATTGGTCTTACAAATGATATATGAAGAAGTTTCAGAATATATGAGTTGCGAAAATCATGTGAAAACTGTTTTATAAATCCGAGTGTCTTATTAACTTCCCATAGGAAGTTATTGTAATTCAAATTGAAAATTTTGACATTTTGACTCAAAAGACTTCAAGCAATAAAAAGATTTCAAGCAGTAAAAAGACTTGTAAGCATTCAAATGACTGCACTACATTGAATGCAATCAAAAGACTTAATGAATGCAAAGAATGTAAAAGACTTTTTAAAGACTTACAAGAATGCGAGCAGTAAAAAGTAATGCATTCTTTTGACTTTAAGTCTTTTAACTGCTCTAAATCATTTTTTTACAAAAGACTTCAAAATTAACTGGGAATTTGTTTTCGAAGTTAAGGTATTGCATTAAGCAATGTTAATGCATTCCCAAAATTCAGTTAAATGAATGGGACTTTTCGCGATTAAATACCAAATGATTGCATTCTTTTACAGCTCTGGTACGTGCGTATGTACGTAAGTTCGCGACGTTTTTTTCGTCCTCCATAGCTCAAAATCCAGAAGAGATATCAATTTCAAGTAAATTTAGTTATACAGATAATAAGGCAGAAAGATGCGGAAAGGGCTCTCAAGAAAATTGCGTGGGTGGTTTTTTTTACCATAGCAGTTTGAAAAAAAGGTGAAAATTTTGGTTAACCCTAAATATCTTAAGGACCAAAAACGTTAGAGACTTGAATTAAATTTTATATAATATATTGTAACGTGATACCAAACAGGTATATTTTTTGAAAAAAAATCAATATAACCGAAAAAAAAATTTTGTCACATACAAAATTTTACGACTGAAATATGATTTCATCTCCAAAACAATTTTATGCAACAAAGAATAATGTTTTTGATATCTGATAAAATTTTAAGAAAAATCGAATTGACAGTTTTTTTTATAAAAAATAAAAACCTAAAAAAAAGTTGGGAAAAATTGAATTTCGACTCAAATATCTTTTCAAAACATTGTGATATTGGCTCTAATTTACTATTATCTTTTAAAAAATATTGTTGTTAACATTCAGTAAAATTAAAAAAAAATGGAATTGACAGTTTTTTTACAAAAAATTAGAAACCGAAAAAAAATAACAAAATTGGTAAAAAATGATTTTCGATATTCAGTAATTTTTATATAAAAATCCAACAGTCCGTTTTTTCATAAAAAATAAAAGCTACAAAAAAATAGTTTACAAATTAGGTAAAAATTGAATTGATTGAGTACATATAGAAAAACTTTTAAGCAAGACTAATCGACAGACGGGATAGGAAGTTATCAGTGTGGGTCGCATTCCAGCCTCTTTTTTTTAGAAATATTTCGCGGTTTTCCCAATGGTGTGGTCTCCTCCTACAGTGCTGATGACATTTAAGCAGTGTCTCTTACGTCTGTACACTTGATAATTGGAATCGAAGAGTTCCGTATCAAAGAATATATTGTTTAGCCAAGGTTCAGTCAAAATGATTATGTCGTGTGGTAAGATTGTTATATTTTTGTAGACCTTATTGATCTTTGTGTGTAGTACTTTGACATTTTGATACTAGATTAGAATTTTTTGAAGCTGCTTCTTTGATGATGTGGAATTGTCTGGATATTGCGAAAATAGTGAGAGGAAGAGGAGGGCATGATGTAAGAGCGTCTGTTAAAGAAGATTAAGTCAGTGTTGCCATAGGTTGTTGAGAGGTTGGTTGGGTTATACACGTGCTGGCGCCATAAGCTTAAGTAGCTGCTGTTACTATATTGGCACGTGCTGTCAATTCTTGCATGTTTAGGATACACCTTATAACAGAGAGCTTGATTCAAAGGTTTTGCGTAATTTATCAATCACTTCCGGAACAGTATATACATGACCAAAATTTGACACAAAATTATTACGGAATGGAAGATAGTTGGTAGAATTATCTACACGAAGAAAAAATTATCTAGAATAATCCGTGTTCATCAAACGATTGACTTCAATCGAAAATATCATCAACATTTACCGAACTACAGGCTTGTTCAAAATGTTCTAGCCATTTATTGGCATCATAAGATTCATAACCAGCATAAGGTGTGAAACAATGTATATCTTCGATTTTTTCTCTAGACAAAATATTTAGAATAGATTATAGTTCTCATTGTTTTTCCAGAATCGTAAGTTTTGCATTCACATCAGCTTCTTCTTTTGCTAAAGATGGAAGCCGGGTCATGAAGGTGTTTTTTGAAACTTGATTGTTGTTTTGAAATTCTTTCTGCTCAAAATTCCGCATTATTTCTAGAATTCACTAAGTCTTCACCATCTACGGAAATGTTTTCTTGTACATTTAATTTATTGAGTTTTTCATGGGTCAGCTAAAGTAATTGGGTCAATGTAGCTGTAAATGAAAAATAAACATTTTGCTTCTTAACCCAATGCTGCAATTTCAATTGGTTCACTTAAAATATTTGCGGAATCATTTAAGGATTTTTTTTGAAATTTTAGAATTGTCCCACTTCGTAAGATTTAAATGACATTTTCAGAAGTAAAATCTAAGACTTTCCGGGCCGGAGCTGGACTTGGACTTTTACCCTTCTAGCAAAGTCTACGTCGCTGTACAGCCCGTACAGCTCGTCGTTCCATCTTCTCCTCCATTGCCCTTCGATGCATTTGGGACCGTAGATCAAACGAAGAACTTTTCTCTCGAACCGATCCAAGGTGCTTTCATTAGCTTAAGTCATAGTCCATGCTTCTGCACCGTATAGCAGGACGGGGATGATAAGGGTCTTATATAGCAACACTTTTGTCCCTCGAGAGAGGACTTAACCACTCAATTACTTTCTTAGCCAAAAGAAACAGCGGTTATCAAGAGTTATTCTGCGTTTGATCTCAGCGCTGGCCTTGTTTTCTGCGTTTACAGCGGAGCCTAGGTAGACGAAGTCCTTGACTTCCTCAAAGTTATGTCTGACGATGGTGACGTTTTGACGAAGACGTCGATGTTTTATGTCCTTTCTTGACGACAGCATGTACTTTGTTTTTCCCTCATTAACCGTTAAACCAATTTTTGCCGCCTCTGCATCAATACTCACAAAAGCCCCATGACATCACGCTGAGTTCTTCCGATTATGTCAATGTCATCAGCATATGCTAGTAATTGTACAGACTTTTGAAAGATGGTGCCTCTAGCGTTGACGTGTGAGCTCTGCAAGTTAACACATGATATCTCAATCATGAAAAGTGTCACCAACCTCACAGGAAATAGATTTAATAAACAAATATATCGAAATCTCAACATCACGTCCGATGCCGAAATAAGAAACATGATACTCCTGGTAACCAGACAATGCTATGATATAAACATCATCTCTCTTGGTAGGGATATTGAATATTTTTAGATGTTAGCTTTTAGAATTAATTGTACCTTAGAAGTAAGCGGTTGAAATTGGTGTAATAAAATATTTTTATTTTTTAAAACTTGAAATATAAATGATATAAATTAATTGGGGGCTCAACCGGGATCGCGTTTTAACTTAACTTGAACAAAAAAAGTAAAGTGTTAATTTTTGCGATCGGCCAGTTACATACGATTTGAAAAAAAAAAATTAAAAATAAATATTTTTAACAAAAAGTAAAATCAGTGATAGTGCCATTTTTTGCCAAATAAACGGCCAAATATCCTTCAAAGAAAGGAGAAAGTGCAAAAAACCAAAGAAACAGTTCATTGGACAAACAATCCAAGACATAAAGTTTCTAAAGGAAAGTAAATAACTAAAGTGCTGAGTGCCACGAAGAAGGAGAGGACGCAGATACATATATATATTCAACGGACAGCAGAAGGCATCCAGAGAAGCAGATGTTAATTTTAGTAAGACAAATTATTTAAGAACATATTGGAAATACAAAGTGGCTTAAACTTTAAATGTGGAAAAGGAAAAATAAAAAAAATAATATAAAAGAAGTAATAGAAATTAAAGAGTTAGAAAAAATTAAATTTGATATAGATTATAAAGAAATAAATTTCGAAATGGCTTTCGACTCTACTAGTGTGTCCGCAGCAACTGTTGACCAAATGCTCGCAAGAGCTTTACAAACTAATAACATTGAGGTGCAAAGATTGTTGCAAGAGCAAGAAAGAGAATACAAACGGAAAATTGATGAATTAGAGTCAATGGTTTCCGGATTAGGGCTAAATAATATAGTAACTGAATTTTCTTGTCAAGTAATTGACCCAAACGTAAATTGCGTTGAATCTCTTGAGATTATAAAAAGTTTACCTGAATTTTCAGGAAATCAGAGTGCATATGTAAGTTGGCGTGAGGCTGCGCACAACTCAATGAAGTTGTACATTATAGGAAGTAGTAGATATTACTACTATATTAAGAAATAAAATAACACAACATGCAAACGACGTACTCACCAACCATGGTACAGTACTTAACTTTGAAGCCATAATGGCAAGACTCGATTTTGCGTATGCGGACAAACGTCCAGTACATGTAATAGAACAAGAATTAAGTATATTGCGACAGGGTTCGCTACAACTTATAGATTTTTATAATGAGGTTAATAAAAAATTGACATTACTGACCAACAAAACTATAATGACTCACGGTTCAAGTTCACCAGTCACCATTGAGTTAAATAATATTAACAGACGAAATGCTCTTCGCGTATTCATTACAGGCCTTAACGGTCAACTGTCACAAATACTGTTTTCACTCAACCCTCAAGATCTGCCAAATGCTTTAGCCAAAGCACAAGAACTTGAAAGTAATCACATTAGATCTAACTTTGCTTTACAATTTGCCCAACATAAAAATGAGAACAAAAACAACGGTAACGATAGGAATCATAATAACTTAAGATTCCCTAAAATAAATCAAACACAAAGACCAACTCAACATCAAAGACGGAACGACTATAGACAACTCCCACAATTATCTGAACCAATGGTTCTTGGCAGTTCTCAGAATAGGCCAATACCACAGCAACAAACCCAAAACCCGTTTAAGCAAGTTAATAGGAATTTTAATAATAATAGTTATGCGCCACGTTGGCAAAAACCGAATTTTAACACTTATAACAATAATACAAGACCTTTGTATAAGAGGGAAAGAGAGAGTGCACAGCATTCTATCCAACCACCTCCGGTAAAATTCGAGAGAGTTAATAACCTCAACGAAAATGAGGATTTTTTAGGAAAAAAGTGGGATTACCCCACTTACGAAGAAAAATAGGGAACAAAGTAATCAAAATACTTATAGATACCGGTGCCAGTTGCTATTACTGTCAACCAGGTATATTGAGTGACCCAATCACTCTACCGATACTCAAACGTGCCCGAACCGTAAACGGGGAAATATTAATTAATAAATGCCACGAAGCATTAATATTAAATACGAAAACAAGATTTTATGTAATAAGAAATCTTGAATACGAAGCTCTAATAGGAGCAAATTTATTAAGTCTGGTCAATGCCAGAATAGATTTTAATGATAACACATTAAAATATAATAGTAAATCTGAAAAAATATATTTTGAAGAAGATTATAATATGATTAATCATATTCAGGGAAGTGATGTATGTAAACAAGTGGATGAGATGATGAAGAAAATAAAAAGTATTCATTCAAACATTGATACCACATTGCCTTTTAGGACTGATGTTACAGCGGAAATCCGTACAAGTTCAGACCGTCCTATTTGGACTAAGCAATATCCTTATCCCTTAAGCGCAAACAAGTTCGTGAATAACGAAATTCATGATCTATTGAAAAAAAATATAATAAGGCCGTCAAAAAGTCCTTACAACTCGCCAGTTTGGGTTGTTCCAAAGAAAGGAACGAACGAGGATGGCACTTCCAAAAATCGTTTAGTTATTGATTATAAGAAATTAAACGAACAAACAATTTCGGATAAATATCCAATACCTGACACTAACGTCATATTATCTAATTTAGGAAAGGCAAAGTACTTTTCGACATTAGATCTAGAAAGTGGATTCCACCAAATAAAGATGAAGGAATCTGACATAGAAAAGACAAGCTTTAGTATTAATAATGGCAAGTATGAATATACAAGATTGCCTTTTGGATTGAAGAATGCGCCTTCAATATTCCAACGTGCTATGGATGACATATTAAGACCTTATATAGGTAAATTCTGTCATGTTTATATAGATGATATAATTATATATTCAAATTCACTAGAAGAACATACAGATCATCTAAACACAATTATTAATACTCTAAAACAAGCAAACATGAAAATTTCAATAGAGAAATCTACCTTATATGAAGAAAAAGTAGATTTTTTAGGTTATGTCATCGGACATAATGTTATTAAAACCAATCCTAATAAGATACAAACTATAAAAGATTATCCTCAACCAAAAACCTTGAGACAACTTAGATCATTCTTAGGAATGATAGGCTACTACAGGAAATTTATACGTAACTATGCGCAAATAGCGAAACCACTTACAAAATTCCTACAGAGCGAAAATGGACAAGTTTCCACACATGTCGCCAAGAAAACAGAAATTAATTTAGATAATGAAGGAATTAATGCTTTCGAAAACCTTAAAAAACATTTAACCTCCGAAATCGAATTAAATCAACCCGATTACTCTAAACCATTCATTTTAACTACCGATGCCTCAGATGACGCCATCGGAGCTGTCTTATCACAAGATAAAAAACCGATTACCTTTATATCAAAAACGCTGGGAAAAACTGAAAGGAATTACGCGGCGAACGAAAAAGAGCTGTACGCTATCGTTTACGCTCTGAAAAACTTACGTAACTACCTATACGGTGTTACAAATCTTGAGATCCATACGGATCACCAACCCCTCACATTTGCGGTATCACCCCGCAACCCAAACGCCAAAATGAAACGATGGCATGCGCTAATCGAGGAATACGCACCAAAGATGGTTTACAAACCAGGAACAACCAATGTAGTTGCCGATGCATTGTCAAGGCAAAATCTGAATCAGATTACCGATAGCGATTCTATTGCAACGTTACACTCAGCCGAAAGTAGTGAAGAAGACGATATTGAAATTATCGAACGTCCTGTGAACATGTATAACCAACAAATAATTATAAATAAAGGTCTAGAAACAATTCATGAGCAATTAATTCCTTTTTCTAACAAAAAAAGACATCTTATCACATATTCTAATCCCGAAGATATTATCCCTTTATTTAAAGAATACCTTAAGGAAGGTATTGTAGCATTATTCACTACTCCAGAGGTAGTATATGAAATCAAAAATATACTAAAAAATAATTTTAAAAACAAATTCGTAAGAACAAAATTTTTTGCTAATGATATTACAAATAAGGATGATCAGACCTCTATAATACAAACAAATACAATAGACACCCCCACGTACATCCAATTGGCGAGGCGCCAATTCCTTTAAAAGAGGGAGAGACTGTACACATAGACGTTATGTTTACAGAAAAATTACAATTCTTGACATGTATAGATGCATACTCTAAATTTTTGATGATAAAAAATATTGACAACCGTCAAGATATGGCAAATAAAGTTTTAGAAATTTTACAAGTTTTCCCTGAATGCAAAAATATTATTTGTGACCAAGACGTAGCATTTACCTCTGCTGTCTTTACGACTCTTATGAAAAGATCAGATATTACAATATACTATACTCCTCCTTACCATAGTACAACAAACGGACAAATAGAGAGATGCCATAGCACTCTACAAGAAATAGCTAGATGTTTGAAACAAGAACATAAATTACTTGATGCGATAGAAATTTATATAAGAGCTGCGAAAGAATACAATAAAACTATTCACTCTTCTACGCAGAAGAAACCAATAGAAATTCTTTATAACAAAACTTTTCATGAAGACGTTCCCTTTAAGTTAGCCATAGCTCAAGACAAAATGCTTGACACACATAATAAGAAAAGAAAAACAAAAAAACTAGAACCGAATGACATAGTTTACCAAAAAATGACAGGAGTACGTAATAAGTTACAACCAAAGTTTAAGAAAAGAATTGTAGTACAGGATTTAGGAAATAAAATAAAGTTAAGTAATAAAAGAATTGTCCACGAGGATAACCTTAAACTTTAAATTTTAGACAATGGACGTCATACTTGTCATACTCATATTTATAGTCCAGACAAACGCCGATGTTATTGATTACACGAGAGAAAACTATCTGTTAGTAGAAGACAGTGAAGTCTTTATTTATGAAAACACTTCAAATATTTTTCATGTGACTAACCTCACAAAAATTAGAAATTTTCTGGACAATACACGTGAAAGGATAATATTAGATCACGAAGAAGCATACGCTGACACACCTAGAGGAACTAGACATGACAATAACTTACTTATAATAGAAACATTGCTGGACCAACTAACGATCACACGCTCCAAACGAGCTATAGAAACCTTAGGCACCATCTGGAAATGGATAGCTGGTTCTCCTGATCATGACGACGAACTAATCATTGAAAACAAAATTAACGATCTTATAAAAAATAATAATAAACAGTTTGTAACTAATATACAATTGTTTGAAGCAGTCAGCACGGTGACGCACACTATTAGAGACGAGTGGGTTACTGAAAAATGTAAAATTATAATTTTTGAATTACAGAACATGATAAATACTTTAACGTTAGCTAAATTAAAAATTTTAAACCCAGCCATATTTAATATAAGAGATATTAAAGAAATTATAAATCATGAAATTGTAAAAACATTCACTATAAGTGATCTGATAGATATATCAGAATTTAAAATTGCTCAAAAAGCAGAAATAATTGTTATATATATTAAGTATCCTATAATCTATAAAAAATGTAAATTATATGAAGCTAGAGCAATCAGTCAACAAGACGGAAAGCTAATTTTAGATAAAGAGATTATAAAATGTAATTCCAAATTTGTAAATGTTAAAAATTGTAAGAAAGAAATGGAACACACATATTGTGAAATTAATAAAAATAACAGTTGTTTATCTGAGTTGCTTAACGACCAGAAAACAAAATGTAATAAAATTAAAGAGAAAAACATAGACTTAGAAGAAATCAAAGATGGCGCTATTCTAATATCAGGACAGCATGCAGTCGACAATGTATCACTCGACGGAGTATATTTGATAAATTTCGAGAACTTTACTAACATAGATGGCAAGATCTATTACAACCCCACAAGAAGCATACAAAACTACCTTAAGACTCAAACAATTAACAGATACGAAATAGAAAACTATTATGAGTCACTAGATGAGAATCTAAAGTTTGAAAACATAAACCTACTTCAAAGTATAAAAATGCAAGTCGAAAATAATCCAATTATATCAACTACAGGTTTATTTTTCTTTGTAACACTCATACTTACACTTTTAGTACAGTATTCAAAACGAACAAGAATACCAAAACTCTCAGAAGATGAAATGATAAACCTAAGAGTAAACAAAATTATGACAATAGTCAGAAGGGAAGTTCCGGAGGAAACTTTTTAAAGAAAGAAGGGAGTTAACACATGATATCTCAATCATGAAAAGTGTCACCAACCTCACAGGAAATAGATTTAATAAACAAATATATCGAAATCTCAACATCACGTCCGATGCCGAAATAAGAAACATGATACTCCTGGTAACCAGACAATGCTATGATATAAACATCATCTCTCTTGGTAGGGATATTGAATATTTTTAGATGCTAGCTTTTAGAATTAATTGTACCTTAGAAGTAAGCGGTTGAAATTGGTGTAATAAAATATTTTTATTTTTTAAAACTTGAAATATAAATGATATAAATTAATTTGCACTATTCTTTCAAGTACGATGTTAAAAAAAATCGCGTGACAGCACATCACCTTGTCTAAAACCTTTTTCAGCGTGAGTACTCCATGGTCATCCTGCACAAACGGACGAGTTTGGCAGGGATGCCAAAACTAGACATGGCTCTATACAGATCGTCACTGTAGATGCTTTCAAATGCAGCCTTGCAATGGATGATGAGATAAAGGGTTTCGATTTGATGTTATTGGGTTTTTTCCAGGATCTGCCGTAATGTGAATATTTGATCGACTGTGGACTTTCCTGATCTAAAACCACACTCATTGGGACCTATCAGCTTGTTGACGATGGGCTTTAGACGTTAACAAATTACGGCAGAGAAGATTTTATGGGCGATGTTAAGTAGGCTGATACCTCTATAGTTGGTGCAGTTTAGAGGGTTTCCTTTTTTCAGGGTCGGGCAAACAATACTGAGGTTCTATTCATCAGGCATGCTTTTTTCCGACCATATCTTACAGATAAGTTGGTGCATGCTCCTAACCAACTTATCTTCCGCTGCTTTAAAGAGCTTGGCATTCAAGCCATCCACTCAAGTGGGTTTATTAGACTTCAGGTTAGATATGGTAATCTTTCCTTCATTTAAGTCGGAAGGACGGGATTGTTGGCTTCGTCGTCTATGTAGAATGTATCAATCAATCTTAACAGAATTTCCAATTTTGATTATTTATTATTTAAAAATAATAAAAGGTTGTTTTCCCTTAATTTTCGGAAACTGGATGAATAATATTTAATATTTCGGGGAAGCTAAAGAGATTATGTTTAACCTTAAAATATTCTAAGCTGAAAGTTTACTTAGCTGTAGCGTTAGGAAAATATCAAGGACTTAAAAAGGAAATATAACAGTGAACATTACAAATTGGAAATACTAAAAACGTAGTTGGTTTAAGCATTTCACCTGTTTTATTGTTTGGAGTAGAAAAATATAATTTTTAGACAGTACGCCCGAGGTTAACTGATAGAAATTCCCAGAAAAGCCTGTGTTACAGCTGAATTGTTTGATCAAAGGAATAAATTTAGGCTCACACAATTTAGGACAAGTGCACAGCTCTCCTTTTTTTGATTTTATAAGGGTTCGTTCAATAAGTTCTTTTGAATTTTGACAGTCGAAAGTAACATATTGTTGAAGTTACATTTTCTATCAATTTATCTGTTACATTCAGAACTTTTTGTTATATCATCATGGACAGATTTTGCAGTCATCAAAACGTGTGAATGATGAAATTGTTTTACCAGAAAAGACGTTCGTTCTAATCGAGCAACGTACTCCTATTTACGTTATCGGAAATCGTCCTCCGCAGAAGAGAAGAATCAGAAAAGGTCACTTCTTGTATTTTTGGTGTAGAGTTGAGAACGTCATCAGTCCTTATTCCATTGAGAACGACAAGCGACTTTAACCGTCTTTCTTCTCAAACAAGTGATCAAAGTTTGCCACCAAGTTCTTGTGGGGAGATATTAAACTTAAGATTTGTATCTTTTTGGCCAATGCTGCATAATCAATTCAAGACCTTAAAATTTCTTGAAGTTGACGAGAACATATACAGCTTCAAATGTGCAAATTTCATAGTAAAGGATATGATGCTTCAATCAAGGCGAAGCTGCTATTTTACTATTATAATTTCATAATGGAATGCCATCCTCTTTACAATGGAAGAAATATCCACATATATAATTTAGCCCTCTTCTCTTATGATATTCATGGACCTAGTAAAATATTGTTTTATTAAGACGTAAGCTCTTCACGAAAAACCCTTTACTTGAATATTTCCAAGGTGGATTCTATATGAAACCGAAGGATTTCAAAAATTCCAAAAAAATAAAAATTTGCATGAACTTTTAATTTTATTGAAATTCTTAGGAATTCAACCACCGCCGCCACCGAAGCATATATCATTTAAGAAGAAATAAATTGGGAGGCTTTCATTACCATTACCCTTTCTAAATTCTTATTCTCGTTGAGCTGACGTGCAAAAATGTGCCTCAGCAAAAATCCTCTATTAAAAATGTCTGAATACACCAATTCATTTAGTATGAAAATAACTCCGGTTTTTTTGTCTTTGCTTTATTGGAAAATCTTTTTTCCCATCAAATTGATGTTTTGTTAACAAGGGTTATGTCTGAAGAGCAAGGCTGAAGGCAGATAGCCCTAAAACTTTTTTTAGACAGCCGCTGTCCAGCCAGGTGTATCTGTGGGAGTACATTCTACGCTAAAAGAATGTTGAAAAAATACCAACAGGCATCCAAAATTTCTATAATGTGAACATTAATGAATATTAAGACCTGGAATTGTTACAACACACCGTCTTCGTCCACCCCCCCTTCACCATTCACAACGGCTGACTAAATTCGTAAAATGCGAAAAAAGGACTTAATTTCATTCAAGGCCATTACCATGAAAAAATTTCGGGTCCATTGAAGTTAAGTGATATTACATTGTTGTACATAACCAAAAAACAAATATTTGTAGGTAAGACAAGAAGTGGGTTTTATAACGAATTCAGTCGAAATATCATAAAAGAATAGGAACTTCGCTACACCATCATTATGGCATGGTTATGGGAGGCTATATTGACGGTATAAGAAGGTAGGGATCTTATTTTTTGTTCTTACGTTTACGACCATAAGTTAATCTTTACTCTTATTTTTCTTCTTCTTCAAAACTCAATTCAAACCATGGACAATGAATGACGTAAATTAGGCAATATAGGTTGGCTCTTACATTTATTACATTTTTCTATAGCTTCAATAAATAAAGAGTTTTTTTTTTTGCTGTGGGTTGTTTCTCGAGAAAGAAGCAGAACCTGAGGCTCTTAAGGCAAAAAAGGAAATATTAGCTGGGTAAATGGAAATGGCAATAACTGATGACCTTTTTCATTCTTTGTAGAAGAAAAAGTCCCGGTTTTACCTTTACCGGAATTGATGAATAATTAAGTGAACGAAGTCGAATTGTTAATTGCAAAATACTCTTTTATGTTTTTGTTTTTTTTTAGATTACCGGAAACGGTACTTAAACTTATATTTTGATACCTGAAAATTGATTCCAAACGAATGGTCAAAACTCTCAAAGTCAAACTATAGTCAAAAAAGGGTGTTTCATATTATTTTTCTTTTATTTTGTTTAATAACTCTCAAGGCGTTTAATTGTTTACAAGATGTTCTAAGCATTTCGTAGCATTTTTGTTTGTTCGTTAAATCTGCTAACGATAAAAATAAGGCCCGAAAGTTGCGCAGAGAAAATTAGAAACATCCTATTATGTGTCTATGGGGAGGGAGGTTTGCAGGAGGTCAGAATGCTTCCCATTACATAGCTCATTGTTAATACTTCGTAATGAAAAACATTTCATTTGCCAAATTTGAGGCTTACCTATTTTCTAAACAAATCTTTGGTTTATATTTGGGTCAAATAAAATTTTAAATTTATGGCGTAATTTGTATTGATAGCTGAAACACTGTTCTATTAGCTTCCTTTCAAAAAATAGACCATTTCAAATTCACAATTATGTGATCAATTTTTGTCCAAGATCAAAACTTGTGTGGATTATAAAAATAATACATTGAGTATAGTTAATGTCTGATAAGTTTGAATTATCGGAAAAATTAATATTTGTGTACTTGTTTAATACTCCTCCGAGTATTATTTTCCAGAAATGTGTATGTTCCCAATTTAACAAAAATCATATTTATGCAAAATTCTCGTAGAAAACTTCTTTTCTCCGAAAACTTATCAAAAAGAGTTATAATCTTGTTGGGTCAGATTTTATGAGCTACAATGTGTACCCTACGAATTTTTAAAAAGAATATCCGTATAGTTTCTGAGTAATATGGATAAAACAGAAGTTCACCTTCTTTCAACCTCCTTTTCAAATCTAGTTTACTTTTAAGGAACGTAAACCACCACACTTCAACTTTGTCGAAATTTGTAATTTAAAGTAAATACGTTCTTTAATCTCCTATTAAGTTTAGCTTCCTCAAATATAAAAAAGGGCTAAAAGGTTAGCCACACTGATAACATCCCGTTCCCCTCTATCGTTTTTTTTTTTTTAAAGTTTAACAAAATTTGTATCTTAGTTCTTAGTTTAGTGTGCTATCTCCCTATGTAAACGGTTTTTAGTATTGTTTTGTCTTTCGTTTTCTTAATATGACTTAACGAAGCTTTGGAAGTATTCCTATATTTTTACTGTTCATAAAAAAGGAGCAAAAAATAATGTTATGAACTGCAGGCCCTTAGCCAAGCTTTCTTCAATTCCCAAGCTCTTCGAAAGCATTGTCTTAAGAGCAGATACACTACAACCAATCTTACAACGTTATCACTACAGACTTTAAAAAGAGTCTTTGTTGATAATACCTTCAGAACAGCTGACATAGTTGTTATTAGGTTCTCAATCTTGATCCCATTTATGCAATCTCAAGAGTCCCTCAAGGGAGCCACCTTGGTCCTTTATTATTTGTCTTTATTATAAACGACGTTATAAATGGCATTGATAAATTCAACTGTCTCTATTTACGCTGATGACATGAAATAAACAAAGGTTATTCATCTGACTCCAAAATGAACTTAACTCATTTCACACTTGGTGTGACAAACATTTCTTAAGACCCAATGTAGCTGAACCCGTAAGCGTTCACATCTTCCCTACTGAACTCATAATTTGCACGATGTTAATATTCATTCTGTGTGTAGTATTCGCGACTTAAGAGTTGTTTGCGACACTCTATTAAGTTATCGAGCCCATTTGTATTATTAAGGCCAACATATTACTTGGCTTTATCAAGCGTTGTTCTAAAGAAATCACGAACCCTTACGTCACTAAATCCCTTTACACCACCTTTGTTAGACATCTACTTCGTCTCGTCATCAGAACTCTCAATTGTCAAAAAATTGAATCTTTACAATGCCGTTTTGATTCGATTCGACTCACAATTTCTTCTAGAAAAGATTAATATTTACTAATCCAAGTAACGTCAGATAGACCTTTTCTCTTTCCCCTTCCTCGTTGCCATACATATTGCCTTTTTGAAACTATTACTAGAATAAACGTGCATACAACCTTTGACTTCTATATCATTCCTTCCTTCCTTAGAAACAATCTATACAACTCGTTTTAAGTATTTCGTTCATTAAAAACTAATGTGTGGGATTTCAGGCCCAAGCCTAGGTTAATATTAAAAAAGAGTCTGGTACGCTATCCACACTGATAACTTACCATCCCTGCAGTCGATTTGTCCTGCTTAAAACTTAAAAAAAAATAGAATATAACAATATTTTGATTTTGGCTTAATAATTTGGAGTCAAGATCTTTCTTGTTTCTCCTAACCTTGAGTCGAAAAACATTTTTTATCACTATTTTTTTGTTGCTCTTGCAAGTTTTTAAGCAAATATTACTGAAAATCGAAATTAGTAAGTAATTCATTTTATTAGAACAATTATTTGGTTACAAAGTTTATGTATCATGGTATTGAATTTGAGATAGCCTTGGCTTAGCAGTCAGCTTGAATGGCAATATATTAAAATGTGAATGAAGGGTGATATAAACATAATTAAAAGGAAAATTAAACTTCAAATATACTCAGTCATTAACAAATTTCTGTATTTTAAATAGATTTAAGAAAATTAGACAATTCTTTCCAGTTTCTTCCGTTTAAAATTTCTAATTTTTCCATTATTGTAAAACGCTCCTTTCCTTGATATGCAAATCTTAGGTGTTTGAAGATTGGACAAATGCTTATAAAATGAAAGTTGTCTTCTTTGACCTTCATGTTGCACAGCGTGCAAAATTGGTCGGATCCACCATTGTATTGACTGCCATTAAGGTAGAAGAGCTCACATCTCGATTAAAACAGCACCGATATTTCTTCGTAGCTAAGGTTATCTTGAAAGTAGTTGTTACTTTTTGTTAATTGTGAATATAAAATTATACTTTCAGATTGTCAATGCGTTACGAATGTAGTCTTGAGTCTTCATTTATTTGCATTAAGGAGTAAAGCTGTTCTCTTAAGGAGTTCAGTTTAAATTAATGTTGTAATAAGAGGGAATGTTTTGCCTTTTCATCATCCACCAGTCGATGTTTCATTGTTCGTAGTGCAGCAATTTTTTCGTTAGACGAGTATCAGAATGTGAAGCAATTTTTAAAATGTAGTCTGCTTGAAACTTAAGGGTATAAGTTAAAATCTTAGGCAACCCTGTTTTAAGATATAATAACATAATTTGGGGGTAGATGAGACATTTTTTTATTTCTTTATTCTATTTAAACTTCGGGAGATATGTGTGAAGACCATGATTCTCGATTTTTCAGTGTTTATAGAGAGACCCCAGTTTTCACAATAATTTGAAAGACGGTTAATCATCAATTGCAGGTTTTCAGGTGATTCCGATAGTAAAACTAGGTCATCCGCATACAAAAGCATATTAACATTAGTGTCAGCAATATGTTTATGTTTAACTCCTGAGTCTGTATCAAACCACGGAGAGTAAGCTGAACCATCCCATACTGCTGCTTGCGTCCCCGTCTACATTTCTTTCAGGACTGATAAATTTTGTCGTAAGACCTACTTGTGACAGCTTATATTAGAGTGCTGCTTTTAAATTGACAAAAAATGAGTAAACTTTCTTTTTCCTACCTTGAAATGCTTTTATTACTGAAGTGAGACCAAATATTAGGTGCAAACAGTTAAGTAATTTTTTCTGTAACCGGCTTGAAGTTCCGTAAGAATTTTATGATTGTCAACCCAATTTTCAAGCCTGCTAACATGAATGAGATTCCACGGTAGTTTTCCGGGTTATTAAAATCACCCTTTTGATGTATTGGAAATATCACGGACTTTTTGAATGAGTTTGGTATTGTAGCTGTTGTTAATATCGTATTAAAAAGGAGCTTTAAATTGTTGTTCAAGGTTGGACAGGCGTTTTTGAAAAATTCATACGGTATACTGTTTTCACCGGGTGTAATAATAACATTTTAGATTTCATTAACTGTTATTTCCGAATCTAGAATATCGTCCAAGACTAAAGGTTTTGCATATGCAAATGATAAATTTGATTTGTTAAAAAGTAACTCTTTGAAGTGCAAAGCGAGATCATCTGCGGATATAGTTGCGCCTATCACGAAGTTGGACCCGCTTATTTCCTTGGCTGTTTTCCAAAAGTCTTTTGGGTTTTTTATGAGGCCTAGCGATCGTACTTGGTTGTTTCGAAATTCAAATTTTTTGAAGAAGCATAGTTTTTTATACACAGCATTTGATTCTAAATACAATCTCTTCAGTTCTTCTGTATAGCATTTGCGTAGAGAATGTAAAAAAGCGAATGTTTTTGCCTTGCTTTAACAAATTCATAATCAAACCACTACTGTTTAAATTTAACTGAGGGAGTATGACTTTGGGTTTGTGAGGAATTTCGTACGCTTGATTTTACTGCATTTGAGAATTTTTCCGTGGAATTAAGGTTTGCAGGAATTCCAAACAGATGTTTAAACTTCCCATAGGAAGTTATTGTAATGGGCTGGGATGCGACTCACACTTATAACTTCCCATCCCGTCTGTCGATTTGTTTTGTTTAAAAGTGGTTTTCATGTTGGGCTAAAAAAAGTTGTTAATAAAATTATTCTTAAAAATTTTAGAATTGCCAACAATATTTTTCATACAAAGAAATAGTTTAGTTTGAAAATCTAGTTTTGATAAATAGATTTTTAGTCGAACCAAATGTTTACCAATTTTAGTAGCATTTTTTAAATGTTTACAAATTGGATGAATGAAATTAATTTGAGAGATATCAAGAACCAAACATCAATTTTTAACAAATTTCCGTACTATTTTTTGTAGATTTTATTCTTTTATGAAAAAAGGACTATTGGATTTCTATACAAAAAACTACTGAATATCGAAAAAAATATTTTCTGTGAAATAAAAAAAGTTTGAAAATAGTATTTTTAATTTTTGAAAAGTTATATGAGTCGAATGTAAATTTTTACCAAGTTTTAGTATTGCTTTTTTGTCAGGTTTGTATTTGTTGTAAAAAAACTGTCAATTCGATTTTTCTCAAAATTTCACTGAATGTTGATAACAATATTTTATAAAAGTTAAAAGTAGTTGGAAGGCAATATCTTAAAGTTTGAAAAGATATTTGAGTAGAAAATCACTTTTTACCAATTTTTATTTTTTGTAAGAAAACTTTCAATTCGAATGTTCTCAATTTTTATCAGAATATTAAAGTTTTGAAAAGATTTTGGAGTAGAAAATCAATTTTTACCAATTTTCATTTCAAATTTTTGAAAAGGTATTTTAGTCAAAGTTTATTTTTTATAAAAAAAAACTGTCAATTCGATTTTTCTCAAAATTTGACGGAATGTTAAAAACGTTATTCTTCGTTGTACAAAATTGTTTTGGAGTGAAATCGTTTTTTGTTCGTACATTTTTCGAGGTGATACATTTTTTTTAGTTATTTTGATTTATAAAAACCGTTAATTCAATTTTTCCAAAAATATATTTGTTTCGTTTTAAGTTACAATATATAAAATAAAATTTAATTTAACCCGTCAGAGTTATTAGATCGTGAGATATTTAAGGTTGACCAAATTTTCACCTTCTTTTTTAAAAACTGCTACGGTAAATAACCACCCACGCAATTTTTGAGAACTCTTTCTGAATCTTTCTGAATTATTATCTGTATAACAACATTTATTTGAAGTCGATATCTCTTCTGGTTCTTGAGCTATGGACAACGAAAGTACACACGCACTCACAGGCGTATTTCAAAAAATCTTTTATTTCGACTCTAGGGACCTTGAAACGTCGAGAAATGTCAAAATGTTCAATTCGACAAATCGGACCCATTATATATCCTTTAGGAAGGTTAAAAAGGCCAGGATGCGACCACGATACACAGAATGAAAAAATAGTACAATAAGTTTAAATTCAAACCCAATCTTGGCTCTAATGAAACTTAAGTTGAAAACTATTTTATATATTAGTTTTTATTTGTAAATGTAGGTTTTGGGTTTTAGCAAAAGTTGTCAATTATTTTTTTTTTAAATTAACTAAAAGTTAACAACAACATTTTGCATATGATAAGAAATCTGTTTTTATTTCAGATAAAAGTTGTTTAGAGTCTTAAAAATGGTAACATTTATTATAAAATGGTTATAAAGTGTCATAAAAAGAAATGATGTTGATTTTTAGTGTGCAACTCTTCAAAAGCTTATAAAATGTTTTAAGACTTCAAAATTATTTATGATTTAATTTTGAATAGGGTATAGCTTTAAAGAGACACCTTTTTATAATTCTGGAAGGAACCAAAAGTTGATTTTTAAGTTGTTTTTAAATAGTTGTTTTGTTAATTTGAATGCAGTCTGCGGTTAAATGTTTGATGAAAAGCTGGAGGTTACGTTCGTAGAGTTGGCATATGGTTGGAGGTTGTTGAGTAGGTGACTTTTGGTGAGCTGGTGTGTCCAATCCTCAACCTGGTGAAGCATTTTGTTCATGATTGCAAGTAAGGGCATTAAAAGAGTAGTGATGAGACGAATCCAATAGTTTTTTGACGATACAAATAAGAACATTTTAGCTTCACATTCTGCTTGTTCATTAAATAAATAAATAAAATTTGAATGATGTTATCTCTCACTTTGTTAATAAAGTCCGATCGGTTGTTGACGTTTTCGATGACAGCTGCAGCTGAAGATAGACTGTCTGTGCAAATTACTGTCTTTTAAAGATTTAGAAGCAATTTGCGTGGCTTTCAAAACGGCTAAGGCTTTGGCAGGAAAGATTATGAAAAATGGTGGTAGTTTACCTAATGAAATTACGTTGTTGTCCTTTGGTTCTATGTCAATTATACGAGCAAATATAAAGGTGATGTAGAGGGCTGATGGTGTCTTGGAGTGGTTTAAGATTTTGGTGCATACTGAGAGAATTGGAGAGTTATAGGATAGGTACAAGTATTTTAGCTACAAGCCTTGTTGGACTTCTTTTCTTTCCTCGATTGATGAGAAACCACCCTCTGCGAGGATACTTTTGATTGTACTGGTTCTGAAAGCTTTAAAGCTGGCTCTGATTTCGGCGTAGTAGTGTGCTTTAGGGCATTTTATGCAGGATTTTTCAAATTTTAAACAAATAACAAGGCCATAATAAATTTGCGATAGTACAACAGCTTTTGTAACGTTGATCAATTTATTGGTATGCGTTAGACTATTTTTGGAAGCTAAATATTTTAGGGAATAATCTTCGGCAAATGATTAAAACACTTAACTCGAGCTTGTTCAAGCACAGTTTTATTCGCTAAAAGAGATTAAAAAAAATTATAAAAGTATTAACACTTCCCAAGACTTGGAGCGGAATGACTGACTATTTTTTTCTAAAGGTAATATTAACGACGGCGGCAAGTATTTTTCCTTGATGGAGCTTATTGGACTCCCTGAGTCCAAGAGTGTTGTGAGTACAGATGAACATTCAAAGCTGCTCTCAATGAATCGATAAGAAATTGTCTTCTCAAAATTGTTGGTTTCTATTCTGCATCGTTGTTGGAATCTGCTTCTTTCTCGATTAAATATTTTTCTGGCTTCTCGGTGAATTTGTTGGTTGGATATTTGTTGGTAATCTTCATTGCTGTTGCTGTTGGCCTTGAGTGTCAAAATTGGTTTACTTTTCAAACAATTTTTAGCAATGTGACCACTTGTACCACAATTGCATACAATATCTTAATTTGTTAATCCTGGAAGCTATATTCGTACATAATGCTCAACAATGTTCCTTAAAACCAAATTGACAATCAAATACAATTTTGGAAAGTGTTTTTAATTTACTAACAGACATAATTTTTATATTATTTATATTTATGGCAGGACTACAACAGGAATGTTTTCTACAAATATTCAGAGTTTGCATTTGTTAAAAGAAATTTTAGCGCAGAATTGGAGGCAACAAGAATTGATAAATTAAAGTATATCGCTGAAAGAGTTTTCTGTACGGGAGATATCTTTGAATTTGGAAAGAATGTAAAGATCTTCGGCATAAAAAGTGTGATCAATATTTTTATACTTCCAAATTATTGCTCCGATAGTGGCAATCTTTCGAGGATACCATTATTCAGGTTGTAGAGTACTCCTTCTCGGAATTTTTTTTCTAACAATTTATTCATGCAGGATATTAGGGATGAAGGTCCGTAGACAATATTCACACCGTAAAACGTTTTAAACTTAAATTTACTATTTAAATACTTCTTGCAATGTTGAATAAATCAGGTAAAAAATTGATGTAAATTAATCCTGAAAGCTTAAAAAAAATATATTTTTCATTAAAAAGCCCTACAATTTCCACATAAGCCCGATAATTTCTCTTCCTTTTCTTTATTGTCTGCATAATTGATTCTTTTATTTAAAAACAAATCGTTTGCTGGGAGAAGTACGCGGCGGTACAAGGTGGCAACTTTTTCTTGTTAATTAAGTTTAATAAAACAGTCACTTATGCGGTTTCAGTCCCCTTATACATTCTTAAAGTCTCCCAACATCAAGATAAATCTGACTCTGTATATTAGCAAACACATAATTCAATGGAACTTATTTTCCCCTAAGGAGTTTTCATATATATGTAAAAAGTACAACCAACAACTTTCCCTAAAGCAGCTTTTTGTAGAATAAATATATACTGCTTTACAGGGAATTGAGCGTTCCACGGCATCGGTATGGCAGGCGTCATCATCATCGTGCGTCGTCGTTGTCGTCGTCGTCGACGTCATTCAAAAGTTATCTTCAATTTAAAAGAAAAACAATTATAAAATGTTCAACTTATTCTTGGAGCCAGCCAGCTAGCACCGCAAGTCTTCATCGCTTGTCTTGAACTTTAAAATTTAATTTTTTAAGCATGTTATGTTTTTCAAAAAGGTTTATCGGACCGATGTTATGTTCGTTGAAGCTTTCACAACATAAATTTATTAGAAAGCATTTTGTTTTTGTATCTCGCTCTCTGTCTCTCTTTCACTCTTGTTTGTGGAACAAAAATCTTTGAATTGCTCTAGGAAAGGATTTTTCCAGGAAATTTCTGAACGATGAAGGATGCTGGAAGAAAACAAAATTTAAATCACCCTCAGCTAATCCTTTCTGCGACTTGAAGATCTAAATACCAAAAGATGACGGTTAGATTATTAAAAATAGCCTATGGCGAAAAGCAGAAGAACAAGAAATCAAAAAGACTAAAAACTACATTAAATTTAGGAATGGGTCGGAAAAGCAAAGTAAACAGTGGCGGATATAATGAAAGGGAGGGTCTAATGTCCCTACACAGTTCTTGATTACTTATTTGAAGTAAATGCCGCAATACAGTGGATTTTAAAGTTTTGAAGAATTTTTGATTAAACTAAAGCTTAAAAATTTTAAGTGTTCATACCAGCTAACAAAACTTCAAAACTCTGATAAAAGTACTTAAAGACCACAAGCTTTAAGAACTTATATATAAGAAGAGTAGTGAATCAAATCTTGAAAAGACAACAGATTAAGAATTTGATTCAGATGAAGTCTTGAGAGCAAATTAAGGGACATCAAATAAAAATCTGCATTTACCCCAAACCTAACATCAGCTTCTGCATACAACTAGGAACAGAATGTTCAATTTAATTTACTATCAAACCACCTTCGAGGCCTTTTTCACTAATTAAGACACTCTCCATAAACTACAAAGCAAAAGCCCGCAACCTAAACTTTTTTGCTGTGAGTCTATAATCACTGCCCAGTTTCTTCCAGAAAAGCTCCTGAATTTTAAAATCACATTTTCTTAAAATCTTTGTTTGTACCACAATATGGGCCAAATGATAAAATTGAATATGCCTTACAGGGTTGCTTTGCCTTACACTCTGACAAATTGCTTGAAATAATAATTACCTATTAAACTGTCGACTTTAAATGGTTATACGACCATCTTCCGCCTAAGTGGATAGGCAAAATAATATTTGAGTCCTATGCAAACTTAACTGAAAATCTATGCACAACCTTAACCAACTATTTTGCCTTGAAGACTCGTATACTAGTACTTTGTATGACAACTTTGATATGTTGATGTTAACAAAAAAAGCTTCTTGAGTGAAGTGAGGAGAGAGAGAATTAAGCAAAGGACAAACAAAACAAAATGTCTAACCGACCGAGGGCAAATATTTGTTTGTAAAATATGGATGCGAGATAAGTCCTTTTCCATTTTGAAGATAGCCAATTCAACAGATGTATTCCCTAAAGGAGATGAATATATAGGTACAGGGATGGTTATAGGTGCTTTTACGAGTATAAGGGCCTTATAGGTTTTAAGTATCTCAAAAAGTTTTAGCTTAAGCAAAGTCTAGGAATTCCAATGAATGATTTGCCGTTAAATATGCTAAAATTCATGGGGGGATTTTGATTTTCTTATATTTGCCTGTTGCTTTCGTCATTTTAGCAAAGCTTCCCCCAAGAAATAGGTTACAAATTATTGTCTCATACATAGTTAACTGCTGATTTGGAAGCCTTGAAAATGTTCATACGAATTTGTTAAATAATCATATAAGGTAGGTAGAGATGGCAGTCACAAGCAGTTTTACTGCGTAACTCAATTAGCGCTAGAAAGGGCCGTTTCGGTACCACCTAATGCGTTTGTTCGGTCGAAAATCTGATATTATGCACATATCTAACGCAGGTCTATGTTAGGCAGAAGTTTATGAAAACACAAAACTTTTATAAAAATGTGAAGAAGCTCCATAAATTAACTAGGTCCCAGTGACACTCAACCAATCCGAGTTATGTCAAGATAGGAGTTGACCTACAGTCTTATGCCAATTCCGAACGTCTAATTTGAGAAAGCAATTTTTTGACAGCACTTACTCGCAACGGGCAGTGCCCGTAAAGAACTTGAAGAATGACAGAGACTGGCATTGAACCCAGATTGGCATGACAATCCTACGCACTGACCATCACGCCACATAGATTACAAAATAGCTACATAATTAATTATCAGCTCAAGAAATATCTCGAAGATCGAAAGCTTCTTAATGACCGTCAGTACGGTTTTCGAAGCAATAGGTCCACTGGAAATCTCATGGTTCTTCTCACCGAACAGTGGAGCAGATCTTTACATCGTTTTAGAGAAAGTAAGATTTTTGCACTTAATATTCCAAAGGCATTTGATAGGGTTTGGCATTAGGCTCTCTTATTGAATATGCGTGCTTTTGGTTTGCATGAATCCCTGCTTCATTGGATTAGTAATTACCTTTCGGATCTTTCAATACAAGTAGTATTGGAGGGATTCAAGTCTGAAAACCATCAAAAGAAATGCTGGTGTGTCCCAGGGCTCTGTTCTATCTCCAACACTTTTTTCATTTTTATTAATAAACTCCTGTCTGCAACTTCTGATCCAATTCTTTGTTTCGCTGACGATAGTACCTACTCTTAGCATTTCATATTCGTTTTCAGAGTCACATGTCACATCCCTCTTCTTCGGATGTGGAATTGCAACGACAAAATATGATAAGCTCATTAAATTCCAACTTAAACAGCATTGTACAATGGAGAATAAGAAACCGCGTGAAATTTAATGCTTCGAAAACCCAATGCTGTCTCGTATCGTTAAAGCGTGGCACTTGCGTCGAGGAGACTGAACAATTCGATATTCTCGGTATGTGTATCACTAACTACTTCTTGTGGAACGATCACATACGCGATGTCGCCAAAAATGCAGCAAGGTGTTTAGGTTTCCTTAAGCGATGCATGAAATGTTTTACACCTTCCGATCTGGCAGTTATCTACAGGACTTATATACGTCCCAAGCTTGATTATAATTCCCAACTCTGGGCTGGTGATCCTGCAACTTACTTAAGCCTCTTGGATAGTATTGAGCGTAGAGCATTTAAATTGATAGGTGATAATATCATCATAAGTTCGCTTAAAAATCGTGGAAATGTTTCTTGTCTCAACCTTTTTTACCGTTATTTTAAGGGTTTATGCTCTAGTGAAATAGCCAGCTGCATCCCTCCCCTTTAACAGTTCAACGGTAATACCCGCGCTTATAGGAATGCTCCACAGTATACCCTCTAGCCCAACTTCTGTCGTACCGTCAAATATAGAGATTCGTTCTTTAGCCGTACTACGCGAATGTGGAATTCCTTACTACATTCTGTCTTTCCCAGCCATTGTAATATTCAGGAATTCAAAACCAATATGCACCGACACCTCCTTTCAACCCCTCTCTCCCTTTCCTAGTGCTCAAACTGTGTCTTTACATAATATGGGTAGTAATATCTCCTTAAGTGTGCGCTTATTACAAAAAAAAAGTATCAGAGATTTTGTTTTGTATATGATACAATTTACTTCAAAATAAGAACAGTTTTTGATGATATGCCATATCTTCCTGGCAACTCATCAGCCCATTCATTTCCATCAATGCCACTATGACCTGGAACCCAAATAAGAGTGACACGGAGGTTAATGTTGAGGCTGGATTGTTACCCTGAAATTGTTGGAACAGTATAGTGGATGTTGTGGCTGAATTGATGGCCATAGTAGCCGCACGGCTGGCAGTGTAGATAGCCATATTTCTATTTTGGTTTGAGTTTGATTTGAATATTTTGCATTCTTCTCTGATTGGTTGTAATCCCGCTTGAAATACACTTGCAAAATGAGCTAGTTGAAAAGGCTTTAATACATTTAAGGATTCAGAGAAGATCCCATCCCAACTTCACACTCCATATTTGACCCGTCAGCAAAGATGTTGGTATCGAAGTTCTTTCGTAACAATGCTATTCTCCCGATTCTTTCAATCTTGCCATGTTCATATATTATTTTGATTTTCAAATTTAAAAAAAACTTTTTTTTTATGAAATAAAGAAATAATAATATTGAATGTGTAGGTTAACTGGTAGGAGATGCAGAATAGAATTTAAGGCATCTGTCGGGCAAGATCGATTAGCCTCTATAGAGCGACTCTAGCTATTCTTTAAACCTTCCTTATTGTCCTGATATTGTATTTGTCATTAAGCGCAGGCCACCCACCATACACTTGATCCATATGAAAAAATAGGATGAACATTCCCTGTTTACGCCTACATAATTATTTTCGATTGAAGGCCCCACTTTTTAAAAGTTTTTCTACAGGTGTAAAAGGATATACAGCCCTTCTTAACCCGTTCTTCAATGTTTACTTTTGCGCTACCTTAGTAATTGTAACAAATAATTCGCCATTAAATTAACCGCCAATTATTTAACATAATTATGTTAAAATTTTCAAGTTGGTAGTATTGGATTCACTTAATTGATAGTAAGGAAATATTGTTTTGTTCATTTGACAATCATTGAATCTGTCAAAATTTGTGACACATGATAATGATTTTCATGCTTTTTTGACAATTTATGTATGTATATTGTCCATTTACAATGGGAATTCTGACACTTCTTTTGAACCATCCTTTGAACCAATGGTGGATCTTGGGGAGGAGGGTCCTGGGGCTCATAACAAAAGCGTATAGCTGATATAAAGAATTGTTTCTCAGATGTAAGGCAGGTGAAATGTATTAAAATTAAACAAGCAGATGTCGAAAGCCGGATTTTTATCAAAAAGATATGACGGCTGCATAGTTTTTAGAATTGACAACAACAAACACATGGTACGAAACTTCATATAATTAAAAAATGACATGCCTAATAAATTTGTTTCCAAATGTGAAATATGGTCGAATCTCCTAAGATTGTAAATATAGCGCAGAGAACTATTGAATGCTACTTGAAGTTTTATTTTGCTTTCAGTATCACAGTTATAAAATATTTCACAACCATACACGAGAACTGGTATAACCAAAGTCTTAACGAGAACTAATCTTGTCTTTGGTGGTGTAAACTTTTGAGCGTCCATAAAGTTCGAAGAACCCCATATGCTTTACCCACAACTTCATTAATATGGTCATTCCATGTCAAAGTTCAGTTGAATACCAACCCTAAGTTCTTTGACTTATCCACGAATTCAATTTTTGAAGAACCAAGCATAATTGAGGGAAAATAAGACATATCTAGCTTCTTTTTCGAGATAACAAGGCATTTACATTTCTTCGGATAGAGCGAGAGACTATTGTTTACCGACCACCTCATAATTCTTTGGAGATCATCGTTCAGATCATTGGCACAATTTTGTATGACCCCAAGAGGGTAGCTTTAATAGATTTGAATATCATCAGCATAGATGGGATTTGGAAATGTTAAAGTCGAAGACTGACATAGCAGCGTTGGAGTACGAAGAATTCTGGACAAAGATTCAAAGTGCCCGTAATAAGTACGGTGATGAGGTATTTAGAAAAGGGAAACAGATCGCAGGTTTCGAGGGTTGGTGTTAAGATGAATATCACTCAGGAGTGCCCGGGAATCTATATTGCCCATTGACAATTGGTGAGCAAATAAAGGGGTTGTAATCTTTTTTATTTAATTAATTAAACCGTTTTAATCGATCGGCATAAGGAGTCAAGTTGGATGTATCATGCCAGGGGAGGCCACGTAAGGCAAATCGAACAATACGTCTTTGAACATTTTCAAATTTGAGTGAATGGTTTTTTAAAAGGAAGACCATACTTTCCATGCAAATTCAAGATAAGGACGGACTAGGGAAATGTAGAGCGCTTTAGGCACATAGGGGTTGGAAAATTCTTTGACCATCTCTTAATAAAACCTAGAGATCTATTTGCTTTATTAATAATTTTGTCTAAATGAGAATGGCAATTCAAGTGTTTGTCACAAAATGATATTAAGTTAAGACAGACTTCGTTAACAGATAAGACGAAGAGAAGGGGGCCAAGGTTACTACCTTGTGGGACTCCAAAAGTTGCATGTATGGAACTGAAGACCGAGCTACAGAAGAGGACTCTATAAGTCCAATTCGCAAGATAAAAGCCTATCCAGTTTATAAATATAGATGGAAAGCCTAGTTCTCTAAGATTGAGATAAATTAAATTATGGGATATTTTATGAAAGGCTTGCTGTAATCAGTGTATACAACATCAACTTCATTGCCATTCTCGTTAGTCGTTGTGGATCTACCTTTAAAAAAAAACATGTTAAGAGGGGGAGAATAAGTGTTTGAAATGGAAATAAACGGAATCCTAAAATTGGCTTTCAAAAATATTATTGTTGTTTTCAGTTTTATTGCCTTGTTTATGAATCGCAAATATAAACGAATCTTTTCATATATGAGGAAAAACACCTTGGGAAAGAGAGAGTTCAAACAATGCATTTAGAGACTTTGACAGAGAATGCATACATTTTTTTAGAACAACTGATGAGACGCCATCAGGACCATGGCTAAAGTTTTCTTTGAGGCTTATGATTTTGGCAAGTATCATTTCTTCAGTTATTTTAAAAGATGAAAGAGAGGTTTGAGTGCAACCATCTCAATAACTAAAGTAGTATTGATCAGGATCATGAAGAAGTTCAGTATAAGAATTGCTTAAGTCTTTAGCAAGAAGATTTTTTATAGTTGTTGGATCTGAGGAGATTATGTTGGAGAAACTCATTAAAGGTGGATACCCATCAGATTTTCGTTTGACATTTATAAACTTGAAAAATGTCTTTGCATCAGAAAGAAGATTACTTTTCATTTGGTTAAGGTATTGGTTACAAAGGGATTCCCTTAGTTCAGAGAAGGAATTAAAGGCGAGAAGATAGTTGTTGTGGTCGGTATCAGATTTGGACTTCCAAAGCTTGTTACGGGTATTTCTCGGGCTACAGATCTCTTTAATGTACCAGTGGAGAGAAGAAAAAGTTGTTTTCAAATTTAATGGGAAAAGAGAGAATAAGGTTAACTTGAAACTAAAGTAAAAATAAATTCTGTAACGTGTAATTATTGAGTGCCACACGAAAGTTTCTTCCCAACTTGTTTGGTAACCAATTTTTGTTTAGAAATTCTGTACTTAAAAGCACCTTTTTTCTTAAATCAAGAACCAAACAGTGGTCTCTCCACAATTTTGAAGTTTTTTTGTTCCTTTAAGATCAAAATAATTTCAAAAAGTTCACCAAAAACAGTAATTTTTTAGAATTTGTCTTCTAGCATCGGCTTTAGTCTACAAGTAAGCAGTCTAATTACGGTAATAATAATAGACTGACGAAAAAAACCCTCTGTATGTTTGCTCTTAAATATGGACATTTACAAAACTCTTGGAATCTTGGAATTTATTCAAATGTAGGGACAAGGGAGCCGTCCAAATTTAATAATTAGACCATATCTGGCAGGAAACCGTGTTCTTAAATAGTCTTATAATTAAAGTTGTCACTTCACAGAACATTAAAGTACATTTTTAAGTTTGGTTCAAAAACTCATCTCTATGTTAAGTGTGTCAGCCTTCCAGCCTGATTAATCTGGATACGGCCTTGTTTTCGAAAGGTTTATTTTGGTTGCATTCGGCTTGAATGTTGATTTGGAGCCCCAAAACAGTTGCTCCATTTTTTAATTTTAGTGCCAAAATCCGTCACTGGATAAAAGCTTCTAGCCAAACTGACAGATTGCTCTCTCACTCCATGTACGAATAAGAAAAAAAAAGGCAATGTGGTCAAAAAGGATATTTTATATTCCAAAGTCAAATTCATGATGATGAAACCTTTGGGGCATTTTACCATAGAGAGTTGACAAGAGAAACTGGGTACATATTTACTTAAAGTAGTCCTTCGGTTGAATAGAGACATGAGAAGACTCCTTAATAAAGAAAGTAAACAAGAAGTCATATGACCAGTGGCCATCATATACAAATATCCTAAATATGGTTTATTAGTAAGGTTAATATGTATGTATATTTTTAGTCTCTATAAATTTTGTTATATTTTGATGAAGGATTCTGGTTATGACATATTATAATTAACTGTCATAGCTACTATACATTTTAGATGGGTATCTATCTTTAAGAAGTTTTTCAATTTTATCAGGTGCTGTCATGGGTTTATTAAATAAAATGCTGTATTAATTAAAATGAAACAAAATTCCGTTCGTTTGGGAAAAATTAATATCTATTTGATGGTTTTCATTATCAAGAATAATATCAAGCTTTTCGTGGAAATTTTTGAATGATAGAATGATAGGTGCTGAAATTTAAATAACGCATTTAAAATATAAACACGAATGAATTCCAGGAAGCATCACCGTTTAATAATGATTATATTATTAATTTAAACATAAAATAAAAATCATTCAATATTTGTACGAGGAATAATTTTGGCTGGCTGAATAGAATGAACTTGTTTCTGTTTGCTCTTGCATTAGTGAGTTTGTGAAGACGGGTCAGCTCGAGTTAATAAAAATTTTAATTTCTTGGAAATAAATAAAACATTGATAAGTAAATATTTTTAATTTATTGTCATCGCAGATGCACTTTAAACAACCTTTTAGTTTTTTGTAGGGGTTTTAAAATAAAATTAGGATATCAGTTTTACTTTGGCATTTTAATTGTGGCGATAAACTGTTGTTAAATTTTAAGGGCTGATGTTGAATGTGAACCAGACCTAAACGTCAAGTTTTTTTCTGCATTTCTTTTGACATTTCTCAATTTCAGTCCAACTCAATTTGAACAATGGAAAGACACACAATTGAGCAATGTCTTTAATATATTCAGGCTTATTAAAAAAATTATTATGAAAATTTTGGCGACACTTCTAGGTCCCTAGGGTCGAAATATAAGTATTTAAAGGGATGTGTGTGCGTGCTTGTGTACGTATGTTCGTAAGCAAAAACACTCTAGTAAAGATATAAATCCTTCGTACGTATCACCCTCCAAAACCCATTTGCTTACATTGTTGTATTTGTAATGTGAACGAATTCAACGAGAAAAAATTGACGTGTTTTCACGCATACATAGACACACTTCCTGAGGTTTTTGGGGAAATTTAATAAATAAGAGGAGAAATTACACGCACACTATGAAAAAGTTTATGAGGTTGATTTCCGGTTTAGCTTGTAGGCAAACCAAAATGTCTACCGGGGATTTATATCTTTATATAGAGTGTTTTTGTTCGTAAGTCTGAGCGTTCGCAACGTTTTTTCGTCGTCCATAGCTCAAGAACCAGAAGAGATATCTACTTCTTTGAAAAGACCACAACACTTGCTATCAAATCCTTGCCCTTGTCTCTACAAACTCGATATAACAGTCTTTAACTGTCAATCATTTCTAATGGAGATGGCACAATTGTTTAATATTCACTTTTGCTGGATTCCGAGCCATAGAGACATTGAAGGAAATTGTAAGGCAGATGAGCTTGCCAGAAATGGTACAGTACAGCCCATTCTAACGTTTGTTTTGTGCTGGCATACCAATCGCTACATGTAAACCATTGCTAATGTAAGACGCTAAGAAGAAGGCACAACATCATCAAGTACGAGGTCAAGGTTTAAAGCGATGAAGGTGGTTGATATCTCTAAGCCGATCGCATATAAGCTCGATAAAAGATTTTCTCAAGGAGTGTATTAAATTTGTTGGATGCTTTCGTTCTTGCTGTATGTATATCTTGATATGCAGACCAAACCTGAGATGCATATTGAAATAGAAGTCCTACAAAAGTCCGAGATGCTTATTGTTTTCTACTATAGGGGTTTTAAATTTGCAAGGGTAGATTTTGGCGCAACGTGGCGGGCATTTTTGTTGGTTGCTTATGCCAAATCATCATGGCCAGCTACCCGATTGAACAACACGTTCAAATCATAAGACTGTTCTAAAACCCATACATTCAAGGAACTCAAGATCGGCCGCCAACAGAACATCACTGCTTTCTGTGAATGTGTGCAGGAGAACCCGAGGCATTCTTTACCAGGTAATAATGCGTCCTCAAAACGTTACCTTGATTATTTGTATTAATTGTAAGGATAAAGAGCAGAATGCCTAAATAACTACTTTAGGGAACACCGAAAGTTGCTTGAATATGATTGGAACGAGTGGATCTTAATCGGTAATACATTTAAGGAAAAGAAATTCAAAGCCTATAAGGAGGATAGTTCGAAGACTTTAAGATTATGAGAAATTTTGTCAAACACTTAGCTGAAATCAGTGGAGCCGTTTTAAAAGGCTCTTAGAGTGAATGAAAGGAACTCTACAAGGTTTGTGGTAGATCTATTTTTTCTGAAGCTGTACTCTGCTAGGGTAGTTAGAGATCTGCAACGGTAGCTTAAGTTTTTCTAATACTTTCAAAAATGTTTGGGATATGAGAAAGTTTAGCAATTGATCGATATTTAATCATTTCCCCTTTCATATATTTCCATATTTTAAGAAATGTTCCTTGAGATAATTATAAATAAAAAATTTTAGATAGAGGACTTGAAATAGAAGAGTAACTTGTTTTTAGGAAAGTGCCAGGAAGACCATAGGGAACCGGGGTGAACTCATCATTAAGTTGACAAAATTTGTTTTAATGGCTGATGGAGAAAAGCAATCGAGTAAGAAAGAATCCAAGGAAAAAATCAGTATATACCCAAAAAAGGTCTAATCTGGTGTTAAAGAATCTTGTGAAAATGAACTTTTAAAATATAATGCAAAGTAAGTAGCTATTTTATACTATAATTGGGGGTTTCATTATTCAAAGACAATGAGGATGGATACCCATCTGACTTTCTTTGGTAATTAACGAACTGTAAGGAGGATTTATATCGTTGACAAGGTAAGATTAGGTTAGGTTTGGTTAAAGTGGCTGTTGGTTGGGAAGTCCAACGCACACTTAGACCAAAGTATGGTCCGTTGTGATACCACATGCATCAGTTGATCAGCTTAACTCGTCGAACCAATTGGAGCTCTGAATGAAGCGTAGTAAACAAATAATGTCAGAATTTTTTAGATCGCCGGTATCGTTGAAGTAGTAATCCAAAGGTGGATTCTACGTCTTTGTAATAAGGCAGGGCATGTGCACAGAAGATGAGAGTATGTCTCCTTCTTATCCTCGTCCATGTAACTCCAAGTCGAATAGCATGCCTTCCTTTTAAGCAGTGCCCAGTCAGGACACCTATAACGTAGCTTATGTGCAATCTACTCAGAGAGATTAATTGTTTTGAGCGCCTGGCGCTAAGATTATGCCAAATTAGTTTTTTCGCTAAATAAGTGGTGGTGTTATTCCACCTGAAGTTATCTTGCTTTAGCATGAGTTTACATGTAGCTAATGGGATACCTATGCCAGCATGGTGAGCCAGCAGAGGTTAAGTTGTTCCGCTTTTTGCAAGTTCGTCAGCTTTGCTATTTCCTGGAATGTCTCTATGGCCCGGCACCCAGAAAAGGTGAATGTTGAACTGTGTAGCCATCTCCGTAAGAGATGATCGACAATTTAGGGCTGTTAATGAGTTAGTGGAGACACAGTCTAGGGACTTTAACGCAGCTTGGCTATCCGAGAAGATGCGTATATTATTAGTTGATATAACGTTTTCTCTAAGCCAGGATCAAAATCAATCCGTTGTGAACCACGGCCTAGTGACTTACAACTCTCAACCATTCCTGTGTGCGAGTACTGATGTCAAGAATGGACCAGGATAGGACTTCTTTAATAGCCAGGATTTCAGCTTGGAACACGCTACAATGATCGGGTAGACGAAAAGAGAGTCTTACGTTTTGGCTATCTGAGTATACCCCTTCAGCAAGCCCATCCTCCATTTTTGATCCGTCTGTATAAAAGTTTATAGAATCATCGTTCAAAAATGATGTATTCTCCCAAGAAGACCTGGGAGGTATAGTCACTTTGAAGCTATAGTTATTAAACTGAGGATGGGGTATGGTGTAGTCAATGTTACTGTTTATAGTTCTGAACGAGTTCAAAATAGTGGTGTGGCCAATTCCATTATTGATCCACAGAAAGGAGGATTGAAGCCATATGGCTGTATTAGCGTTTGCTTGCTGAAAATGTCCAACGGTATTAGATGGAACAGAACATCAGTTGAGGCGGAGGGGGAAGATCTAAGTGCTGAGTCGCGATTTAGCGCCGTCCACCATACCGCTACTAAATAAGTAAGGATCGCCCTATTAACCGTGTGTAATGCGGCGCTTAAAGACCTATTTATTACCAATGGCCTTTTAACAGGAGAACCGGGCTACTGTGGCCTTGTTTATTTTCTTTTGAATAATAGGTTTCCACCTTAATTTCTTATCCAAAATGAGACTTAAGTATTTTGCTTGTTCAGAGAATTTAAGTGGTACACCGTTTATGAGGGTCAATTAGTAGGACTTTGCATTTCCTTGTGAAGAGGACAAGGTGGTTTTTTGTGGGTTAACGCCTAGTCCTAGTAGCCTAGTAGTACCCGTGGCATGATGGCCTTGAACTGTCATGCAAGGGGTTTAGGGTTCAATCCCTGCCTGTGCCATCCTAATTTTAAAAAAAATAATTTTTGAGGGTATTGCCTCTTGCGAGGAATTGACAAATTCTTCAAGAGTAATTCTTGTCATGAAAAAGTGCTTTCTCAAATAAGCCGTTCGGATTCGGCCTAAAATTGTAGGTCCCTTCCATTTCTGACAACAGTACTCGCACACAGGAATGGTTGAGAGTTAATTTAATTAGGCCCCAGTTTAATTTGATTTAAACGACTAGTCTTGAGTAGTTAGTAATTCATTTATAACTAAGTTCCAGAGAGAATTGTATAGATCGTAAGAAGTTAAAACTGATTTAATTGAGGCTATAAGAAAGCCCCAAGATTCATTGGGTATCAAAATGGAAAACTGCCTCTTAAAAATAACCTAACCTAACCAAACATCTCATTGTACCTACATTTCTGTCATAATTTTTCCATTCATTTTAAAATTGATGCTTTTATTTAGTTCCGACCATTCTCCTATTTATTCACCGTTTAAACCTTCTCTGAACTACCGTAAATAATTGAATGCCAAAATTATCCATATCAGCGCAGTATTCCTTTCTCAAGTTTTATCGAGACTAACGAACAGCAAATGCTTGGTTTGAAGAAAGCAACAAGTAACTTGGTCGTGTTTAATTAAGAAATTTGTATAAACATAAGGATCTTAAAAACAACATGTGTATACTGTATGTACGCAAGTATAACCACTTAATTTTGAATTGTTTTTCCATCAAAAACATCTTCTTCTTCACATAAACAACAAAACAAATTTGTCTAGGGTCTCTATAAGCATTAACAGCATTAACATTATTTTAATTAAATTTCTTTTCCATTTAAACACGCCTCCTCCTCGGCCTGACCTCGAACCCTCCTCTCCTATAAAAAGTCGAAGGAAACCATCGATTTTAAAACGACGACGCGTTATAAGAAAAAAGAAATGTTTATCCTCTTAATTAAAATGTAAGGCACATAATAGTCCTTCTGGAAAAAAAGCAAAATAATTCCAAAAGTGTGCGGTTATGTACCTACTCTTACTCGAGAACCTTCCCATCCAACGCCTCCACGCATCATAATGCTCGGCTCCCTTTGTGGGAATAAATAAAAGTGCAAACATTTTTCATTTTTTTGATTTACTCGAGTTTTTCTTTTTATTTTGCTTAAATAAACATACCACCGTTATTTGCTGTTTTGCCATGTTGTGGAAAATTGGGATTTGCGAATAAAAAATATTTATTTATGTTAAAAAATAAAATTTTAAAATAAATAAATATAAATATACAAAATAAAATATCTCTATCATACGATCGAAGAATGTGCCTGATGTTTTTATTCGTATCATGAAGAGGTATTAAAGATTTATGGAGCTTAACGATATTATTTGTTTTATACGATACAGTTTTTGAAACAGTGCTTTCCATTTCGATTAACTATGGTTTCAAATGGTGAAATAGCTATAACTCCAGCCTATGAACTTGGTGGTAGCACACACAAGTTGTTGTTTTTTTTTTTTTTTTTTTTTATAATAAGCGCACACTCAAGGGGATATATTACCCTTATTATGTAGACACAGTGTGAGCACTAGGAAAGGGAGAGAGGGGTTGAAAGGAGGTGTCGGTGCATATTGGTTTTGAATTCCTGAATATTACAATGGCTGGGAAAGACAGAATGTAGTAAGGAATTCCACATTCGCGTAGTACGGCTAAAGAACGAATCTCTATATTTGACGGTACGACAGAAGTTGGGCTAGAGGGTATACTGTGGAGCATTCCTATAAGCGCGGGTATTACCGTTGAACTGTTAAAGGGGAGGGATGCAGCTGGCTATTTCACTAGAGCATAAACCCTTAAAATAACGGTAAAAAAGGTTGAGACAAGAAACATTTCCACGATTTTTAAGCGAACTTATGATGATATTATCACCTATCAATTTAAATGCTCTACGCTCAATACTATCCAAGAGGCTTAAGTAAGTTGCAGGAGCACCAGCCCAGATATGGGAGTTATACTCAAGCTTTGGACGTATATAAGACTTGTAAATAACAGTCAGTTCAGAGGGGGAGAAAAACTTCTTGCATCGCCTTAGAAAACCCAAACATCTTGCGGCATTTTTGGGGACATCGCGTATGTGATCATTCCACAAAAGGTGGTTGGTGATACACATACCAAGAATATCCAGATGTTCAGTTTCCTCGATGCAAGTGCCATTTATGGATAATGGCAGGGGGGGTATATATTCGCTTTAACGATACAAGACAGCATTGCGTTTTCGAAGCATCAAATTCCACGCGGTTTCTTATTAACCATTGTACAATGCTGTTAAGGTCGGAATTTAAGGAGCTTATCATATTTTGTCGTTGCAGTTCCACATCCGAAGAAGAGGGGTGTGAATCTGAAAACGAATATGAAAAGCTAAGAGTACTATCGACAGTGAAACAATGTATTGGATTAGATGTTGCAGACAGGTGATCATTAATAAAAATGAGAAAGAGTGTTGAGGATAGAACAGAGCCCTGGGACATACCAGCATTTATTTTGTGGTTTTCAGACTTGAATCCGTCCATTACAACTTGTATTGAACGATTCGAAAGGTAAGTACTAATCCAATGAAGGAGGGATTCATGCAAACCGAAAGCACGCATTTTCGATAAGAGAGACTGATGCCAAACCCTATCAAATGCTTTTGAAATATCTAGTGCAATAATCTTACTTTCTCCAAAGCTATGTAAAGATTTGTTCCACTGTTCGGTGAGATGAACCATGAGATCACCAGTGGACCTATTGCTACGAAAGCCATACTGTCGGTCATTAAGAAGCTTCCGTTCTTCAAGATATTTCTTGAGCTGATAATTAATCAGCGTTTCCATGACCTTGGAAAGAAGGGACGTAAGTGCAATCGGTCGATAATTTGACGGTGAGGAAGATCCGCCTTTTTTGGGAATAGGAACGAGACCTGAGGAGTAGGACAGATGAAAAAGCTTACGCAGTGGTTTTGCCAGCAATGAAGAACACCTCTTCAGAACAATAGCGGGGATACCATCGGGACCAGCAGATTTGTGTATGTTAAGATCTTTTAGGAACCTCGGTACAGTACGAGTGCGAAAAAAGATTTGCCCCATAGAATCATTAACTCGCTCAAGTACAGGCGGAGTCATAAAAATCACTGGCAGCGTTGAATTTGCGGCGAACTGCCTTGCAAAGAGATTTGCTTTCTCTAAGGAGCTTACAAATGGAGTGTCATTCACAACGAGTGTTGGAACCGAGGAAGAGGAAGAATTCCTCATGTTTTTTACAAATGACCAAAAATTTGTACTGCCTTTGGGACATTGCAGTATTTTTTGCCGTCATTTTGGGTCATGTTAAAATTTGGTCCGTCGAATATGGGCGTTGCAGGCCTTCCTGGCTTGCTTGAACTTATTCCGGTTTTCCTCAGTTGGATTGGCTTTAAAACAACGGAAACTTACCTTCTTGACCCTAATAACCTCTATACAGCTCGCATCGAACAATGCGTTTTCCTTAGGTCTGATGCTTTTAACCCTATTCGGGATAAAAGTTCTCATTCCCAGGAGAATCAAACTTGTGATCATATCAGCGCTGGCGTCAACTTCACTATCGAGGAAGCATAGTGACCAGTTAAAGATCCTGAAGTAATTATTGAGACCGTCCCAGTTGGCTTTCTCGTATTGCCAAACGGTTTTCTTAGGAGCTCTTTTTTTTCAATTAAAATGGTTTTATTTTCGTATATCAAAAGTCTTATATTCTGAATGAATGGAGATATCTTTTCAGTTTTGGGGCAAATTTACCAGAAGAGGTATTTCTTTGTTCAAATTATCGTTTCTCAGTAGAAAAATGCAAAGTTTGAAAAGACCGCACTTACTAATATTTTTTCGCAATAAGCCAAATTGTTATTTATTGAACTTTAAAAGTTGCATTTTAAGATATTAAAGTTTGAGCTGTTTTATATCTCTAAGTTTTTTTTTGTATTTAGTAGTTTTTTTCACGTTTTAATTTTTCCAAACTTTAAAATTAAATGAAATAAAAAAGAGGCTGGGATGCGACCCACACTGATAACTTCCAATCCCGTCTGTCGATTTGTCTTGCCTAACAGTTTGTAGATTTTCGTGTTGGGTTAAAAAAGTTATCAATTAAATTCTTCTTAAAAAATTTAAAATTACCAACACTATTTTTACTATCAAGAAAAAGTTTATTTTGAAAATTTAGTTTTTTAAATAGATTTTTAGTCGAAACAAATTTTTACCAATTTTAGTTGCATTTCTTATCAAGACATCAAGAACAGATCATCAATTTTTACCAAATTTGAGTTCTATTTCTTGTAGATTTTATTTTTTTATGAAAAAACGGACTGGGATTTTTATAAAAAAAAACTACTGAATTAGAAATTCAAACAATCTGTGAAATAAAAAAGTTTAAAGACAATATTTATAATTTTTGAATAGCTATTTGAATCAAAATTATTTTTTACCAAGTTTTAGTATTGTTTTTTTGCTAGGTTTTTATTTTTTTAAGAAAAACTATTAGTTCGATTTTTCTCAAAATTGTACTTAGTGTTGACAACAATATTTTTTAAAATGTTAAAGTAGTTTAAAGCCAATATCTAAAAGTTTTGAAGTATATTTGAGAGGAAATTCAATTTTTACCAACTTTGGGTAATGTGTTTTTGGGTTTTTATTTTTTATAAAAAAAACTGTGTCAATTTGATTTTTAAAAAATTCTGAAACATGTCGCAAGAAGTTGGGATGTATACTTCGAAACTTTATCGTAACGTCGCAGCTCGTGCGCTATTAAATGCAACCGTTAATTTCCTTTCACTTTCGAAATCTAACTTACAAAAAATTTCACAGCCGTAAGTAAGCAGAGGTAAAATCAGCGTTTTCACTAGCAGAATTCTAATTGTTAAAGAAACACAATGCTGTTGAGACCATAGCATGCGTAGGACACCAAACGATATCCCAATTGTGTTGTTTATATGATGTGTCCAGATAAGGCTGCGGTTAAAAACTACACCTAAATTTTTAGCTGAGTCGACGTAAGCAATAGGACAGTTTTTCAAAAGGATTGCTGGAAAATTAAGACACATCAATTTTGGTTTTTAAAACCACGAGACACTTTGATTTCTTTGTGTTAAGAAGTAAGCAGTTATTAACCGACCAACGCTCAATGAAGCTTAAGTCCTAATTTATACAAGCTGCAGAGTGTTCAATACGTCCCGATGGGCAGCTCAAATAGAGTTGGGTGTCATCAGCATACAGGCGTATTGAACATTGTCTTACAATTGAAGGAAGCTCGTTAACATAGATTGAAAACAACAACGGGCCAAGAATCAAACATTGCGGAACGATAGGTAAGAAGTTGGAAAGAGTTCTGTTAACCTCTTATGCTTGCACTCGATCAGTATAAGGTATGAAAATAAGGGCCTGACTGCGGAGGAAGAAAAGTTAAAATGACGTAAGAGTTTTTCGCAAAGTACCATGTGATTTACCATGTCAAACGCTTTTGAGAAATCGACGAGTATTAAAAATGTGACATTATCCTCGTCTAAAGCTTTTCTTATATCTTCCGAGACACCTAACAAAGCTGCAATGCAGCTGTTTTTCTTTCGAAAGCCTGATTGCTTGGGGGTTAATAGACTGAACAGATTAAGAAACTCATTTATTTGTTTTTGTATAATTTTCTCAAAAACTTTTGATAAAAATGGCAATATCGAGATTGGCCTAAATTCGTCTCCTTTTGAAGTTTTTGGAATGTGAATGGTTTTCAATTGTGTTAGAAATTCATTTTGTATCAAGATGGAAATACAAATATAAGTAATAACGCGCAAGAGCGTTGGTAAAATAATTTTCAAACACGAAGGGTGCATATTATCAAGGAATATAGCCTTGAGTGCTGCTAACCGCAGTTATTGCAGAAAACATACATGAATTTGACTTTGAGGTAAGCGACGAAAAATCTCTTCAAAATATTGTAGGGGATCTAACGATTGGTGGTTAATAATTGGGTTAGAAACGAAAGATATGTTGAGAGCGTTGATGTCTATGCCTTCAGCCAAACCACAAGATACTTTTACAACACCGATATTCTTCAAATTTTTCCAAATTTGCTTATTTCCTAAGGACGCGTTGATGCGAGTTGCATACAAAGCGGATTTTGCCTTACGAATTCAACAGTTTTGTTTAGCAAAAAGGTACATTTTTGGTGAAAGCTGTCAAGACGAAAGAATTTCCACCGTCTATAGGCTAGGTCACGCTGTCTCATCAAAGAACGCATGTCATTTGTGAACCTTGGTTTGTTGTGAGGAGCGTACCTTTTGGTTTTTAAAGGTTCATGGCTCTCAAATAATCTAATCACCCTGCTATTCAGAAAATCTACCTGATCGCTGGGGGACCGGATTTAAAAGATATTATTCCAGTTTATGCTTCTAGATCTATTTATTATCTGTGCTTTTAGTTTAAGCTTCCCTCATATGGAGAGCTTTTGTAGAGTTTAAGTCAATGTCTTGTAAACAAAGGTCTCTTTTATTTTGTTTACGAAATTGCGCGAAGGATTAAGAACAAAATTTCGGTCATACGGTGTTTTAAAATTAATGATAATAGGTGTGCCTTTATAATCAGTGCGGGCGCGCGTGCTGTAAATTGTTTTAATTGTTGATGGTTTTATTGTTAAAGCGTTGCAAAGTAAGTTAAATGTAAAATTAATATTTTCGTCGTCGAAATATCGGATGCCAAATAGGAAAGAATCATTTGCTACACTTCGGTTTTCTTGGACGTTTTGAATTTTGATTGTTGCTTTGCTCCTAGAGGAGGTTCCGGTACGTTTCGCTGGTCCTGTCATTATAGCGACAATAAGAAAAAACACTTTCATATATTCAATAAATAATTAAATATTTATTTTAAACTTGTTTAAACTAACAAACAATTTAAGTACCAAAAATGCAATGATGGTAAAGCAGTAAATAAGCTATTTTTGGTAAGTCTTTTTAATCAATTCGTAAATTATAACACTCGAGAATTTAAACAAGGGAGCCGGACTCTAAGGGAAGTTGAAAACATGGTTTATCAAAGAGATTTAAATTAATTTACAAATTTATCATAATGTGTGTGTGTTTGTCAAATTCAAATTGAAACCTTATAAATAGCCAGTATTTTAGGAAAATTTTCGAAAATAACAAGAAGACTTTATTCTTACATATTTTAAGTTTATTTTTTACGTCTCTTATTTATCGATTGTTGCAGTACGAAGTCTCTCGGGTCATCTGGTAAGTTTGTGTTTGTTATTTTAAAAATTAGGGAAGCTCATAAGTCATAAGTATTAAGGATGATTTTTTTATTATTGTTTAATTCAGTATGCAATGTTTTGTTTCTTGTTAAAAAGTTAAAGTTTAATATAATCCAATCAATAAAATAAAATTATGGACACAATATTTCTGTTAAATTTCTCTCTGATATTTCTGTAAAGCATATTTAATTAGCAACGCACATGGATAGGTTAGGTATAGGTATATATGTTTTTAAATAAAAGTTCTCAATTGTTTGTAAATGACGTTGAAAATTTATCCAATTTTCAGATGATTGCAATTAAATACAAAAATTAACTGTCGCTATTTTTCAATAACTTTTGTTTTTTCAACAGAAACTACATAAAAACTCTCTTAACTTAAGTAATTAATTTAATTTATATGTGAATTATAGAACAGAGAAACTTTATCAGGGAGTACTTTTTCCCATAGTCCTGCATATAATGAAAGGCAAGTTATTTGTTTATTTAAAATAATACAAAGTATGAAGAAATAAAGTTGTGATTAATATACAGAAACATGTTTAACTTATGCAGCTACTAATGGACTTTTGTACATTGGTATTAAATAAATTGGAAAGAATTAAATTCACGAAGTAAAAAAAGCGCCGTTTAGATATTATTTAGACAATATTTAAAACATTCGATTGAATAAGATGATACCTAACATTTATGTATAAAGAATGGCAACATTGTTATGTCTTTTTGAAAGAATGACAGTATTGTATTTTGTAAGTTATGAACCACACCTAATCGTCATTTTTTCTGCATTTCATTCGAAATTTCTCAATTTTAGGCTTCAATTCAAATTGAACCGTGGAAAGCTAAACAGTCGAGCAATGCGTTCAAATTTTTCAGGCTTATTAGGAAAATGGGAGTTCAAAGCAAAATGCATATAACGTGCACTTTGTGATTTTTTCGGACAATTTAATCGTCTAAATGTTCGTACAATTGGGAAAATCGTGCTCAATTTTGAGCAAACCTGGTCTGTAAGAGATGTGGAAACATTAGTGCATGCTCGTTTAGCTTTAACTCCAGAAAATATTGCTGTTGTTAGCGATAGTGAGGCTGAAGAGCCAGCCACCTGAACTCGTCGTCGTGCCCAAAAACTGCACCTCTTACACATTTACACGCTTACAAGTTGCAACTGACTCAAGAACTTAAGCCTCTTCACTATTGCAAGCGTCGTCAATTGTCAAAATGGTGGCATGAAATGGGAACAGTGAATGATTAATTTTCGAAAAAAAGTCATCTTGAATTATGAGTCACATTTTCAGCACAGTGGATTCGTAAATGAACTGAATTGCTGCATTAAGTTGAATGATAATCCAGAAAGATTGTCGAAAAACCAATACACCCAAAAAAAGTGATTGTTTAGAGCGGTTTATGGTTGGGTTATGGGCAACATTGGGACTTATTTTTTCAAAAATAAGGTATTTGATTTATGGAAACAAAATGATTTATGGTCTTACTACCTGTACTTAATTTTTGAGACAGTTGAAATTTGTAAAAGCTAACCAATTTTAGACATTTCTGTTGCTGCTAGGCACAATGTGAAATTTTTGTAAAGGCTTTTTCTCTCAGAGTTATAGAAATTTGAAACGAAATAAAGACGTTCTTTTTGAATTGACATAAAATTTACTTTATTATGGAATTATAATTTATTTAAGAATTGTTAGTATATGAACGTCACTGCTGGCTCAGACTTATTCTAATCTGGAAGACCAATTTTCGATACCTTTTTTTCCAAAATGTTTGGATGTGTAGCGGAAGTCTACGGACCAATAATTCTGCTATTGACATATTCATTCAACCAAAAGTGAGCTTCATCACTAAACAATATTCGTTTACAAACATTTGGCATCAACGGCATTCTTGGCTCGAACAGAACTTCCCATAGGAAGTTATTGTAATGGGTCCGATTTGTCAAACTGAAAATTTTGAAATTTCTCGACGTTTCAAGGTCCCTAGAGTCAAAATAAAAGATTTTTAGAAAGATGTCTGTGCGTGCGTGTGTACGAACGTTCGTACGTCCGTACGTTCGCGACGTTTTTCGTCCATAGCTCAAGAACCAGAAGAGATATTGACTTCAAATAAATTTTGTTATACAGGTAATAAGGCAGAAATATGCAAAAAGAGCTCTCAAGAAAATGGCGTAGGTGGTTTTTTTACCATAGCAGTTTGAAAAAAATTGAAAGTTTTGGTTAACCCTAAATATCTTACAAACCAAAAACGCTAGAGACTTAAATTACATTTTATATAATGCATTGTAATTTCATATCAAAGAAGTATACTTAAAAAAAAACAATTAACGGTTTTTTTTACAAATCAAAATAACTGAAAAAAAAAAAATTTGTCACCTCCAAAATCTTACGACTTAAATATGATTTCATCTCCAAAACAATTTTGTGCAACGCAGAATAATGTTTTTGACATCTGATAAAATTTTGAGAAAAATCGAATTGACAGTTTTTCTTATAAAAAATAAAAATCCAAAAAAACATAACTCAAAATTAGTAAAAATGGAATATCGATTCCAATATCTTCTCAAAACCTTGAAATTTAGGCTTCAAACTTATTTTATCTTTTAATAAATATTGTTTTCAACATTCTGAAAAATGTTGAGGAAAATCGAATTGATAGTTTTCTTACAAAAAATAAAAACCTAAAAAAAAATTTATAAAAGTTGTTAAAAATTGATTTTTGACATAAACATCTTTTCAAAACTTTGAGATATTGGCTTTAATTTACTTTAATCTTTCAAAAAATATTGTTGTCAACATTTAGTAAAATTTTGAAAAAAATCGAATTGACAGTTTTTTACAAAAAATTAAAAACCGAAAAAAAATGAACAAAAGTTGGTAAAAAAATGGTTTTCGACTTAAATATCTTTTTAAAAATTTGAGATAATAGATTCTTACTAATTTTTACTTATAAGAAATATTTTTTTCAACATTAGGCCACGTTTTGAGAATAATCGAATTTACAGTTTTTTTTACAAAAAATAAAAACCTAAAAAAATGTATAAAAGTTGGTAAAAATTGATTTTCGACTCAAATATCTTTTCAAAATTGTAGATATTGGTTTTAAACTACTTTTTTTTTTCAAAAAATATTGTTGGTAACATGCAGTAAAGTTTTGAAAAATTCAAATTGACAGTTTTTGTACAAAAAATTAAAAACATAAAAAAAATTAACAAAAGTTAGTAAAAATTGATTTTCGACTCAAATAGCTTTTCAAAAATTAAAAATATTGGCTTCAAACTTATTTTATTTCACAGAAAATATTGTGTTCGATATTCAGTAATTTTTATATGAAAATCCAACAGTCCGTTTTTTTCATAAAAAAAAATCTACAAAAATTTGGTAAAAATTGATACGGGTACATATAGACAAACTTTTAAGAAAGACAAATAGACAGACGGGATGGGATGTTATCAGTGTGGGTCGCATCCCAGCCTCTTTTTTAAAAGGTTATATCTTACATGCATGTGCAGCTATTTCTGTACAAAGCTTTTTTTCACATTCAACGGAACTTGAAACGTCGGAAAATGTCAAAATTTTCAAATCTGACCTATGACAAAAACTTCAGCTCAAAGGTGTTTACAAAAATGGCCTTAGTAAAGTCGGTAGCAAAAATTTCCTACTTTGCTTAAGTGAAGTCATTTGCAAAAAAATCAATAAAAGACCCTTCCACGTGTCTTAATGCAAACAGGCAATTCAATATGCCTTGATAAACCACTAATCATGGATTAAAACAAATTTATCTTTTTGTACTGATAAAATAAAAATAAATATTTGCTTAAAAGGAATACATTCCTTAATAAAATGCAAGACTGGGTCGCACAAACTTATATAAATATAAATATTTTAAGATTTCAAAATTTACCTGTAAGAAAAGTTTATTTTAAAAATGTATATGTCTTTTTATTTTTCGAAAAAAAATCCATTTTTCAAAATCAAAAAACATAATCTTTAGATCGTTTTTTTGTTAATTAAATTCTCCTATATAAAATTTTTCAATTTGAGTTTAATAATTTAAGAGTGCAGTTCTTAAGAGCTCATTAATAAATGTTTTATATTTGATTTTTGTGACCTGTTTTTGTGATATCAAATATCGAAAACAAAATTTTAATAATTTTTTTTAAATCAAGTCTTTAAAATCATAAAATATTATTAAGGCAGTATTAAAGCTTGTTTAGAAAAAATATTAAAATCGACTTCAGTGTCGTTGAAAAAACATAATAACGGTTGTATTCAGTATTGGAGGTACCTTTCTAGTGGAATACAAAAATATATTTTTATATTTAAAGAAATCAAGTAAAGAAAAAGAAATTTACTTACTTACTTAAGGTGGCGCTACAGTCCGGGGTGGACCTGGGCCTCAACCAACAAGCGTCTCCAGCCTGGCTTGGTCCCTAGCTAGCTGTCTCCAGTTTCGCACGCCAAGTTGGTTGAGGTCTTCTCCCACCTGGGTGCGCCACCTGAGTAGCGGTCTTAATCTACTGCGCCGTCCCTCGGATTGGATTCGAAGACCTTCCGGGCTGGAGCGTTGATGTCCATCCACGCTACATGACCTAGCCATTTAAGCCGTTGGGCTTTAATTCTGCTAACTAGGTCAGTGTCGCTGTACAACCCGTATAGTTCGTTGTTACATCTTCTCCTCCATTCTCCATCTATGCGTACGGGACCAAAAATCACCCAAAGAATTTTTCTCTTGAAGCATCCTAAGACGCTCTCATCTTTCTTTGCCAGGGTCCAGGCCTCCGCGCCATAGATGAGAACCGGGATGATGAGTGTCTTATATAGATTGTGATTTTAGATGCTCGAGAGAGGACTTTACTTCTCAATTGCATTCTAAGTCCAAAGAAGCAGCGATTTGCAAGAGTTATTCTTCGTTTGATTTCAGAGCTGGTGTCGTTGTCTGTATTAATAGCGGTGCCTAGGTAGACAAAGTCCCTAACTGTCATGTCTTCCGACCATATTTTGCAGATGAGTTGGTGCATGCTCCGTACCAAGTCATCGTCTGATGCTTTGAATAGTTCGGCAGCGATGCCGTCAGCTCCAGCAGCTTTGTTTGACTTCAGTTTAGATATAGCTATCTTCACTTCGTCAAGGTCGGGTAGGCGGAATTGTTGATCTGCGTCGCCGAGGTTGAGTGATTCTATCTCCCTTACAGCGGAATTCGGTTCGTCATCGCCGTTATATAATTTGGAGAAGTGACCTTTCCATATTCTCAGCATCGACTGCGGTTCTACTACGATGTTCCCCTGATCGTCTTTACAGGCTTCGGTTCGTGGCTGGTACCCTTGGGAAGTTTTTTTTACCTTATGGTTAAATTTACGAACCTCATTCTTGTTGTGACATCCCTATATGTCCTCGATCGCTCGTTTCTCATGCTTTCCTTTTTTCCGTCTAAGAAGCTGATGTTCCTCTCTCCTCAGGCCTTTTGTGCAGCGCCGCCGTTTTGTATGCCTCTTATTTCGCTGCGTGCGCTAGCTGTCATTCGTCGTCAAACCAGGGGTTTCGCTGTGGTGGCCGTGTGAAACGTAGCACTTCAGAGGCGGCATCTCTGATGGCTGCAAGGCAATGTTGCCACTGGTTTTCAATGCTTAATGCAGGCAGCATAGGACTCCTTAAGAGGTTATTAGAGACTCTAACGTCTAACGTCGAATCTTCTCACAGTACTTCGTTGTTTTGGCTTAGATCGTGATATCCGTAGCCTTACCTTGGCTACAACGAGGTATTGGTCCGAGTCAATGTTGGCCCCTCGGAATGTTCGGATATCCTGTATACTGGAGAAGTGTCGTGCATCGATCGCAATGTGGTCAATCTGGTTGACGGTTGATTGATCAGGGGATTTCCATGGCCCCTTGTGGATATTAAGATGCGTGAACTGCGTACTAGCTACCAGAACGTCTCGCCCCGCAGCAAAATCGACCAGCCTGAATCTCTTCCTAGCTTGGCATTAAAATCTCCTAAGACAATTTTAATGTCATAGCCAGGGCACTGCTCATATGTCTTGTCTAAGAGCTCGAAGAATATGTCTTTGGTGTCTTCATCTTTCTTCTCTGTTGGGGCATGCGCGCATATTAGGCTTATGTTGGCGAATTAAGCCTTGATGCGGATTGTCGTGATGCGCCTCACACTGTTGAAACTCGAGACTTTTTGCCTGAGTCTAGTTCCAACAACAAATCCACACCCAAATAGACGCTGTCTTTGTTCTCGGTAGCAGTCGCCGTAGTATGCATCGCAGTCTTTTAGTTTGTGTTTGCCCGGTCCATCCCATCGCACTTCTTGAAAGGCGGAAGTATCTGCCTTGTAGCAGCTTATGGTTAAGGGACGTAACATTCCACGTACAGATCCCAAGTTCGTTGACCTTATTTCGTTTGCATGGGTTGTCGACAGTTAATCCGTCCGTATCCGAGGCTTGTTGGTACTTCACAACTAAAGGTATTTTTTATGTGGCCAGAAAGTCACCCCGACGGCACAACCCCCAACCTGGAGGGCCAGATCCTAAGTATAACTCCAAGGAAGGGGAGCCGGATAAACCTGGGCTTCGAATATGTCGAAGGAGCCCTATAGGTGAAACACCTCAACCCCCCTCTCTCGTTTGCTGCCCCCAACAACTTTCCACTACGGTTGGAACTAGGCACCCGATGTTCACCACGGGGAGGTGAGGGTAGGAGTTGATAGACAGAGGTTGGTTTTGAGAAAAACCTGTGGACGCTTGTGTTCTCTTGAATGCACATGTCTTCTACCATTTGAACTTTTTTTAAACTGGCTATGGTAAAATAACCACAAACGCAATTTTCTTGAGAGCCCTTTCTGCATCTTTCTGCTTTATTATCTGTATAACAAAATTTATTTGAAGACGATATCTCTTCTGGTTCTTGATCTTTGGACAACGTAAAAACGTCCCGAACGTACGGACGTACGAACCTTCGTACACACGCAGACACAGACATCTTTCTAAAAATCTTTTATTTCGACTCTAGGGACCTAGAAACGTCGAGAAATGTAAACATTTTCAAAAATCGGACCCATTACAATAAATCCTATGGGAAGTTAAAAACAGGGTTAACATTACGGCAGATCTCTATTTTAAGTGTCGGAAATACGATTCTATTCCTAGGTGAAAGTGAATTTTTGTTTGTCATATGCTTTTTTTTGGATAAAGCTTATATCTTTTTTGTAGCATTTTTAACGATTTCTAAAATGAGCCATATATCAAGAATTTTGAACAAATTGTATCTTTAATTGATTCCAAATTCAGAGGACTTCTAAGAAAGTAGTTTTAAGGACATTTCAATGAAGTTATCCACACTAATTTTACTTTGCCGGATTTTTTTCAAAAACTCAAACCTTCTAACAGCAAAAATATACGACATACGATTTTACCTTTTTCCTGCATTCCTGCCGTTACAAACGCAAAACCCAGACCAATAATAATCCCAAAAGTGGATTTGAAAAGTTGTTTCATTTCGCCTTCTTCTGCGGATAAAGAAACTTTATTTTATTTCCTGAATATTAGTTTATATTACTGTGATTGTGATTTCGGACGGAGCACTGAAGCTCTAAGTTCCCTATATAACACTCAAATAGCTATATACGAGTTAAGAAGTATTTGGGTCTGGTTTGGGTGGTTTAATTCTGAGAGATCTTGATATAATAAGATTTATGAGACATGTGAAAAGTTTTCTCTTATAAAAGTTTGGTGATATTCGAGATGTGACATTTCGGGCAATACGATACTTTACAATTTGTAAGGAAGAGATTTCGTGTCCGAGTTACTAAACATTGGCTTAATTTTTGGTCCTTTGTTGGCTAATTTATTTACTAATCTTATTTTTGCTGGCATGGGTATAAATGGATGTATTTTATTTTTTGACTATAACACATAATAAAAACTTTACTTTGCCAATGTTGAAGGCGGCAGAGGACGGCCGGCGGCGGTGGTGGTGGTGGCGAGTTAATGGAATTCAGATACTTATGGTATCTTATTTCATTTAAAATCTGTTTATTTTGTGTCAGATTTGTGAACCATATTCATTCATGGTCATATTCACAACGTTGCTTCTTATGGAAAAGAGATTTTTGTAACTTGAAGCATAATGTGGATACAGGATTTCAATTTCAAGGGAAGGTCAACTTGTTTGTGATGAAAAGTAGCAGCAAATTGAAATAGAAACTAAATAAACTTTTTATCCAAAAACTTTCTGAAAACAGAAAAGTATGTATGGACCTAACTAAATAACAATAGAATTACAAATTTTGTAGATAGTTTTGGAATTTGGGGTTATGAATCTTTATTTTTATAGCTTAGTAAGAGCAAATTTTAACATACGAGAATGATAAGATACGAAATTATTTATTGTTTTAGTGTTTTTTATAAAACAAGTTACGAACGTATTTTCAGATTCAAATGGGAACGCTGCCTTAAGGTATTTAATAAATTTCAAATAATAATAAAGTTCAATTATATTTTTTAACTATTCCCCATACAATTTTTAAACACGTGTGCTCTATCTTTTATGTGGAGATAAAATTAATTCCAAAAGGTGTGAAACCATATAACAAATGTCCTTGTGTCACTTCTTAGGTGGGATTCCAAATGATACCCATAAGGAGTATAAAATTTTTTTAAAATTTTAATGGCAACTAAAAAGTGTTGTAAAGATTAGGAAAGGTAGTTGTATTTAAGGCTAGTCACAATAGCAGACCCGACAAGGATAAGACTTTAACGTGTTTCGTATAGAAGATTAAAATCTTCAGTCTCGTCTTGGTTTTGTAAACCTTCGCCAGGTGGTTTTTCTCCTGAGTACCTTGGTCTTGGTTTCTTTTCAATTATGACCAAGTTTTAAAATTTCAAGTTAATCTCAATTTTTTTAAATACGTGATTAAATGGGAACCAACCTCTGTCTATCAACTTCTACTCTCACCTCCTCGTGGTGAACATCGGGTGCCTAGTACCTTAACGAGAGAGGGGGAGAGGTGTTAACACTAAGGCACCTCGGGTGCCTAGTACCTCAACCAAAGAGGGGGGAGAGGTGTTCCCACTAAGGCACCTCGCCCCTTATCCAGACGGCAACGGAGGAATTCCCGAATCCCGAAATGGGATCAACGATGGCGTCTACTGTTCCAGTAAGGTTGAACTACTTAGTGAACAAATTATAGGGCTTCTTTGACTTATTCCGCGCCAAGGTCTACAAGAAGCGGTTTTATCCGACAAGCCTCGGACAAGTTGACAACCAACGCAAACCAACCGAAGAATTAGCGGAGGGCCTAGACCGCTATAAAGCAGATATCACCGCCACCCAGGAAATACGATGGGATGGGCCGGGCAATAAGAGGATGAAAAACTGCGATATTTACCTACTTTATTGACTGCTACCACGAAAACCAACAGCGCATATTTGGATGCGGCTTTGTCATTGGAGACAGACTTAGGCAAGAAATCTTGAGCTATAGGTGAGTCAATGAGCGCTTCATGACCATACGCATCAAGGCTAAATTCGCCCACGCCCCCACAGAAGAGAAAGACGACAACACCAAAGATATGTTCTTCGAGCTCCTTAACAAAACATATGAGCAGTGCCCTAGCTACGATATTAAAATAGTCCTGGGCGATTTTAATGTTAAGCTAGGAAGGAAACATATCTTTGGTGGAATAATCGGGAAGAACAGCCTGCACAACAACACTTCCGACAACGGATTCGACGCCAGACACGCTTCCAGCATTATGGATGTACGAACTTTCCGGGGAGCTAACATCGATTCGGAAAACAACCTCGTTGTAGCCAGGGTAGCACTTCGGATTTCAAGACCCAAGGCAAAACAAGGAGGTGCTGGGAGAAGGTACAACGTCAAACAGCTACAATCGCCAGAGATCGCCAAATCCTTTTCCGACCGAGTTACAAGTAACCTCTCTCGAAGTTCTCTGTCCCCAACATAATGTATCGAAAACCAGTGGCAACATTGCCAAGATGCAATCAGAGAAGCCGCTTTTGATGTGCTGGGTTTCAAGCAACTACCAACAAGGAACCCCTGGTTTAATCATGAATGTCAGCAAGCAAATGCAGCCAAACAACAGGCACGCAAAGCAAGGCTGCATAAAAGGACGAGAGCTGCTCATGAGCTCTATGAGCAGAAGAGGCGGAGGAACGCCGACTTCTCAGATGGAAAAAGAGATGGCATGATAAGCTTGCGGTCGAAGATGTGGAGAGGTTTAAAAGCAAAAATGAAGTTCGAAAGTTTTATGAGCAGATGAAACGAAATTCACACGTACATAAACCTAGAATCGAAGGCTGCAAGGACAAAAGTGGAAACATCATAGTGGAACCGCAGTCAATGCTGAGGATATGGAAGGACCACTTCTGCAGACTGTATAACGGCGACGGCGAACCCAATTCCGATTTCAGGCAGGATGATCCATTCAACATAGATGACGAAAGCCAATAATCCCGTCCTCCCGACTTAGACGAAGTAAAGATAGCCATATCTAAGCTGAAGTCTAATAAAGCCGCTGGAGTGGATGGCTTGAATGACGAGCTCTTCAAAGCAATTGAAGATAAGTTGGTTAGGAGCATGCACCAACTTATCTGTAAGATATGGTCGGAAGTAAGCATGCCCGATGTATAGAACCTCAGTATTGTTTGTCCGATCCTGAAAAAAGGAGAACCTCTAAACTGCACCAACTATAGAGGAATCAGTCTACTTAACATCGCTTTTAAAATCTTTTCTTCCGTAATATGTGAACGTCTAAGGCCCATCGTCAACAACCTGATAGGTCCTTATCAGTGTGGTCTTAGACCAGAAAAGTCCACAGTTGATCAAATTTTCGCATTACGGTAGATCCTGGAAAACCCCCAAGAACTCCAAATTGACACCCACCATCTTTTCATCGACTTCAATGCCGCATATGCCAGCATATACAGGGACGAGCTGCATAGAGCAATGTCTAGTTTTGGCATTACTGCCAAACTAGTCCGTTTGTGCAGGATGACCACGTGGAGTTCACTCTGCTCCATAAAGGTTGGAAACAGCTTTACAGATCCTTTCGATGTCAAAAAAGGTTTTAGACAAGGTGATGCACTGTCATGTGATTTTTTTAACATCGTGCTTGAAAGAATAGTGCAGAGCCCACACGTATCAACACCAGAGGCACTTTCTTTCAAAAGTCTGTCCAATTACTAGCATATGCTGGTGATTGGACAGACATAATCGGAAGAACTAACCATGATGACAATGGGGCTTTGGTGAGTATTGAGACAGAGGCAGCATTAACGGTTAATGAGAACAAACAATAGTACATGCTGTCGTCAAGAAAGGACCTTTTACACCGACGTCTTGGTCAAAACGTCACCATCCAACAGACGTAACTTTGAGGTAGTCAAGGACTTCGTCTACCTAGGCTCCGCTGTAAACGCAGAAAACAACACCAGCGCTGAGATCAAACGCAGAATAACTCTTGCCAACCGCTGTTTCTTTGGACTACGAAAGGAATTGAGTGGTAAAGTCCTCTCTCGAGGGACCATAGTGTTGCTATATAAGACCCTTATCATCCCCGTCCTGCTTTATGGTGCAGAAGCATGGACCATGACAAAAGCGGATGAAAGCACCTTGGTTCGCTTCGAGAGAAAAGTTCTTCGTGTGATCTACGGTCCCGTATGCATCGAGGAGAAGATGGAACGACGAGCTGTATGTGCTCTACAGCGACGTAAACTTAGCCAACTTCAACGAATGGAGAAGTTTGTTGGGTGAGGCCATAGTTCACACAGGACTGTAGCGCCACCTTAAGAAAGTAAGTAAGATAAAAAAGGAAAATTGATGAATGTATAGCTAATGAGAATCTTTTGTTAGCTAGCTGTTTTAAGTGATTTTATGATTGATTTCAGTTAGGTACTCTTACAATTATTTTTTTTCCAGGACATTATCCCGTGGTACCCGTGGCATGATGGTTAGTGCGTTGGACTGTCATGCAAGGGGTCACCTTAATTAAAAAAAAAAAAATTATAATTTTCGCGGGTATTGCCTCTTGCGAGGAAATGACAAATCCTTCAAGAGTAATTCTTGTCATGAAAAAGTGCTTTCTCAAACTATAGCCGTTCGGATTCGGCCTAAAATTGTAGGTCCCTTCCATTCCTGACAACAGTACTCGCACACAGGAACGGTTGAGAGTTGTAAGTCGCTAGACCCTGTTTCACAACGGACTGTTGCGCCACTCAATTTAATTATCCAAACTTCAAGCTAATTGGTTCATAATTCTGAATTTGGAAATCAATGCGTTTTGAGTTTTGAATAGTTTAGTTAGTAGCAAATCAGAAATAATTTCGCAATACTTTTTATATTTAAATTTTAGAATGGCTAAGTCTTCCCCGCCAAATTATTTTGGGATCATTTAAAAAAATGTTTTTTATGAAACTCTAGGATGGCCTACCCCTTAACAACTGAACGTCTTAATATCAAATGTTTATAAAACAGTTTTGTAATTTTACCTTTTCTTTCGAATAACCCCAAAGAAAAGTAGTTGGTGGAGGTGTATACTCTGAACTGCTGAAATTAAGTCTCTCATACCGTCTTATCAATCATTGTAGCGTGTGCCAGGCCGAACTTTTGGTGATAAAAGAAGTCTTTCTGGCTCAAAGAAAACGTGATATCAACATCTGATATCCGTATTTTCTCAGATATTTAGGACGCTATCAAATCTTTGGACTCCGTCTCTAGATTTCTAGAATTCAAAGCCAATGCAAAAATTTACCTTAGAGTCCTGGAAAACGTATTGTACCTCACAAGTACTAATTAGATACAATATATATTTCACTTTTTGCTCCCGTGACCATTTTAGAAAAATCTCAAAATTCTTTTTGTATCATAAAACGATTAAAAGTTTGACCAACATTTTTTGAACGCCACTGTATCTTTATTGAATGCTTTTAAAAAAAACTCGTTTTTTTAAATATAAAAATATAACCCTTATTGGAAAACCCTGCAGAAAAATGAAAAAAAAAAAAGTTTAAACAAACAAAGAAAACATGTAAACACAATATAAACTCGAATCCTTTTATTTTCGAATTTTCTTGGAAGTAGAAAGGATTCACATTTTTATTTAGGCTCACATATTGTTTGTGCATTTTGTCGACGTCCCACACATCATCTTACTTATTGAATATTTTGACACAGCTTTACTTTCCTTAAAAACAATAAATCCTTGCAATTAACCCTAAAATCTAAAACGAACAAAAACCAGTAAGACTGTGCAACCTATTTGGAGATTTTATAATTTTATTTTAAGGTGTTGCTATTTTTCTATATCGATTAATAACGATGGTGAACTCCTATTTATTGCCAGTCATTTTTATATTGACAGAGGATTTGTTTAAAGGACATTGCCTACACCATCACAATTGACACAAAAGACAATCGAAAAAACATTTCTCAATTAATCATTGATAACGCCAAACAAAAGAGATTTGCCATTATTCATCGTAGTCTCTATTTATGTGTGGATGATCCTTAAACACTAAAGTAAGCCTTTTTTATTTTGTTCTATGAGAATTTTTTCGACTCTATACTAGAGTATCCTGGTTGGAATAGGTCACTCTTATTTTTTCATTAACACAAAAAATAAAACAACAGGACGAAAGGAAGAGGAAAGAAAGAAGAAAAATAAAACATGACAAAGGACCTGATACCATTATATAGGCTTTTCTCCGAAAAAGCTTTGCCTCTATTGTGTTATCCTTATTGATTGACGGTTGACCAACCAATTGTAATGAACAATTTATATGGTGAACTTTTTGTGAAGCTAGGTTAGGTATGTCCATATACACAGATGTATATTTATGTATAAAGGACATGAAGAATGAGGGCTCAGCTGGGCTTTAACAGGCATATCATCATCATCATGCATAAATTGGATGCGGGCATCATCAGATGGTAGATATAATATAGTTCCTTTTATTTTTGGTTCGGTTTGTTCGGATAGGGCATTGAATTAATAATTAACTAGGTCCTGTTCCATTCATAGCATAAACAGATTTTTCCCTAGAGCAAAGCACAAGGGACACCAACTCACACACACAAAAAAAAAAACATTTTAGCTTTAAAATTGTTTTTATTGTTGTTTTCAAACATTATTTATTTAAAGCAAAATGAAAAAGAGCTTCAGAAAAAGGTTTATTAATTAAAATTAAATTAGTAATCAGTCAGTTGAATAATTTTCATCGACCAGTTTTGTACTGTATAAATTATTTTTGAAATATAATATCTAATTAATTGGAAATGAATAATTCAATTATTGAGGCGTTCACCATTCTCATTCTTAGAGCTTTAAATATTCAAGATAAAAAATATGATTCCAATAAATAATGCGCAAATATTGTGTAGTCAAGTCATGCATATTTATACATTTATTATTCTAAATACTAAAAGTCTCAGAGACGGATACGACTTTTACAAATTTAAGAAAATAATTCAAAATCTTTGATAGAAAATTACATTAAAGTACCAAAGCAGGACTAATTCTGAGTTTGACATTAAACGACCCTCAGTCATTAGTGGAGAGCGGTATCTTTAACGACTTTATAATAACTTTCAGCAATAAATTGTTATTAACTTCCCATAAGAAGTTTTTGTAATAAGTCCCATTTCTTAAGTTGAAAATTTTGACATTTATCTTCGTTGAAAGATCCCTAGAACGAAAACGGGTCAAAATTGTATGTGATCAAAATTACTGTTTGGCCTAAATTCTGTGTGAATATCCGGTGCATAATACCTCAACTGTTGAGTTCTAACCAAAGTGTGGATGGTACCAAACGGTATACAGCCAACGGAAGTGGAGACATTTCCAAGATAGAATCAACGGTATAATTCCAGTAAGGTTGAACTATTTAGTGAACAGTTTAAAAGATTTCTACTACACATTTGGAGCCCAGGTCTGTAAGGACTGTTTATGCCGGCTCTTGCCCTTGTAGTTTTAATTAATTGCTTACTCTTTCAGTTTCAAAGCCGTATCTCAGGATGACTTTCTGACCACGTAAAGAAAAAACTAGTTGCGAAGCACTTGCAACCCTCGTAAACGGACGGTATTACTGTTGTCAACCCATGCAAACAATTTAAGAACTTCGAATATGTACGTGGAATGTTAGGTCCCTAAATAGACCTCGTGCTGCCGATCAATTAGCATTGTCCCAAGACTGCTATAACGCAGATACCACTGCCATTCAGGAAATGCGATGGGAAAGGCTGATCAAAAAGAGGATTAAGAATTTCGGTTTTTTTTTACTATGGTGACTGCTGCCGTAGTACCCGTGGCATGATGGTTAGTGCGTTGGACTGCCATGCAAGGGGTCTTGGGTTCAATCCCTGCCTGTGCCACCTTAATTTAAAAAAAAAAAATAATTTTCGCGGGTACTGCCTCTTGCGAGGAATTGACAAATCCTTCAAGAGTAATTCTTGTCATGAAAAAGTGCTTTCTCAAAACTAGCCGTTCGGATTCGGCCTAAAATTGTAGGTCCCTTCCATTCCATTCCTGACAAAAGTACTCGCACACAGGAATGGTTGAGAGTTGTAAGCCACTAGGCCCTGGTTCACAACGGACTGTTGCGCCACCCCATTTGATTGATTTGACTGCTGCCGAGAAAAAAAGCAACCCTTATTTCGATGCGACTATGTCAATGGAGCCAGACTTAGGCAACAAGTCTTGAGCTATAATTGCATCCACTAGCACCTCACAATATTTCCCTTGGATGACAACACCAATTACATGCTCTTTGACAAAGCATACGATAATTAAATTGCGAAGTTTTAATGCCAAGCTGGGAAGAGAAAGCAGCTTAAGTGGAGTAATTACTAAACAGCCTGCAAGACAACACTCAGGCTCATCGTAATTGCTGCAGGCCGAAACGCCGTGGTATAGGAAATACCCGTTTTTCACGCCTTAAGATGCATAAAGGAACTAGGAGTACTCCAGACCAATCTTCTGTCAACCAAATCGGCCATATTGCGATCGACGATAAACACGCTTCCAGCATCATGGATATTCGAACTTTCCGAGGAGCGAAAATGAACTTGCAATACTAGCTCATTGTAGCCAATGAAGGATTTCGGATTTCTAGAGCTTAAGCCAAACAGAGGAATGCTGGTAGAAGATACAATCGCAAGAAATCGCCAAATCCTTCTTCGACCGAGTAACAAGTATTCTCTCACGAAGTTCTCTGCCGCCCACACAACACACATATCGAAAACCAGTAGCAACATTGCCAAGATTCAATCAGAGAACCCGCGTCTGACGTGTTGGGTTTTAAGCAACCACCAACAAGGAACTCCTGGTTTAATCATGAATGTCAGCAAGCAAATGCAGCCAAACAACAGGCACGCAAAGGGGCGCTGCATAAAAAGACGAGAGCTGATCATGAGCTCTGTACTAGTGGAAAAGGCGATAAGCCAACTTCTTAGAAGGAAAAAGAGAGAGCATGAGAAGCGTGCTTTCGAAGATGTTGAGAGGCTTAAAAGCAGGAATGAAGTTCGTAAGTTTTATAAATAGGTGAAACGAAATTCACAGGTTCATAAACCTAGAACCGAAGGCTGCAAGGACGAAAGTGGAAACATCATAGTGGAACCACAGTCAATGCGGATTATATTTAAGGACCACTTTTGCAGACTGTATAACGGCGACGACGAACCGGATTCCGCTGTCCGGCAGGATGATCCATTCAACATAGTCGACGAAAGCCAACAATCCCGTTTTCCTGACTAAGACGAAGTAAAGATTGCCTTATCTAAGCTGAAGTCTTATAAAGAGGATGGCTTGGATACCGAGCTCTTTAAAGCAGCTGGAGATAAGTTGGTTAGGAGCATGCAACAACTTATCTGTAAGATATTGTCGGAAGAAAGGATGTCCGAGGAACGGAACCTTAGTATTCTTTGCCCGAAAAATCATCCTCCTTAACATGGATAACAAAACTTCCTTTCCCATAATATTTAAACGTCTAAAAATCGTTCGTTTGTGCAAATTGAACATTGAGAATTCGCACAAAGGTTTAAAACAACTTATTCGAACCTTTCCATTTCAAAAAAGGCTTTAGGCAATATGATGCTGCGCTATCATGTTATTTCTTTAACATCGTCCTTAAAAGAATAGCGTGGAGCTCTCACGCCAACGCTAGAAGTACTATCTTTCATAAGTCTGAACAATTACTCGCATATGCTGCGTGATGTCAATGAGACTTTTGTACGTATTGAGGTAGAGGCGGCAAAAATGGGTTTAGAGATTCATGAGTGAAAGTACGTGCTGTCATCAAAAAAGGACCTACACCACCGACGTCTCGCTCAGAAAGTAACCCTCGACAAACGTAGTTAAGGACTTTGTACAACTAGGTTCCACTATGAATACATAAAAGAACACCATTGCTGAGATCAAACAAAGAATCACTCTTGATAACTGCTGTTTCTTTGGACTAAAGACCAAAGTGTCCCTATATAAGAGCCTCATCATCCCGTCCTGTTATACTGTGCAGAAGCATTTACTATGTCAAAAGTGGATGAAAACATCTAAGGCCTTTTCGAGAGAAAAGTTCATTCCACAATCTACAGTTCCATATGCATAAAAGGTGAGTGGAGGAGAAGATGGAACGACGAGCTGTATGGAACTTAATCCTCCGGCCCTGAATGTCTTCGAATCCACACCCAGAGGACAGCGCATTAGAGGAAGACCGCGGATAAGTGAAGTGTACAAGTGGTAAGTGACCTAACTCAACTTGGAGTGCGAAGCTGGAGAAATCTTCCTAGAAACCGAGCTCACACATTTGGGTTTGTTTCCACAGAAATGTAGTGGAAGTTCTGGCTTATTTTAAATTATGTCAACAGTGACTTTAAGTACATCTTTTAGTGAAAATTTTGTGAATGTCGATATTGTTAATTTTATCAATTGAACTTATTTTAACAAAGTAACCGTAGTTATCAGTTATTAGTTTGATAATATTGTATAAATCATTCAGTTTAAATTTTATATAGAACTTTGTATGACATAAATATTGTGTAGTAAAAAAAAAAGTTGTATTTAAACAATAAAGCAACAATTATCATTTTGTATTAAAACTTCCAAAAAAAATGTTTAAAATAGCAAAACTGTATATTTGTTCTTGTAAAAATTATCAGCAAAGTCCAATACTACACCTTGTTTTTAGAAACCCTGAGTTGATTTTTATACTTTACTATTATTGCATTTTTTCAAAAACAAAACAGAAATATCCGTTCCTTTTGTTATACATATGTATGTTAATATATTATTCCTACAGAGCATAATGTAATAAATTACAATATTAATTAGATATATCAATTATGAATTTGCACGAATGCTTTTTCACAAAATATTATTTATAACCAACGCAACGTGCAGAGCAAAAACAGAGCAACATAATAATAATAATAATTAATAAAGCAATTAATTAAGTATTCACGATTATTGTCGCCCATCAAGTGCTCATATACACTCCACTATACATACATATACATTTTATATGATCCTTTAAGCTTCAATACAAAATATAAATATAGTTTCAATTTGAATCAATTATTAGCGTGCCAATTTAATTTGCTATTATTATTGTTGCTACGGAAACGGAAACGGAAACGAGAGGTATCGCTATAGAGAAGCAAAATAAAAATAAAAAGTAAAAAAGGAAATGAGAAATATCATTTTACGCTGTATAATCGACTCGTTTATGAAAGGACTCTTTACATTGTTAGGTGTGTTGAAGTGTTAGAAATGTCCTAATTGGTATTTTTTCAGCACAGTGAAAAAAGGAAAATCCGGATGTTTTGTGAAGGAGTTCAATTTTCTTATTTGCTTTGTTAATCCTTCATAAATATGTTAAGTCATCAATATAAGGTTTCAAGGAAATTAAACAACTTTCTTGGATACCTTCATTGCATAATTACTCTTTACCCATCTACCTCTCTCTATTCACATAGAAACCTTGTTGTCTTGGAAATTGAAGCTAAAGGCCGTAATGACTGTTTAATTTGCATATTTCTATATTGATTCATTTAAGTGAAAGAATTTTGGGTGGTAAACTTCTAATTCAGAATTTTTTAAGGAGTCAATAAAAACGAAGATTGATTTTGGAATTTTCTATTCGTTGATCGTTGCCTTGGAAAGAATGGCAATATAAAGAACTTACATATATTTTGTGTACTTTCACAGTTTCGATAGCTGTTGGTTTCCCAAAAATATCAATTAAATTCCAGAATAGTAATTTCGATACGTTCAATGATAAATAAGGCTATGGCGGCAGCAGCCAACTTTACTTTGAGTTTTCCATGCATAAGATTCTAGTCGATTTTATTTTCCCCAATTAACAATGCTGTCTAGGTTTGTGTTACTTTAGCTTATCACATATTGCCGTTGAATAAGAAAAATATGGTAAGGTTAGGTTAACCTTATCGCCTTAAATCTAGGGTAGGCCAGATGTTTTTCTTAACCTGATACATGGTGATGTTAATCCACCTGATATTTGCCTTGTTTATAGGGACTTGCATTAGTAATAGTTTACATGTAGCTATTGGTAGGCCAGCATTACCAAAATTTGGCAGAATAGGTTGTATTGTTCCATTTTTGGCGAGTTCGTTTGCCTTATAATTTCCTGGCACCCAGCCTTATGGTCTGGCACCCAGCAAAGCAAAATATTAAACACTTAAGCCATCTCTAATAGAGATGATCGACAGTTGTGGACTGTTATAAGGACAGAATCTAGAGTTTTGATAACGGCCTAACTTACTGAGAAAATACGGATATCAGATGATGATATTACATGACTTTTTTTATAGCGAAAAGTTCCGGCTAGAACACGCTACAATTATAATTCGAAACGTGGAGTAAGAGATTAAATTTCAGTCGTTCAGGGTACACACCTCCACCAACCCTTTTATTTGTTATGATAAGAATATGACAAATTGGAAATATTGTCTTCACCAAAATAATTTAGCTAATTAATAGTTTCAGATAGGATATCACTAATACACATTTAAAGGAATGTAGGTGACAGGACAAATCCCTACATCACACTAGCATTTATTTTGGGATTTTCAAGTTTCAGAACCTATTCAATACTATAACTTAAAGGTTCCAAAAGTTTATTTCTTAGATACACGCATTTTCGCATAATAGAGCCTGGTGAAAATCTTTATCGAACGCTTTTGAAATATCAAGCGTAAAAATCTCACCTTTTCTATAACCACAGATTTGTATTAGAGTTCAGTGGATGAATTATGAGATCATCATAAAAAGCTTTTGCTCCATGAGATATTTCTTGTGGTAATAATCAGTGTTTCCATGACCTAAGATAAAAGTTTGGTGGGTCCAATCGGTCAATAACTTAAAGGGTACGTACATTCAACTATTTGTGTTTAGGCTGTACAAATACTGATTTGCATCTAGGTACTCTGAACGAGACCTGAAGATAAAAAAGCTTCAACATTGGTTTTTCCGAACATTACTTCCAAGAAATAGACAAACGGATTTGTGTATCCTTTACGAGATTAGCTTTCTCTTGCGAGGTAGTAAATGGAGTCTTTTAAATACGTCCTTCTTGGAGAGATTTCTAAACGTTGGGGTTAACAGTTATCGTCTTCAAATCTTAATAACTATTACACTTATTGACTCGAATGTCAAGAAATGCACATATTTTTAACTTCCCATAGGAAAATATTGGTCTGATTTGTCAAATTGAAAATTTTTGACATTTCTCGAGATTTCAAGGTTCCTAGAGTCGAATCAAAAGATTTTTAGGGAGATGTGTGCGCGAACGTTCGTACGTCTGTCGGTAAAATTTTAAGAAAAATCAAATTAAAGGTTTTTTAACAAAAAATTGAAACCAAAAAACAATAATTAAATTAGGTAACAATTGATTTTCGACTCAAATATCTTACAAAAAATATTGTTTTCAATATTCAGTACAATTTTGAGAAAAATCGAATGTACAGTTATTTACAAAAAATAAAAACCAAACAAAAATTAATAAAAGTTGGTAAACATTGATTTTCGACTCAAATATCTTTTTAATACTTTGAGATTTTGGCTTTTAACTACATTTATTTAAAAAAAATATTGTTGTCAATATTTAGTAACATTTTGAGAAACATCGAATTCACAGTTTTTTTTACAAAAAATAAAAAATAAAAACCTAAAAAAAAAAATAATAAAAGTTGGTAAAAATTGATTTTCGTCTCAGGTATCTTTTGATAATTTAAAAATATTTTCTTTAAACTATCTTTTTCTTATACATTTTTTTGCAAGATTGTATTAATTTTTGAGAAAAGTCAAATTGGCAGTTTTTTTAACAAAAACTAAAAACATAAAAGAAACATTACTAAAAATTCCTTAAAAATTGATTTTCGACTCAAATTCAAAAAATATTGTTTTCAATATTCCATACAATTTTAATAATAAAACGAATTGACTGTTTTTTTTTTCATGAAATAAAAGCTAGAACAAAATTAATAAAAGTTGGTAAAAATTTAATTTCGACTCAAATATCTTTTTTAAAAATAAAAAATACTTGCTTCAACCTGTTTACGCAAGTACGCAAGTTTTTAAAAAAATGATGTTCGGTTCTCTATATCTCGTAAACAATTTTTAGAAGCCATTGACTTTAAATTCATTTCATTCATCCATTTTGTATTTGTTTATATAAGAAATAGGAAAGACGAAAAAAACTTCGCGAATGTACGGACGTTCGAACGTACGCACGCACGTACAGACATCTCTTTTGAAATCTTTTAATCAGACCGATTACAATAACTTCCTATGGAATGGAAAATGGGAATCTTTCAAAAGCAATCAAAAGCTGTAATTGTCCGTCTTGTTCTCCATTGTACTTAGTCTGAACTATCAACCATCATAGTAAATTCTGGAACACCCTTTACACAGAAGTCCTTACCTGCTAAGATTTCGCGTCATATTGTCATTCAATGGGAATCTCTATTCCAACAATCAGACACTTTCTCCTAATGGTTATGTGATCAAACACAACGACAAATTCCTTTCACACAAAATGCCAGTTACTTAATCAACCTTCTTGCCCAACACTCCTGCTAATAATGGCCTCTCTGCTAATGATTTAATAAGGTTCATTTGATACTATTTTCCCTTCTTAAATACAACTGAGGGCAATAGGATAGTATAAATCTCTATAATATTGAGCATATTTCAGTAGATCTTGATGTTAAAGGTTTATTGTCCATATTAGCTGTTCCTGCTTCTGACAGTTGACAACATCGTAGATTCTCTCTATTTTTAAAAAACCCATCTCATCCAAAACCTAACAAAGTTCTATTATTTATTTAGACCTTCTGCTTGCGTAGGTTTCGCAATTTTGAGATGAATACAATACTTCATCGCCAAAAGTTCCACTTTCTATTTCTTTATAGCGTGGGCTTTCTTCTATGTATTGATTGACATCTTTCACTTTATCATTCCCAGGAACAATAAAGATACTCGTAATTTCCACTCCACACACACACCCTCTTCGAATGCTACCTTTGACAATTGAAGACGAAGAAACTTTTCCTTGACTGAAAAGGAGGAAATAAGATTCTTTAAGAATGACGAATATAATAATGCCAAACATTCGACCACCTATTGTGTTTCTTGTGTCGTTTTCGACAACAAAAGGAAACTTCATATTCTCAAAGGACACTTAAGCTATATATAAACGAGTAGGTATAGCTTCGGTTCAAGTTCTCGTACGATGCGATGACTGACCCTTCAACAATTCATATATTTCCTCAACAAATAAATATATTTATAGGAAAAATGTCAAAGAAAACTTTTTCTGCACCTGAGAGCGGAAATTAACTAGAAAATTGAATCCTTCGCTCGTTGATGATTCAAGGATTCAATTTTTCTATATGCTTTGTTATGAGACACATTCGACTATAAGTGTGTTTTCCCGCATTAAACTCCTGTACCTACGTACTTAAATCGCTTTCCAATTGAAAAGGATATTTCGCAGGAGATGTTTGATGCAGAAATAGTTTACAAAACAACATAATAATAAATTTAAGGATTTGTAATAGGAATTTCGGGGAGGAAGAGAATTGATCTGTTGAGAACATTTTATTTGGTGGAAAAGTCTCAAAGAAGGAAAAGATGATGATAATTTGAAAAGCGATTCCATGTACCTACATATCTATTTTTATCCTTGTTGATGTTTTATCTTCAAATAAAGACTTATTTTTGCCCTAGATCCTGTTTACTGTTTAGAGCTCCTAAGTTTTTATTTGATTTACAAATAGGGAATAGTAAGATTTGTGAATTGCTTCCGTTACATACACACATGGGAATTGCTTTTCTTGCTTCGTTTTTGTTTTATTTTTATTTTATAGATACATATCTACTTTTGTTTATAAACTTGAAATACACGAGCTTTATTTGAGAAACGTTTTTAGGATTTGTGCAAGTTTAAAGCAGCTTTAAGACTTAAAATAAATTGAGTCTAAAGAGTAAATGCTAAAATAGTGTTGTTTTAATCCAATAAATTCAAATTCAGATTTATCTTAGGATGAATTTATTTAAGAAAGTGACTTGAGGTTAAAAGTTCATAGGCCAAGAACAGAGTATTAGATGGAGTGTCCGGTAAAGAATGGCTATAATTCAGAAACTGATTAAAGCGTATTTAATGAATCCGCTGAACTAGAAAATAAAATGAAGTTTAGTGTTGTGACCGAGTCACAAGTACCATCTTTCGAAGTTCTGTGCCGCCAACATAATGTATCGAGAACAAGTTGAAACATTGCCAAGATGCTATCAGAGAAGTCGCCTCTGATGTACTTACTTTTTACTTAGGTTCTCAAACTGTTAAGTCCGTTGGGAACCGATTAAATATCATAGGGCCTCTACTACGCCTATACGCGCCATCGTATGCGTTTTCCAGTGTTGTGCTTTAGCTTGCTTCAACTTTTGCCTAGTGACGCTGATTCCTAATGGTCTGTCCTACCCCATGTGTTTCTCGGTCGTCCCGCTCTTCTTCCTTCTTGTGTGAGCGGATTCCACCGCATATGCTCGGCCTGCAATGCAGTCGTCCATAGCCACTTGCGCCTTCGTATAATACAATCCAGGTTCCTGACCAGTGCTTCTATGAAGGACCTCATTGGATATTCAGTTTGGCCAAAAAATTCCTAGGATGTTGCGAAGACTTACAGCTTCCTTGTAATGTCTGAAGTAACCCTTCAGGTGCTGCACCCATAAAGAAGCACAGATTCGACATTTGTGCGAAACAGGTGCTGCACCCATAAAGAAGCACAGATTCGACATTTGTGCGAAACAGTATTAGCTTTGTTCTTAAGCTGATAGAGTAGTTCCTCCAAATATCGACAGCATACCGTACAACACTTTTGTTTTGACGATGCGGTAGATGAGGTCTTGTTCGGTTCCGCTTTCGATGAAGATGATACTTTTAAGGTATTAAAAGCTCTCCACTTTTTCAACCGGTTGAGAGGAAATATTTATACGAGTGGTTGGCCTTGTTCCGAGGCTGATCATTTCTGTTTAGCCGGAATTAATTTTCAGCCCCGCAACTTCTGCTTTTCTCTCCACACTAGTTGTAATTTGACGGAGATATGTGATCCCATGAGAGAGTAAGCAAACATCGGCTGCGTAATCCAAGTGCTTTCAATAGGATTTCAAAGTCCATTGGATCCCTCCACCACCTGAGAGAGGTGAGCGCAATAAATCGCTTATCACCAACAAAAACAATATTAGGAACAGAATGCAGCCCTGTTATATGTTGCTTTTATAATAGCAATTCGTTTTTCTTGGATGTCTCTCCTCCGGAAACTCCCTATTGACGCTATCGAAGGCCTTCTCGAAATCGGTGTAGTGGTGCTCAATATTGAGAGCTCAGTAATGATCTGCAGGGTGATGATATTATCATTACAGGAGGATACAGCGCTGAATCTTGTTTATTCGGCATCGATTGTGTCCTCAAGATGTTCTCTGATGCTCTAAGCTCTATGAGCAGAAGAGGAAAAAGGAACACTGACTTCTCAGCAGGAAAAAAAAAGAACATGAGGAGCGTGAAGTCGACAATTAAAAGCAGAAATGAAGGTCGGAAGTTTTATGAGCATAGGTGAAACAAAATTCACAAGTACAGAAACCTCAAAAGGAAGGTTGCAAAGACGCAAATGGAACCTTCATAATGGACCCGCAGTTAATGCTGAGGAAACGGAAGAACCACTTCTGTAGACTGTACAGGCAAATTCCGCTGTCAGACAGGATGATCTATTCAATATAGGATGAAGTCTAACAAAATTGCCGGAGGAGATCGCTTGAATCCAGTTGAAGATATTGTTGTTAGGAGTATGCAACAACTTATCTGTAAGCCATGGTTGGAAGAAAGCATGTAGTATTGTTTGCCCGATACTTAACAAATGAGACAGCTTGAAAAATCTTCACTGTAGTAATAGTCCTTATCAGTGTAGTCTTAAATTAAATTACTGCAGATCTTGGAACAAACCCAAGGAGATCAAATCGACACCCACCATCTCTTCATCGATTTCAGTTGTTTAAAATCTTTGTGGAGCAGCACGTATTCTCCGTGGTCATCCTGTAAAAATGGATGAGTTTGGCAGGGATGGATATACAGATTGTCCCTGTAGAGTCAACTGAACAGAACCAATTTATGACAGACTCTACAGGGACAATCTGTATAGCTCGCCCTGTACAAAACAAATAGTTTTGGCATCCCTGCCAAACTCATTCGTTTTTACAGGATGACCACGGAGAATACGTGCTGCTCCACAAAGATTTTAAATAACTGAACAGAACCTTTTGATGTCAAAAAGTCCTTTAACAAGGTCCTCGAAAGAATAGGGCAGACCTCGCACGTCAACACTAGAGACAACATCTTTCAAAAGTCTGTAAAATTACTGGCATATACTGATGACATTGACATAATCGGAAGAACTCAGATCGATTTCAATGGGGCTCTTGTAAGAATTAAGGCAGAGGTTTAATGGTTGATAAGGGCAAAACCTACAACACCGACGTCTCGATCAAAACGTTACCATCGACAGACGTTACTTTGAGGTAGTTAAGGATTTCGTCTACCTAGGCTCCGCTGTAAACGCAGAAAACAACACCAGCAGTCATATCAAAGGAAGAATTATTCTTGCTAACAGCTTCGTCTATGCTCTCTCTCGAGGGACCAAAGTATCGCAATATAACACCTTCATCATCCCGGTCCTGCTATACGGTGAAGAAGAATGGAGTATAACAAAAGCGGATGAAAGCACCTTGGGTCGTTTTGAGAGATAAGTTCTGCGGGTGATCTACGGTCTCGTATGCATAGAAGGTTAGTGGAGGAGAAGGCAGAACGACGAGCTGTATGGGTGGTACAGCGTCATAGACTTAGCCATCTGATCCACGGTCTTCCTCTACAGCTCTGTCTTGTGGGAATGAATTCTAAAACTTCCCGGTCCGGAGCATTTTTTCCATTCTTTTAACATGACCCAGACTCATAGTCGTTGGACTTCCATATTCTTACCCAGGTCAGTTTTGCTGCACAGCCCGTACAGCTCGTATTTTCATCTTCTTCTCTACTCATCTTCTATACGAACTGGACCAAAAATCAACCGAAATCACTTGAAGAATTTTTTCTCTAATCATCTTTAGACACTTTAATCTTTCTTTAACAGGGTCCAGGCCTCAGCGCCATAAATAAGAACCGGGATGAATACAGACGATTTACGATCGTCGCGAGAGGACTTTACTACAATTGCCTTCTAAGTCCAAAGAAGCAAAAATTTGCATGAGTTATTCTTCGTTTGATTTCAGCGCTGGTGTAGTTGTCTGAATTTATAGAGGTGCCTAGGTAGACAAAGTCCTTAACTACCTACATGTTATAGCTGTCCATGGTGACGTTTTCTTCAATACTTAGTCATTCAAAGTCGTTTTCTGGTGACAGCATATACTTGGTCATGCCCCTATTAACTACTTAACCCATTTTGTCCGCTTCCGTCCCAATGCTCAAAAACACTCCACTGACATCACGCTTTGATCTCCAACTATGTCAGTATCATCGATGGCGTATCCGAGGAATTGGAAGGACCTTTAGAATATTGTGCCTCTGGTGTTGACGGTTGAACTTTGCACAATTCTTTCCAGAAAGATCCCGAAGAAGTCGCATGACAATGCATCGCCTTGTATAAAACCTTTTTTTGACATCAAATGCATCGGTTAGATCTTTTCCGAACTTGATAGAGCAGCGTGCCTTCTCCATCCTCATTTTGCACAAAGGATAAGTTTGACAGGGATGCCAAAACTAAACATTCTGTAGAGCTCTCCTCAATAGATACTGTCATACACGGCTTTAAAATTGTTAAGGAGATGATGGGTATCGATTTGAAGTTTCTGGCTTTTTTTCGAGATCTGCCGTAATGTGAATATATGGTCGATGGTGGACTTTCCTGGTCTGAAGCCACACCGAAATTAATCTATTACGTTGCTGACGAACGGCTTTATACTCGTACGTGCACATAATACGGCAGAAAGGGTCTTATACGCTATGTTCAGGACATTGATGCCTCTGCATAGTTGGTGCAATTCAGAGGGTCTCTTTTCTTGAATATTGGGCAAACTATGCTGAGATTCCACTGATCAGGCATGCTGTCTTTCGACCTTATTTTGGTGATGAGTTGGTGCATGCTCCCTTTAATTAAGTTCAAAGTTAACTTTATTTAACTTCAGAATCTAAACAGAGAACGAAATTAAGTCAAATTATAGAACCCATCACATTATTATTTTAACTTTTTTAAAAAATTATCCACGACTTGAACCTAAATTATTAGAGGCATGGTTATCACTTTGTATTATTTAAGTCCTTATTTCAATCCCAAAACAAATATTGAATAAAAACAAATTTGATAAGTCATTACTCATTGCTTTGATAAATTCAACTTAAAAGTATAACTTTATGTTCCAACATCCGAATCCAAATAACTTCAAACCATCCCATTTATTTTAAGAAGTAATCGATTTTGCTAAAATACATAAAGTATCTTAACCAATGTATCTTTCAGGAATGTACCAGGAAGTTTATCAACTCCTAGGTAAATTAACATTACCCCTATGGCAAGTTTGTAAAAGGCTTGAGTAAAGGAATAAAAAAGCATCTACCACATCATTGAAGTTTTGTGATGTATCATCTGGGTTCCAAATGTTTCTTAGCTCTTATGACGAACTGCTACCATAATAATGTACATATAACGTTTCATATTTTGATCGATGGAAGTTTCAATATAGGGGAGGAAATATATGGTGTATATTTGAATTAGGTATTATTGCTCAAGGCATTTCTTTTGAAAAAAGTTTTTATAGAAGTTAGGTTAGGAAGTTAAAGCTAAAGTTAAAAAACAAAAAATGTTACATTGATGTTAAAACGGGAATATGTATGTTGTGTACACTGTACGAGTATACATAAATGTTATATTATGAAATGATGGTTCCTATATTTTATTATGTTAGAACTTTTATTTCACTTCTTCTTTTTTTTACTTTGTTTTGTTATTTTTAATGTTACTTATTTTTTCCACATGATTTATTTAAACTTGACAACTCGAATCATTCTTTCTTTATTACTTACTAAAAGAAAAGTTTTAAGTTGTTAGATTAATTGAAGTTGGATTTGTTTTAAAAACGTAATAATGAAATTGTACAAGAATATTGGAAAATAAATACAAATTTAACGAAATAAAACAGTTTTAGCCTAAGTTAAACCTAAAAAGTTTTAACAAAAGTTCGTAAAAATTGATTTTCGATACAAATACTTACTTACTTACTTAAGGTGGCGCTACAGTCCGGAGCGGACCTGGGCCTCAACCAACAAGCGTCTCCAGCCAGCTCGATCCCTAGCTAGCTGTCTCCAGTTTCGCACGCCAAGTTGGTTGAGGTCCTCTCCCACCTGAGTGCGCCACCCGAGTCGCGGTTTTCCTTTACTGCGCCGTCCCTCGGAATTGGATTCGAAGACCTTTTGGGTTGGAGCGTTGATGTCCATCCGTTCTACATGACCTAGCCATCTAAGCCGTTGGATTTTAATTCTGCTAACTAGGTCAGTGTCGCTGTACAGCCCGTACAGTTCGTCGTTATAACTTTTCCTCCATTCTCCATCTATGCGTACGGGACCAAAAATCAATCGAAGAATTTTTCTCTCGAAGCATCCTAAAACGCTCTCATCTTTCTTTGACAGGGTCCAGGCATTAGCACCATAAATGAGAACTGGGATTATGAGTGCCTTATAGATGGGGATTTTAGATGCTCGAGAGAGGACTTTACTTCTCAATTGCCTTCCTAGTCCAAAGAAGCAGCGATTTGCAA